>NC_050100.1:212964080-213278861 GCF_902167145.1 Zea mays | reverse complement strand
GGAAGGCGTCGGAGTCGTCGGTGGGCCCGCCCACGACGGCGCCCACGAGCAGGTTCGGGTTGGGCGCCGGGCTGGTGTAGTAGGCGGCGCCGGCCTTGCAGCCGATCCGCGCCGGGTGCGCCGCCACGGACGGCAGCGAGCTGGCGCGGTGGTGGATCCGCCGCGGGAACCGCGCGCCGTACCCCACCATGTACGACATCCGCAGCGGGTTGTCGCCCAGTATGTAGTCCACCTGCCGCTTGGCCACGCGGCGGAGCTGCACCGGCGACGCCGACGACGAGCCGCACGAGACGCGCCCGCCGGCGTGGCTCAGGTAGTTGGAGTAGGCCAGCAGGAGGAACGACAGCTGCGTCACGTGCTGCATGTTGCTGCTCCCGACCTTGAACAGCAGCCCGCCTGCATTGCGGCGGTTAATTGTTTTGTTTCCGGTCAGACCGTCCGATCAGGAGGATGGCTAGTGAAGCGTACCTGGGGAGTACTGGATCTGGGGGTGATTGGAGATGCCGGGGAGGAGGGTGCACATGAAGTTGTCGGCGTTGACACGGAAGGACTGGAAGTACTCGTCCTTCCCCATCAGAACCTCCTGAGTAACACAATACAGACAGGATTAGATTTCAGCATTAGTGATCCGCTTTGATTCCTACTGTTGAGTGCATTTGGGATATCATTTATCTACAGTACACCCGTGAAGAAGGCTTCTTCGCTGGGAACCCCTGCTGCTACTCTACCGTGCGGCGTGTGCGGCATCATGCGAAGCACAAGGGCCTAGGAGGATACCGAGATTGCAGCAGACATGCATGTTACTACAGCAGCCCCAACAACAGTGATAGCCTATGATGGGTAAGTCGATGAGTACTGAATCTACAAATAGGCTGATGAGTAGTAGTACTGAATTCTATAATAGCTTTCACTAGCTTTAGTGGGTAGAGCTTCAAAGTTTAGTTTATAGAAGATAAGTTTGGAGCAAAGGATGCAAAAATGCCGAAAGTCCGCTAGACATTCTAGTGCTGAGATAAAATAATGTGTTCGAGGTTTCGATAACATAATATTGCCAAAGTAGGCAAGGACGTGCGGAGGCTGACATGCCCCGAGCCCACCGAAAAGCTGATGACACCCTCGATGGGGGCGAAGGCCAAGTGGCCAACCATGTGCTCTCGCCTGTTGCCCGGTACGCAACAGAGATTTTGCAGCGTAGGTATGGAAGAAACGGCCAAAATAAAAAGGCATACTGTCCGGTCTTAACACCAAGCTGACCAGTGCTGGTGACGGTCTAATAATAGCAAAAGATTTGGATGTGGCCAATGCTTCTGACATCAGCGAACAGCCCAAATTTGCGGCACTCCGTCTCCGTAGTACTGACTTAAGCGTAGTAACAAGTCATTAACGTGGCAAGGCAATGACTAATGTTTGCGCAGAAAAAGACCAAGAGGCGATATGGATGGATGGACCTTTGAGATGAGGACGTTGATGCCGGCGTGCTTGTTGTCCCAGCCGAACTCGTTGATGGCGTCGCTGGCGCCGAGCACCACCTCGTTCCTCTTGATGTACTCGCGGTACTCCCGCCGCCGCGTCGCCTTGTGCAGCCACGCCGCGCCCCACAGCAGCTCGTCCTGGTATCCGGAGTAGTCGCAGTAGCAGGGGCACACCGCCGCGTGGAGGCTGCTGCTGTAGGGGCCCCGGTACTTGTCCGCGAACTCGAACACCTACACCACACACACAACAGGAACGCACGGGTGAGTTGTCATCCGCCAGCTGCGACGGAGAGTCGTCCCGGGCTCCCGGCGCTCTTACGGCGACGGCGCGGTCGAGGAGGCGCTTGGAGTAGGCGGGGTCGGCGTCGCGGAAGACGATGGAGCCGGCGGCGAGCGCGGCGGCGGTCTCGGCGGCGACGTCGGAGCCCGGGTGGGACGGGTCCACCTTGTACACGGTGCGCGGGGTGTCCATGTCCTCGGGCCGCTCCCAGCACGCGTGGTCGCGGAACGCGTCGCCCACCTGCACGTACACCGTGTTCCGCTTCGCCGTCGCCTTCATCAGGTAGTCCGTCGCCCACCGCACCGCCTTCCGGGCCTCCTCCCTGTGGGGGCCGAAGCTGCGCCCGAAGTCGATCAGGCCCCACGACATGAGCGTCGCCGTGAACGCCATCGGGAACCCGAACTTCACGTTGTCGCCGGCGTCGTAGTACCCTCCGGTCAGATCCACCTGTTACGCGACGACCAAATGGCGCGGTAATGCTCACACATGTCTTGCTTCAACGGTACTCTATAGGCCAAAAGGCAACTATAGAGAGTGATTTATTAGTCGGACTGGGTCGGTGCACGTACCCCGGCCGCGGCGCCGTCGTGGAGGCCGGAGTCGCGGCGCCAGCGGAGGCGCTGGTCCGGCGGGAGCCTCCCCGAGCGCTGCCCCTCGAAGAAGAGGATGCACTTGTGCAGGGCGTCGCCGTAATCGTGCTGCGCGGCCACCGCCGCCGCGGCCGAGAGCAGCATTGCCACAGCGGCTGCGGCCGCCGCCATTGCCTTGACACTGCTCTGCGACGCCGCCGCCGACATTGCAGCTAAGAGCTAGTGAAAGCTAGCAACGGCAATGGCCACTGAGTGTAGTGAAAGCTAGCTCTGCCGCCTGGCCCGTACACACTACGCACGGCAGGAGACTGAGGTGTGCGCGACGGCAGGCGGGGGAGGAGAGGGTGCGCTTAATAAATGGGGCGGGCGGCGGGTGAGGTAGAGGCCGGCCGAACGGGAAGGAGGGAGAGGGGTAAATATGGCACGTGAACGGCCGCAGACACGGGCCGACGGCCGATGGATGGAATGATGTGTGGGGAAAGAAGACCTAGGATGCCGGAGCGCGAGACCAATGCGGAGACGCCGCGTGGACGTGGCGAACGTTGCGGCGCCGGAGGCCAGCTCGGCTTTGCCTGGGACCCGAGACACTGTGGGGTGGGGCCAGCGCAGATGGCTCCCCTGCCGTTGTTTGGTTCGTTTTGGCTGTTGGCGGTCCTGTTCCTGTGCAGAAACGGTCTCCACACTAACACTACCACCAGGGCTTGTGTTACTGTGTAGCGTGGCAACGGTTTTCTTTTTCTCGACGCGATAGAAAACACGCATGGCCCATGCTGACGGTGGAATGCTAATGTGATCTACTTATCTACTACTACTAGTACCCTGTACTTCACTATCCGCGTACCACCGTATAACCTATAAACTGTCACTCGGATGGTGTATGCCTGTATGGTGAGCGTCGCACGTAGAGATGGCCAAACGGGCCGCCCGGCCCGGCCCGGCCCGGGCCCGGTGAAGCCCGGCCAAAAACCGGGCCGGGCCTGCTGTGCCAGCGGGCTTAATTTTCTGTCCAAGCCCGGCCCGCAGCGGGCCTAAACGGGCCGGGCCGCACGAAAAAACGGGCCGAAAAGCGGGCTAAACGGGCCGGTAAGTACGTTTTAGTGTAAAAAAACCGGGCTTAACGGGCTTAGAGGTAAACGGGCCGTGCCGGGCTAGCCCGTCGTGCCTAGTTTCCTGTCTAAGCCCGCCCGCTTATTCTACCGTGCCGGGTTCGGACCGGGCCCAAAAAGCGGGCTTCGTGCCGGGCTCACGGGCCTCGTGCTTTTTGGCCATCTATAGTCGCACGTACCGGTATATCTTCAGTTCGGTGGACTTTAGGCTATGTTTGGTTTCAATTAGTCTTACGCCCCGTTTGGATCATTGGAATTGAATTCCATTCTAATAATAGTAATTTAGACATATATCAATTAAGATAATTCAGTTTTATACAAAAGATATTTGTATACTATTATTAGCAAGATGTCGGAGATATTTATGTGCTACATTTTTACTCTAGAGGAGTGAGATGAAGAGTGTCATGTAAGTTACAGAGTAGAAACAAATTCTACTAATGCATAAAATCATTTCTCATCCTCCACACCATGAATTTGCGATAGGCTTATATCTGAACTTTGGAAAGTGATGGAATGTCAAATTCTAAACTAAATAAGTTAGTTTATTGAGTGAATTCCATTTCCTATAAAATGAAGGGATCCAAACGCCCCGTTAGGACTAAACTTTAGTCTTAGGACTAAACTTTAGTCCCTACATGTTTGATTCTAGAGACTAAACAGATTCTAAAGTTATTAAATACAATGTCCAAAGACTCAAATGTCCTTAGAATATACTCATAATATTAGTTATCCATACAAAAAGATAAGGGTAACATGATAATTATGGGCTTTAAATTTAGTCTCTTTTAGCACCTACGTGAAGGACTAAATGGGACTAAAAACTAGAGACTAATGTTTAGTCCCTCTAACCAAACACCCCCTTAATTTATACCGACTTCTGCTATATTTTAAATATTTTTTCTTTATAGATTAGAGCGAACAGTCGTCGTCACTCACTCACTCCTGTGTACGTGCTCGAGAGATGCAGGAGCAGGATAAATGGGCAGTGCACATGCACGTCTTAACGTACTTAGTATCTCCAGAAAAGTACCTACCGAGCACGTACAACTTTTCTCCTGTTTTAAACCAAAGGTGTACTGCTCTCGACTAAGCACATTTAGGCTGCTTCCAACAAGGAGTGACTGCTAAAGCCTCATCTACCCTATATTTAGAGAGAATTCTGTTTTATATCAGTCCAACAACGTTCTCTAAACGATGATCATAATATAGAGGATTTGCTTAATTCCCTATATATATAGTGTTTTCTCTCATCTATTTATTATAATACTTTAAACAATAGATTTAACAAAACTAAAAATTGCACATTACATTTAAGAAAATGGGAAATATGTAAAAATGGGAAATATGCACTTGTATAAATTAAAAAGTAAAATATGTCTATAATATAGGTATTTATGTATGGACGAAGAGGTATAAAGGATGTTGCTAGAGAATAAAAATATATAAATAAAAAATCTTTTCAAGAGGACTATAAAGAACAGACATAAAAATAGATATGGAGTATGCTGTCCTTTCTCACGAGTTTCGGCGGCACGAGCGGCCAGGATTAGTGGTGGTGTAAAACAAGCAGCAGCGAGCTAATAGCAGAGCCATTTCTTCGTCGTATGGAATTTCGGGGCAGTTTTTTTTGGTTCCGTGCGACGCGACGACGGCTCGCATTTGCATTGGTTAAGTGTACAGTAGATGACGCTGCCGCACAGACACAGGTAGCAGTAAACACTGTAGTGTAGTGGTCCCTGTGCTCGTCTCGTGCTGCGCCGGCCACTGCTGTTCATTCAGGCCAGGCCATTTGCTTTTACAGTGTTCCCGGTGCTGGTAGACAGACGGCAGTAGCTCGTTGCTTCGCTGACTTCCCCGGGTTTGTACCCAAAAAAAACACTACCGTAGTTATGAACGAACAATTACTACTAATGAGGATTCGGCGGCGTACTAACAAAATGACATCCGAGGCGGGCCCCCGTGCATTGCATGCAGCATCACGGCACGGCGATCCAGCCGACGTTTCCTTGCTGCCCGGAGATCCGCCGGGTTTTGTTAAATGAGACCGTTGGGTGTCGTGGGGTGGTGGCCTGGTGGGAATGGGATAGGTGAATAGGTCCCGTCGATGGCTAGGCCAGTAGGCCGAGACTCACTCACGGAGGGGATGGGACGGGGGGAGCCGTTAAAGCGTACGGTCGCCATTCACCAGCCCACGCCCACGGGACAAAATAACCGGGCGTCCCAAAGCGAAGCGACGGACGGGCTCGCAAAGGGCCAAAAGGCGGGCGGACCCCTGCTGCTTCGCTTGCGTTTGCGTGACTAGAAATCAAGGGATCATCATCCAGCAGCAGGTTACGCCGTTAAACGCGCATGCTGGCCGTTATGCACGCGAGCCAGGCCCAGCCATGCATGCCCCTCGTCATCAAACAAAGCCTTGGATCCTCGACAAAACGTGGTCGATTCACGATTGCTTAATGCTAGCTGCGTCTGCATGCGCGACTGCTCGCACTCGAAAGACGGCCCAGGGGGGGCTGCACACTTTGGTCGGCATGCACGGCACGGGCACGGCAGCCGCGGCTTTTAGCTGTGGGTGTGTGCACCTGCATGCTGCTCGGGAATGGTCGCTGCGTCTGCGTCTGCGTGCGTGCTCCGCCGCTTTTCAGGTGACCGGCGGTTGCGGGGCAGTGAGGTCGCGAAAGGCGACGACGGGTAACCGCTGGCTAGCTCTAGCTGCTGTGTTCGTTGTAGAGTGTTCTGTCCAAGACCACGAGTAGTAGTAGATTGAAGCCCGTTTCCGAACGTTCGACAGCTCTCGCCTCTGTCCTCTCTGCTCTCGTGACTGGGTTTTATTGCCACGCCACGCGCCGGCCGGATGCGACCAACGGTCGGAACCACGCACAGGACTCCACGAGCACAAACGGGCGCACTGGCACTGCCATTATTCCGTCCTAGGAAACCTCCGCCAACGGTAGGAGTAGATGAGGAGTGGAGACCGGCCGAATCCCTCCCGGGGTCCCGGTGGACTCAACGTTCGGTGACTTCCCGCGTTGCTTCACATGCTCTTCCGCGACAGGAACAGGCAGGTTAGGCCATTTAGGCTTCGGTTTCGTATTATAGATAGATTATACTGTTTGTATGTTAAATTTAAAATATAGAGTGTGATAGATAGGTGGAACAACCGAATAACCGTCGGACGTAGATCTTTTTTGCGTAAAAATAGACTGACTTCTGCAAATTTCTGAATAATCTATATGAAATTCCTACGTTTCGGATAGACAGATGGGAGTGCTCGAGAAATCTCGAAACATGTTTACCGCAACGGTCCTGTAGTCCGTAACGCTAGTACCAATAGTCTAGCACAGTAGTGAAGGCGCGCTACACTGACATGGTCACATGGAGCAGCTGCGGCTGCTGGTGGCCTGGTGTGCACCATCGTACGCAGACCGCAGGCACAAGTGTCGGTGTCGCCTTCCCGCCCCTGGAACCACGAGCGCATGGCTAGAGCTGGAACTTAGGTCAGGCACGGCCCAAGCCATCATGCTTCGAGCTAATATCCATAATTTTACTATAGACTAAAAATTATATGAGAAAGAGAAATTAATATTTTCTATAACTTTTGTATAACTTTTGTGAACATATAAAAAATAGAATGAAATAACCATTTAAACATTTAAACGCTAGTTTTCTATAATTCGTGTCTCACTTACGTCGTGTCGGCCTAAGTATTTTCCATCTAGTCATGATATGCAATCCATCATATCTAAATTTGATGCACGTGCCGGTTCAGACTATTTTCCTTCATGTCCGTGCTTTTGCCAGGCCTAAATAGTCCGATCCAAAATCCGAACTTCCAGGTCTACTCATGGCGCATCGGTGATCCCACACATCGTGCGTTGCTGCGCGCGAGCTCAGCGCCTCGCTCGTGCCGTGACGGCCGAATTTTTTGCATTTTGATCCTTCATCGGAAAAAAATCACATTTAGACCCTAGAAAATTTTAATGTCATTTTTGGACCCTTTACTCGGCGCCGTAGCCTGTGGCGCCGAGGTAACACAGCTCGGCGCCATAGGCTATGGCGCCGAGCTCCGTTTTGTACAGAAA
The DNA here is from genome assembly GCF_902167145.1 of Zea mays. Taxonomy (NCBI): domain Eukaryota; kingdom Viridiplantae; phylum Streptophyta; class Magnoliopsida; order Poales; family Poaceae; genus Zea; species Zea mays. The sequence continues at coordinate 213,271,331 of NC_050100.1, read as the reverse complement.
ATTTGTCTAGCTCAGTTGGTAAAATACAAGGCTCTTAAACTTGTGGTTGTGGGTTCTCGAGCCCCACGGTGGGCGTTTTTAATACTTTTTGTCTTTATCACTTATTTATTTTTTGTTGTCCATATTTTTCGTTTATTTCGCTGATTTGTCCGTCCTGATTTATTTCTCATCCAGTTTTATTTTTGTGACTGATTTGTTTATTCGTCCAGATTTTTTTATCCGGCGAGCACAGCAGCTGTGTGCCACAGTGCTCACAAGCCGTCTGTTGGGGACTTGTTCTCAACTGTTATGAATTAAGAACAATGCAACATAAAGTGTTAAATGTCAATGTCATTCGTCCATGGAACATTATTCCCTTGAGGATAATGGGCCTTGGACGAAGGCTGATAAGAGCATAATTACGAAGTTTAAATCTTCGTAATAAAATTTCAGTAAAAATTATAAGGTGACATAAAAAGATATAAAAGGGATAAATACATCAAAGACAAATTTCATTGTATTTATTTAATGTATGGAATCATTGAATACAATAATACCTTTGCCTTGGCAAAAGGTTGGATTCCAGAAGATGCGATTGCAATCACTCGAATGCGTGAACAGTAATGGAATACTGTTCACTATTTATAGGCACAGGACGCAGCCTGTGAGGAATTACAAGTAAGCCCCTTATAAAAGCTTACAACATTGACTCAGACCTTTATGGACTAAAAGGTCATTCTATCTTTAAGTCGGTTTGCAATACCGAAGCTTCACAAAGAGGAACCTTCGGCCATTTCATACAAACAGCTTCCGCTGAAGACTGCTTCTCCCTGTAAGACCTTCGGCGACGAAGCATAGGCCCAACACCGTCAACTTCTCTAATTGTTTGCTCAACTAACCACAATAAAAATCAAATAAGAACACTCTTACTTCAATCGTGATCAAATAAAAATATTATATTTTCATTGAATTCTTTTGAACATAAATTTTAAATACATAATAACAAATTCCCAGTAAAAAGAAGCACACATATTCATCTTTTTTTCTTCTGCACTAAATAAAAGTATACTCCAATATATACTTGTCTCATGGATGATATATTTTAGAATTTACTGCATATACAGCTGTTGTGCTCGCCGGATAAAAAAAATCTGGACGAATAAACAAATCAGTCACAAAAATAAAACTGCATGAGAAATAAATCAGGACGGACAAATCAGCGATATAAACGAAAAATATGGACAACAAAAAAATAAATAAGCGACAAAGACAAAAAGTATTAAAAAATGCCCATCGTGGGGCTCGAACCCACGACCACAAGTATAAGAGTCTTGTATTTTACCAACTGAGCTAGACAAGTTTTTTGTATAGAACGGAGCTCGGCGCCAAGATATATGGCGCCGAGCTCGGTACCACGTCGGCGCCGAGCTCGGTACCACGTCGGCGCCACGACGTCCGTTTGTGTCAACGCAGCACGTACCTCGGCGCCATAGCCTATGGCGCCGAGCTGTGTTACCTCGGCGCCATAGGCTACGACGCCGAGTAAAGGGTCCAAAAATGACATTAAAATTTTCTAGGGTCCAAACGTGAATTTTTTTCGAATGAAGGATCAAAATGCAAAAAATTCGGCCGTGACGGCTGCCCCGAGCCCCGCCCCGGCGCGTCGGTGATCCCACACCCACGGGCTTGAGGATTCCCGGGCACTGCGCAGGCAAAAAATAAAAAAGAGACTTGCGCTACTCCCCAGTCCCCAGTCCGCGGCCGCCGTCTCTGTGCCCTTCCCATCCCTTCCGCCCTTCGCTACTCCCCAGTCCCCAGTCCCCCCTCCCGGCTCCCGGGCAAAAAAAAAAAAAAAAAAAAAAAACACGCCCCATCGCTGCGCAGCACGGCGCGGCAGTATAGGAAAACGCACTGGTTCCATTCCAGGTCAAAACTTACGGCGCGCTGCGAAGGGAGTCGGGCGCGGTGGGGTGTAGCATGAGGGAGCAGCAGGGTTCCGGCGACGTGGCGGGGCGCCGGGGCGGGGTCATCAGGTCCCTGCTGGGCGTCGAGCGCCGGCTCGCGGAGGGCGACGCCGAGGGGGCGGTCGGGGTCTCCTCAGGCAAGCAGCCGGCGACCGAGGGCGGTGGCGGTGGCGGTGGCGAGGAAAGGAAGGCCGTGGTGAGGGTGGTGGCGGCCGACATGCCGCCCGCGCTGCAGCGCCGCGCGTTCCGCTGCGCCCGCGACGAGCTCGCCGCGATGCCGCACTTCCCGCGCCGGCTCGAGCCCAAGCGCCTCGCGCTCGCGCTCAAGAAGGTAAGTTCTTTTTTCTTTTCCATCTGATTGATTATTCGGAGAAGACCCGTAGCTAGCCATGCTTGGACTTGCGTAGTCCTATTGGGCAGTTCACTTACTAGTCGCTAATTAGAGTATCGGAGATGCTGCTTAGTCTTGGACCGAGGACATCAGATTGCGTTCTTGCTTGTTTTTACAAAATGGTTTGCTCCGTCGCCCCCATGAATCAAGGATTCTTGGAGCGGCATTGCTGCTATAGGCCTATAGTGTGATTGCACTTGTTCAGTTGTTCTTATACCCTCAATCCCTCATAGTGCACTTGCGCCTTCTCACCGGAATGCAGTCATAAGAATTGGTACATGATCCATTCATATCCGTTCTCATTTGATTGCCATTGGTGTATTATTGGACTGTCTTCGTGAGTCCAAAATCCAAATCCAAAATGTTTTTGTCGTTCGTTTGCATTTCAGCTCATTTGGAAGGTTCCGGCCTTCCGGGAGTTGCTGGACCCCACCACTGGCAGTTCAAGTATCAGTTTCTGAGCAACCAGGCGATGGGGTCAGGTTGAATCAACTATACTTCTTCGTAACTGTCCTAAGCCATCCTTGTGCAATCTATGGTAGATCACCAAACCAACCAATGTTATCGATTTATACACTGCACATCCATAAAGTCGTGTCGTCATATTCTCAGCTGGTTGCCATTTCACAAAATGGTACTCCTGTCCAATTTTGACTGGATCATGCAGCAACTTTGAACCGATTATTGGTCTTGCATTTTGCGTATTTGTATTTTGTATGATTTTAATGCACAGTTTTCCAAATTTAATCTATCATTTGGAAAGTTCCATTTTGTACCATCCAAATTGGTTTTTGCTTATATATTGTAACTAAAGACTACATGGATCTTTTCTCACTTAGGTTTTGTTGGGTTATTTCAATTTCATGTGGATTGGTGTGTATTTGAATGAATTAGAATGGATTTTGATTTGCTATGGATTTAAAGCGATTCAATATCATCCAATCCACATGAATTAATGTTGAAACAAACATGGCTTTAGATGAATCTGACAAAAATCTCCAAGCAACAAAACAACTGAATCTAGGACCACCTCGCTCAATCCATCCCCCATATGTGATCATACAACCACATATAACACATATTCCAATTGTTTGTCCGCAATTTCCTCATTTTGTCCGTCCTGTTTCATATTGCAATCCTGTACCATTGTACGTCTGTACCTACTGATAAGGTCTTATCCTTTGCTGACAGGAGTTCGATGCTGCTTACGGGCCAGCTTGGCACTGCATCGTGGGGACGAGTTTCGGTTCATATGTCACGCACGCCCGGGGTGGATTCTTGTATTTTTCCGTCGATAAGGTCTACATCCTGCTCTTCAGGACAGCCGTGGAGCCCTAGCCGCATTGACGGCCACCAGCCTACCAGCAATGGACAAATGGTTCATAAAAATGCCCAGTTCTTGGGATAGCTCACACCAAATTCAGTTGTTCAGTCAGCTAGGCCGAGGCCTTGTAACTTGTAAATTGCATTGTTTCTTCGAAGGCAAATGGAAACTCCTTGTGTTTCTGATAAAATTTCTGATTTGTTCGGGATCATCTGTTTCAGCTCAATTTGTTCAAGACTGCTAATGGTTTTTTGTTTTTGTGCCTGATATTTCTGCCTCCTTTGTAGATGGCCAGATAGTACCAAAATTTGCACGCTGAACAAATTTAGGTTGTCTCCAGCAACGTCCTCTATATACATCTTCGATATCTGTCTTTTACAGTCTTTTTCTAAAAGATTACATCATATATATCTTACGTCCTCTATATACATCTTCGATATCTGTCTTTTACAGTCTTTTTCTAAAAGATTACATCATCTATATCTTATTCCTCTTCAACAACGTCCTCTAAATCACGTCTTCTATACGCAAATACCTATATTAGAGACATTTTTTATTTTTATTTTTTGTACATACATATTTATCATACTCTTAAATGTATTGTACATATTTTAGTTTTGTTAAACCAGGTATTTAAAGTATTTAGATGAATAGATAACCGTTTAGAGAAACTTTATATATAGAGAATTCAGCAACGTCGTCTAAATTTAGAGGATCATTTAGAGAACGTTGCTGGAGAGTGTAGAGTACTGTTTGATCCTCTATATTTAAAATAGAGGATGCTTCATGGGCCCTTGTTGGAGCCAGCCTTAGGGTATATATTTAGATGATCTTGTCATACAGAACCTTATGTTGTTTTGCAAGGCAGGCATTGCTGCCTGTGATCATCAAAATGCGAGAGGTAAGTGCAGCACAATATACCACGTCTATTTCTAAAGAAATACGCAAAAAAAATGTGGACTAAAACAAAGAAAGTCAAACGAATTATCTCGTCTGAGTTCTGATATATACACACTGACTAGTCTATCTATATACAACTATGTAATCTCCCAGTTTAAATTTGCAAAACTTACCTAATCAAATCACTCTTACTTGAAAGTCGCCTAGAGGAGGTAAATAGACGAAATCTAAAATTTAACTCTTAACAACAAAAACTTCGATCACAATTAGACGTTGGAACGAGAAGTAATATGATCGAAGTAGTAAGAGTTTTGGAATAGAAGAGGGATGACATAAATCACAAAATGAACACACACAAAATATACAAGTGATTTGGTTTACTGAGGTTCAGTTTCAAAGAACCTACGTCCCTATTGAGGTGTCATAAAAAACGAGGTATCTTTCAACCCTCTCGAGTGATCCTGAAAATCAAACTCGAGCTCTCTCTTCTCAATCGAAGGACCTTAGTTCCACAATTATTTCCACACAACACACAATCTCTTACTAGCTTTATAATGGACGGGAGTTAAAACTCCAAACTTAAGGGCACGAAGATGCAACAACTAACTCAACACAATCTCTCACACAAGGCAATATCTCTTTAGCTCAAATCTCTTGAATATGGCATTTGGGAGGCTTTTGATCACTTGGACTTGGTGATTTGAATATATGGATGTTTGCTCCAGCTCATGTGTCTTCAATGTACTGGTTGATGGTGTATTTATAGCCCCCAACAACCAATATAGTCGTTGGAGTGAATGGTGAAAAACTGTTTCCTCTGCGGGTGCACGGGACCTTGAATAGTACTAGTCTGGTGCCCCACCGGACCTTGTGAGACTACTGTTGTAGGTGACCGTTCTAACGGGGTGAAGTCTTGTCAGGCTCACCAGTCCATTCCGGTCTACCACCAGACCTTGCCACATAAAGCCGCTGAAAGGGAAATGTGCCCTTGGGCCATTTCTAAGTATTTTGGTGATTGAGTGCCAACACAAGTGCTTTTGTGTTGATCTATGCAATATGGTGGACAAAGTGCAAATCATGTCAAAAGGTATGTTTCTAGACTTAGTACATTATTTTATGGACTAATGTGTTGTGTCTAAGTGCTGGAAACAGGAAAAATCGAATTGGAAATGAGATGGCTTTGTTCAGCCAAGTCTGCTCAGTCTGGGAGCACCGGACTGTCCGGTGGTGCACCAGACAGTGTCCGGTGCGCCAGGCTGGCTCGAGCGAACTGGCCGCTCTCGGAAATTAACCGGCGACGTACGGCTATAATTCACCGGACTGTCCCGTGTGCACCGGACTGTCCGGTGAGCCATCGGTCGGCCGAGCGATCTGCGCGGGACACGTGGCCGAGCCAACGGCTAGAAGGGGGCACCGGACTGTCCGGTGTGCACCAGACATGTCCGGTGCGCCAACGGCTCCCAAACTTGCAACGGTCGGCTGCGCCATTTTAGGAAGGAAATCGGGCACCGGACAGTGTCCGGTGTGCACCGGACTGTCCGGTGCGCCTCGCGACAGAAGGCAAGAATTGCCTTCCCTGATTGCTCTCAACGGCTCCTAGCTGCCTTGGGGCTATAAAAGGGACCCCTAGGCGCATGGAGGAGCATACCAAGAATACTCAAAGCAATCCTAAGCACCGAGACTTCGATTCCACGCATTTGTTTCTGTGTGATAGCATCTAGAGCTCTAGTTGAGTTGTAAACTCATTGGGTTGTGTTGCGAGCTCTTGTTGCGACTTGTGTGCGTGTTGTTGCTCTGATTTGTGTGTCTTGTGTGCGTTGCTCATCCCTCCCTTACTCCGTGACTCTTTGTGAACATCAAAAGTGTAAGGGCGAGAGGCTCCAAGTTGTGGAGATTCCTCGCGAACGAGATAAGAAAAGAAAAGCAAAACACCGTGGTATTCAAGTTGATCATTGGATCACTTGAGAGGAGTTGAGTGCAACTCTCGTCCGTTGGGACGCCACAACGTGGAGTAGGCAAGTTTTGTACTTGGCCGAACCACGGGATAAACCACTGTGTCATCTCTGTGTTGATCTCTTTGTGGTTGTCATATTGTGCAAGTTCTTCTCTCTAGCCACTTGGTGATTATTGTGCTAACACTTAACCAAGTTTTGTGGCTTAAGTTTTAAGTTTTACAGGATCACCTATTCACCCCCCCTCTAGGTGCTCTCAATTGGTATCAGAGACGTTCTCTTCAAGAAAGGGACTAACCGCCCGAAGAGATGGATCCTAAGGGGAAGGGAATCGTGATCAACGACAAGGAGAAGGAGTCCTTCGTCAATGAGCCGAAGGATGACAAGCCTACCGACTCGGGCTCGGGCCACAGACGCAAAGATGGGAAGAAGAAGAAGACAAGACGCATCAAGGAGATCGTCTACTACGACGACAGCGATGAGTCCACTTCTTCCCAAAAGGACAACGACGACAACGACTGCGAGAGAAGGAAACCGGTTAATTCAAACTTTTCTTTTGACTACTCTCGTATTCCGCATAGTACAAATGCTCATTTATTATCCATTCCACTTGGTAAACCTCCTCACTTTGATGGAGAGGACTACAGATTTTGGAGTCACAAAATGCGTAGTCATTTGTTCTCTCTCCATCCAAGCATATGGGAGATAGTTGAGAATGGAATGCATTTTGATAGTAGTGATAGTCCCATGTTTATCAATGAGCAAATTCATAAAAATGCACAAGCTACTACTGTTCTTCTAGCTTCTTTGTGCAGGGATGAATACCACAAAGTGAGCGGCTTGGATAACGCCAAGCAAATTTGGGACACCCTCAAGATCTCTCATGAGGGGAATGATGTCACAATGCTCACCAAGATGGAGTTGGTAGAAGGCGAACTCGGGAGATTCGCTATGATAAGGGGAGAAGAGCCAACTCAAACGTACAACCGGCTAAAGACCCTTGTGTCGGCGTTTCGAGACCGGGGGGTCCCTCGGGCCGACGAGTGAGTGCCGCGTGCCCCAGCCCAGATGGGTCGAGCGCGTGGGCGAGCGCAAAGGGGGGAAAGGAGCGAGGCGGCCGGAGACCGGCGTGAGAGAGGTGGGAATCCCGCGGCCTTCGTGTTCGTCCCGCGCCCAGGTCGGGTGCGCTTGCAGTAGGGGGTTACAAGCGTCCACGCGGGAGAGGGAAGCGAGCGGCCCCAAGAGAGCGCCTGCCCCGTCCTCGTCCCCGCGCGGCCAACCCTCTCTAAGAGGGCCCTGGTCCTTCCTTTTATAGACGTAAGGAGAGGATCCAGGTGTACAATGGGGGTGCAGCAGAGTGCTACGTGTCTAGCGGGGGAGAGCTAGCGCCCTAAGTACATGCCGATGTGGCAGCCGGAGAGAATTTGGCACCCAGCTGGTGTGATGTCGTGGCCGTCGGAGGAGCGACGAAGCCTGGCGGAGGGACAGCTGTCGGAGCGGTTGGGTACTTGCTGACGTCCTCCTGCTTCCGTAAGAGAGCTGAGAGCCGCCGCCGTCGTCACAGAGCATGCGGGGCGCCATCATTGCCTATCTGGCGGAGCTAGCCAGATGGGACACCGGTCTTGTTCTCTGCGGCCCGAGTCAGCTTGGGGTAGGGTGATGATGGCGCTTCCTGTTGACGTGGCTGGCCTGCTGAGAGCACCTAGAGGGGGGGGGGTGAATAGGTGATCCTGTAATACTTCAAAATCTTAAGCCACAAAACTTGATTAATTGTTAGCACAGTAATTTGCCAAGTGGCTAGAGAAGGATCTCAACACAACACAATAACCAAGAGATATCAATCACAGAGATGGCACGGTGGTTATCCCGTGGTTCGGCCAAGACCAACGCTTGCCTACTCCACGTTGTGGCGTCCCAACGGACGAGGGTTGCAATCAACCCCTCTCAAGCGGTCCAAAGACCAACTTGAATACCACGGTGTTGCTTTGCTTTTCTTAATCCCACTTGCGAGGAATCTCCACAGCTTGGAGCCTCTCGCCCTAAAAGATGTTCACAAAGAATCACGGAGCAAGGGAGGGATCAGCAACTCACACACGACACAAAGATCACAGCGAATACGCACACACAAAACCAAGACTTGAGCTCAAGTGACTAGCACACTAGAACGGAGCTCAAATCACTAGAATGTCGAACAAGTGCGCAAGAATGTAGTGTGAGTGATCAACAATGCTCAAGGGATGCTTGGTGTTCTCCTCCATGCGCCTAAGGGTCCCTTTTATAGCCCCAAGGTAGCTAGGAGCCGTTGAGCACAAATCTGGAAAGCCATTCTTGCCTTCTGTCATCGGGTGCACCGGACAGTCCGGTGCACACCGGACACTGTCCGGTGCCCGATTTCCTTCCTAAAATGGCGCGGCCGACCGTTGCAGATCTGGGAGCCGTTGGCGCACCGGACATGTCCGGTGCACACCGGACAGTCCGGTGCCCCCTCCCGACCGTTGGCCCGGCCACGTGTCGCGCGCAGATTCCGCGGCCGACCGTTGGCCCGACTGACCGTTGGCTCACCGGACAATCCGGTGCACACCGGACAGTCCGGTGCACACCGGACAGTCCGGTGAATTTTAGCCGTACGCCGTCGGCGAATTCCCGAGAGCGGCCACTTCACGTCGAGTCAGCTTGGCGCACCGGACACTGTCCGGTGCACCACCGGACAGTCCGGTGTGCCAGACTGAGCTGAGTCTTGGCTGTACACAGCCAAGCCTTTTTCACCTCTTTTCTTTTCTTCTTCTTTCTGTTTCTAACACTTAGACAAGTATATTAGTACACAAAACCAATGTACTAAGGCTTAGAAACATACCTTTACTCTTGATTTGCACTTTGTCCATCCATGAGCATAAATTCACATTTAAGCACTTGTGTTGGCACTCAATCACCAAAATACTTAGAAATGGCCCAAGGGCACATTTCCCTTTCAATCTCCCCCTTTTTGGTGATTTATGCCAACACAACATAAAGCAACTAGAACAAGTGCAATATCACTTCAAATAAAACTCAAATTTATTTTGATTCAATTTTGGCATATATGGATCATCCTTTGCCACCACTTGGTTTGTTTTTGCAAATCAAACTCAAATCTCTATTTCTAAGTCAAACACACATGTTGAAGCATAAATAGAGTCATTCCAAAAGGGATTGATCAAAGATTTCAAAAACTCCCCCTATTTCCCATAATCAACACTTCTCCCCACAAGAGGCCAACTTTTGACAAAAGAGACAATGCAAGAGTTTTGACAAAACAAAAGGCTCTATTTTACTATTTCCAATATTTCTCAAGTGGTAGCTGATCCATTTATTGCTTTGGCCTTTATTTTCTCCCCCTTTGGCATCAAGCACCAAAACGGGATCAATCTTGGCCCGATAACCCCATTGCCTCACCAAAATCTTCAATTAAGAGCAAATGGCAATAAGAGTTCATGAGATGAACTTGGAATAAGTTACCCTCTCATCGGAGTGCAGTGGAAGTCTTTCATGGTCCAAGTCCACATTTTCCCTTTCAATCCTCCTTCGAGACTAAATCATCAAACTCAAGCACATGGTTAGTCTCAAAGGGTCAAGTTGTAACACATCTCCCCCTAAACATGTGCATCACTTTGCAACGGACTTGTGAGGTCCAGGGAGTGTTTGTACAACTTGAGCACCACAATAAGCAACAAAATGCAGAAGGAACATGATCACAGGCATAAACACAAGTATGCTATAAATCAATCCAAGTTCCGCGAATCTAAGACATTTAGCTCACTACGCAACCTGCAAAAGGTCTTCTCATCTAGAGGCTTGGTAAAGATATCGGCTAGCTGGTTCTCGGTGCTAACATGAAACACTTCGATATCTCCCTTTTGCTGGTGGTCTCTCAAAAAGTGATGCCGGATGTCTATGTGCTTTGTGCGGCTGTGCTCAACAGGATTTTCCGCCATGCGGATAGCACTCTCATTATCACATAGGAGTGGGACTTTGCTCAGATTGTAGCCAAAGTCCCGGAGGGTTTGCCTCATCCAAAGCAGTTGCGCGCAACACTGTCCTGCGGCAACGTACTCGGCCTCAGCGGTGGATAGGGCAACGGAGGTTTGTTTCTTAGAGTTCCATGACACCAGGGACCTTCCTAAGAATTGGCACGTCCCCGATGTACTCTTCCTATCGACCTTACATCCAGCATAGTCGGAGTCTGAGTATCCAACCAAGTCAAAGGTAGACCCCTTTGGATACCAGAGCCCGAAGCAAGGCGTAGCAACCAAATATCTAAGAATTCGCTTCACTGCCACTAAGTGACACTCCTTAGGATCGGATTGAAATCTAGCACACATGCATACGCTAAGCATGATATCCGGTCTACTAGCACATAAATAAAGTAAAGACCCTATCATTGACCGGTATGCTTTTTGATCAACAGACTTACCTCCTTTGTTGAGATCGGTGTGTCCGTCGGTTCCCATCGGAGTCTTTGCGGGCTTGGCGTCCTTCATCCCAAACCGCTTTAGCAGATCTTGCGTGTACTTCGTTTGGGAGATGAAGGTGCCGTCCTTGAGTTGCTTCACTTGGAACCCAAGGAAGTAGTTCAACTCGCCCATCATCGACATCTCGAATTTCTGCGTCATTACCCTGCTAAACTCTTCACAAGACTTTTGGTTAGTAGAACCAAATATTATGTCATCGACATAAATTTGGCACACAAAAAGATCACCGTCACAAGTCTTAGTGAAAAGAGTTGGATCGGCTTTCCCAACCTTGAAAGCATTAGCAATTAAAAAGTCTCTAAGGCATTCATACCATGCTCTTGGGGCTTGCTTAAGTCCATAGAGCGCCTTAGAGAGCTTACACACGTGGTCGGGGTATCGTTCATCCTCGAAGCCAGGGGGTTGCTCCACGTACACCTCCTCCTTGATTGGCCCGTTGAGGAAAGCGCTCTTCACATCCATTTGGAACAACCTGAAAGAATGGTGAGCGGCATATGCTAGCAAGATACGAATTGATTCTAGCCTAGCCACAAGAGCAAACGTCTCCTCAAAGTCCAAACCTGCGACTTGGGCATAACCTTTTGCCACAAGTCGAGCCTTGTTCCTCGTCACCACCCCGTGCTCGTCCTGTTTGTTGCGGAACACCCACTTGGTTCCCACAACATTTTGCTTGGGACGAGGCACCAGTGTCCAAACTTCATTGCGCTTGAAGTTGTTGAGTTCCTCCTGCATGGCCAATACCCAATCCGGATCTAGCAAGGCCTCCTCTACCCTGAAAGGCTCAATAGAAGAGACAAAGGAGTAATGCTCACAAAAATTAACTAATCGAGATCGAGTAGTTACTCCCTTGCTAATGTCACCCAAAATTTGGTCGACGGGATGATCCCTTTGAATCACCGCTCGAACTTGGGTTGGAGGTGCCGGTTGCGCTTCTTCCTCCATCACGTGATCATCTTGTGCTCCCCCTTGATCACACGCCTCCTTTTGATGAACCTGTTCATCGTCTTGAGGTGGGGGATGCACCGTTGTTGAGGAAGAAGGTTGATCTCGTTCATCTTGTTCCTGTGGCCGCACTTCTCCAATCGCCATGGTTCGTATAGTGGCCGTCGGAACATCTTCTTCATCTACATCATCACAATCAACAACTTGCTCTCTTGGAGAGCCATTAGTCTCATCAAATACAACGTCGCTAGAGACTTCAACCAAACCCGATGATTTGTTGAAGACTCTATACGCCTTTGTATTTGAGTCATAACCTAACAAAAACCCTTCTACAGCTTTGGGAGCAAATTTAGAATTTCTACCCTTCTTCACTAGAATGTAGCACCTGCTCCCAAATACACGAAAGTAAGATACATTGGGTTTGTTACCGGTTAGTAGCTCATACGAAGTCTTCTTGAGGAGACGATGAAGGTAGACCCGATTGATGGCGTGGCAAGCCGTGTTCACGGCTTCCGACCAAAAACGCTCGGGGGTCTTGAATTCTCCAAGCATCGTCCTCGCCATATCGATTAACGTCTTGTTCTTCCTCTCTACCACACCATTTTGCTGTGGTGTGTAGGGAGCGGAGAACTCGTGCTTGATCCCTTCCTCCTCAAGGAACTCCTCCACTTGAAGGTTCTTGAACTCGAACCCGTTGTCGCTCCTTATCTTCTTCACCTTGAGCTCAAACTCAATTTGAGCTCTCCTTAGGAAGCGCTTGAGGGTCCCTTGGGTTTCAGACTTATCCTGCAAAAAGAACACCCAAGTGAAGCGGGAAAAGTCATCAACAATAACTAGACCATACTTACTTCCTCCTATGCTCAGATAGGCGACGGGTCCGAAGAGGTCCATATGTAGCAGCTCCAGGGGTCTTGATGTTGTCATCACATTTTTGGTGTGATGAGAGCCTCCCACTTGTTTCCCTGCTTGACAAGCTGCACAAGGTCTATCTTTTTCGAAATGAACATTGGTTAGACCTATCACATGTTCTCCCTTTAGAAGCTTGTGGAGGTTCTTCATCCCCACATGTGCTAAGCGGTGATGCCACAGCCAGCCCATGCAAGTCTTAGCCATTAAGCATGCATCTAGACCGGCCTCTTCTTTTGCAAAATCAACTAGGTAAAGCTTGCCGTCTAGTACACCCTTAAAAGCTAGTGAACCATCACATCTTCTAAAGACAGACACATCTATATTTGTAAACAAACAGTTATATCCCATATTGCATAATTGACTAACAGATAGCAAATTATATCCAAGAGACTCTACTAAAAACACATTAGAGATAGAGTGCTCATTTGAGATTGCAATTTTACCTAACCCTTTTACCTTGCCTTGATTCCCATCACCGAATATTATTGGATCTTGGGAATCTTTGTTTTTGACGTAGGAGGTGAACATCTTCTTCTCCCCCGTCATATGGTTTGTGCATCCGCTGTCAATAATCCAGCTTGAACCCCCGGATGCATAAACCTACAAGGCAAATTTAGGCTTGGGTCTTAGGTACCCAACTCATGTTGGGTCCTGCAAGGTTAGCACAAATATCCTTAGGGACCCAAATGCAAGTTTTGTCTCCCTTGCATCTTGCCCCTAATTTTCTAGCAACTATCTTCCTATCCTTTCTACAAATAGCAAAAGAAGCATTTAAAGCATGATATATTGTAGAGGGTTCATTTACTTTCCTAGGAACATTAACAACATTTCTCCTAGGCAAATTATGAACAGCATTTCTCCTACCAACATTTCTATCATGCACATAAGAAGAACTAGAAGCAAACATGGCATGAGAATCAAAGGCATTATATGCATTACAACTTCTATAAGCATTTCTAGATTGTCTCCTATCATGGTACATAAAAGCATGGTTCTTTTGCACACTACTAGCCATAGGGGCCTTTCCTTTCTCCTTGGCGGAGATGGGGCCTTATGGCTTGTCAAGTTCTTGGCTTCCCTCTTGTAGCCAAGTCCATCCTTAATTGAGGGGTGTCTACCGATCGTGTAGGCATCCCTTGCAAATTTTAGCTTGTCAAATTCATTCTTGCTAGTCTTAAGTTGGGCATTAAGACTAGCTAATTCCTCATTTAATTTAGAAATTGAAACTAAATGATCACTACAAGCATCAATGTCAAAATCTTTACACCTATTACAAGTTTCAACAATTTCTACACAAGAATTAGATTTACTAGCTACTTCTAGTTTAGCATTTAAATCATCATTAAAACTTTTTAACTTAGCAATAGTTTCATGACAAGAAGATAATTCACTAGAGAGCATTTCATTCCTCTTAATTTCTAGAGCAAGAGATTTCTGAGCTTCTACAAATTTATCATGTTCTTCATACAACAAATCCTCTTGCTTTTCTAACAGTATATTCCTATCATTCAAGGCATCAATCAATTCATTAATTTTGTCTACCTTAGTTCTATCTAATCCCTTGAATAAGCATGAGTAATCTATCTCATCATCATCACTAGACTCATCCTCACTTGAAGAAGCATAAGTACTAGTATTAGGAGTGCTTACTTTCTTCTCCCTTGCCATGAGGCAAGTGTGACGCTCGTTGGGGAAGAGGGATGACTTGTTGAAGGCAGTGGCGGCGAGTCCCTCATTATCAGAGTCGGACGAGGAGCAGTCCGAATCCCACTCCTTGCCAAGATGAGCCTCGCCCTTTGCCTTCTTATAGTTCTTCTTTTTCTCCCTCTTGTTCCCTTGATCCTGATCACTATCATTGTCGGGACAGTTAGCAATAAAATGACCAAGCTTACCGCATTTGAAGCATGAGCGCTTCCCCTTGGCTTTGGTCTTGCTTGGCTGTCCCTTGCGACCTTTAAGCACCGTCTTGAATCTTTTGATGATGAGAGCCATCTCTTCATCATTAAGTCCGGTCGCCTCAATCTGTGCCACCTTGCTTGGTAGCGCCTCCTTGCTTCGTGTTGCCTTGAGAGCAAGGGGTTGCGGCTCGTTGACCGGACCATTCAAGGCGTCGTCCACGTACCTCGCCTCCTTGATCATCATTCGCCCGCTAACAAATTTCCCAAGAACTTCTTCGGGCGACATCTTGGTGTACCTGGGATTTTCACGAATATTGTTCACCAAATGAGGATCAAGAACGGTAAATGACCTTAGCATTAGGCGGACGACGTCGTGGTCCGTCCATCGCGTGCTCCCGTAGCTCCTTATTTTGTTGATAAGGGTCTTGAGCCGGTTGTATGTTTGTGTCGGCTCCTCGCCCCTTATCATCGCGAACCGTCCAAGCTCGCCTTCCACCAACTCCATTTTGGTGAGCAAGGTGACGTCGTTTCCCTCATGAGAGATCTTGAGGGTGTCCCAGATCTGCTTGGCATTGTCCAAGCCGCTCACCTTGTGATACTCGTCCCTGCATAAAGAGGCTAGCAACACAGTAGTAGCTTGTGCATTTTTATGAATCTGTTCATTAATAAACACAGGGCTATCCGAGCTATCAAATTTCATTCCACTTTCCACAATCTCCCAAATGCTTGGATGGAGAGAAAACAGGTGAGTACGCATTTTGTGGCTCCAAAATCCGTAGTCCTCTCCATCAAAGTGAGGGGGCTTGCCAAGTGGAATGGGGAGCAATTGAGCATTTGAACTATGCGGGATGCGTGAATAATCGAAAGAAAAGTTTGAGTTAACCGTCTTTCGTCTATCGTGGTCGTCGTCGTCCTTTTGGGAGGAGGAAGATTCGTCGCTATCGTAGTAGACAATTTCCTTGATGCGCCTTGTCTTCTTCTTCCTCCCGTCTTTTCTTTTGTGGCCCGAGCCTGAGTCGGTGAGCTTGTCATCATTGGGCTCGTTGACGAAGGTCTCCTTCTCCTTGTCGTTGATCACCATCCCATTGCCCTTAGGATCCATCTCTTCGGGCGGTTAGTCCCTTTCTTGAAGAGAACGGCTCTGATACCAATTGAGAGCACCTAGAGGGGGGGGTGAATAGGTGATCCTGTAATACTTCAAAATCTTAAGCCACAAAACTTGATTAATTGTTAGCACAGTAATTTGCCAAGTGGCTAGAGAAGGATCTCAACACAACACAATAACCAAGAGATATCAATCACAGAGATGGCACGGTGGTTATCCCGTGGTTCGGCCAAGACCAACGCTTGCCTACTCCACGTTGTGGCGTCCCAACGGACGAGGGTTGCAATCAACCCCTCTCAAGCGGTCCAAAGACCAACTTGAATACCACGGTGTTGCTTTGCTTTTCTTAATCCCACTTGCGAGGAATCTCCACAGCTTGGAGCCTCTCGCCCTAAAAGATGTTCACAAAGAATCACGGAGCAAGGGAGGGATCAGCAACTCACACACGACACAAAGATCACAGCGAATACGCACACACAAAACCAAGACTTGAGCTCAAGTGACTAGCACACTAGAACGGAGCTCAAATCACTAGAATATCGAACAAGTGCGCAAGAATGTAGTGTGAGTGATCAACAATGCTCAAGGGATGCTTGGTGTTCTCCTCCATGCGCCTAGGGTCCCTTTTATAGCCCCAAGGTAGCTAGGAGCCGTTGAGCACAAATCTGGAAAGCCATTGTTGCCTTCTGTCATCGGGTGCACCGGACAGTCCGGTGCACACCGGACACTGTCCGGTGCCCGATTTCCTTCCTAAAATGGCGCGGCCGACCGTTGCAGATCTGGGAGCCGTTGGCGCACCGGACATGTCCGGTGCACACCGGACAGTCCGGTGCCCCCTCCCGACCGTTGGCCCGGCCACGTGTCGCGCGCAGATTCCGCGGCCGACCGTTGGCCCGACCGACCGTTGGCTCACCGGACAGTCCGGTGCACACCGGACAGTCCGGTGAATTTTAGCCGTACGCCGTCGGCGAATTCCCGAGAGCGGCCACTTCACGCCGAGTCAGCCTGGCGCACCGGACACTGTCCGGTGCACCACCGGACAGTCCGGTGTGCCAGACTGAGCTGAGTCTTGGCTGTACACAGCCAAGCCTTTTTCACCTCTTTTCTTTTCTTCTTCTTTCTGTTTCTAACACTTAGACAAGTATATTAGTACACAAAACCAATGTACTAAGGCTTAGAAACATACCTTTACTCTTGATTTGCACTTTGTCCATCCATGAGCATAAATTCACATTTAAGCACTTGTGTTGGCACTCAATCACCAAAATACTTAGAAATGGCCCAAGGGCACATTTCCCTTTCACCTGCGCCCTAGGTTGGGCGACGTGGAGGCTCCTCCGAAGCCGAGGTCGAGTCTGTCTTCCATGGCCGAGGCCGAGTCCGAGCCCCTGGGTCGGGCGAGGCGGAGGTCGTTCGGGAGAGGCCAGGGCGGAGTCCGAGCCCTGGGGTCGGGCGAAGCGGAGTTCGTCGTCTTCTGGGGCTGAGCCCGAGTCCGAGCCCTGGGTCGGGCGGAGCGGAGTTCGCCGTCTTCCGGGTCTTAGCCCGAGTCCGAGCCCTGGGTCGGGCGGAGCGGAGTTCGCCGTCTTCCGGGACTTAGCCCGAGTCCGAGCCCTGGGTCGGGCGGAGCGGAGTTCGCCGTCTTCCGGGTCTTAGCCCGAGTCCGAGCCCTGGGTCGGGCGGAGCGGAGTTCGCCGTCTTCCGGGACTTAGCCCGAGTCCGAGCCCTGGGTCGGGCGGAGCGGAGTTCGCCGTCTTCCGGGACTTAGCCCGAGTCCGAGCCCTGGGTCGGGCGGAGCGGAGTTCGCCGTCTTCCGGGTCTTAGCCCGAGTCAGAGCCCTGGGTCGGGCGGAGCGGAGCTTCCTATGGTGCCTTTGGCAGGGCCTGACTGCCTGTCAGTCTCACTCTGTCAAATGACACTGTAGTCGGAGTGGCGCAGGCGGCGCTGTCCTTCTGTCAGGCCGGTCAGTGGAGCGGTGAAGTGACGGCGGTCACTTCGGCTCTGCCGGGGGGCGTGCGTCAGGATAAAGGTGTCAGGCCACCTTTGCGTTAAATGCTCCTGCGATTTGGTCGGTCGGTGCGACGATTTAGTCAGGGTTGCTTCTTAGCGAAGGCAGGGCCTCGGGCGAGCCGGAGATGTGTCCGCCGTTGGAGGGGGGCCTCGGGCGAGGCGGAAATCCTCCGGGGTCGGTTGCCCTTGTCCGAGGCTAGGCTCGGGCGAGGCATGATCAAGTCACTCGAATGGACTGATCCCTGACTTAATCGCACCCATCAGGCCTTTGCAGCTTTATGCTGATGGGGGTTACCAGCTGAGAATTAGGAGTCTTGAGGGTACCCCTAATTATGGTCCCCGACAGTAGCCTCCGAGCCTCGAAGGGAGTGTTAGCACTCGCTTGGAGGCTTTCGTCGCACTTTTTTGCAAGGGGACCAGCCTTTCTCGGTTGCATTTTGTTCCGGTGTAGCCCTCGAGGCCTCGAAGGAGTGGTTTCACTCCTCCGAGGTCTTAATGCCTTGCGTAACGCTTCGGCTGGTCTGGTTGTTCCCTCATGCGAACTGGCCGTAGCCCGGGTGTACGGTCGGGGCCCAAGTTCTCGGGCTGGTATGTTGACGCTGTCAACGGTTCGGCCGGAGCCGGGTTTGCGAGAGCAGCCCCGAGCCTCCGCACAGGGCGAGAGGGCGATCAGGGACAGACTCGGCTTTTTTACATACGCCCCTGCGTCGCCTTTCCGCAAGGAGGAGGGGGGAAAACGCCATGTTACCCTCGATGGGCGCCGAACATGGTGTCTCCGGTGAGCTGCAAGCGGGTAATCCGAGTGGACGTCCGTGCCCCGTTCGTTAGGGGTCGGCTAGGGCCCAGAGGCATGCCCAAAAGTACCTGCGGGTGATCTGCCGGACACGGTCCCCTGGCGACGGGGTCCGAGGGCTCGATGCCTCCCTCCGATGGGATTCCGTTACAAGATCGCTCCCGCTGGTCTCGGAAATGTCCTAGGGTACCTTGGGAGCGTAGCCCGAGCCTTGGTTATGTATCGAACGTGTCGGATCTGACCTGGGCAACTACCGGAGTTGAGAACGAAGCTCTCTACTCACTATCAGCTCACACACAGTTGTAAAACTGGAACCAACAGAGACAGAGTTTTTGTGCCGCGAGAGCTTCACGACGTTTTCTGTTTCTTCTATTTATTACAGTAGAAGTGGAACGTACATGCAGTAAAATAAGCTGACCGAGTAAGCCGCGCGACGTGCTCGAGTGCGCGTCCATCCCCACGCCGCACGCTGCGCGAGTTCTCCGTTGTGGATAACAAACTGGACCTATTCTACAGGACATCGGCCTCCACAAATCGGGGCTCGACCCTTGACTGATAATATAGACTAACTGAACTAACTAACTCAAATGCAGACATGTAACTTAACTGAATATGCAATATGCAGTAACTGAACTAACTGGAGCTGGGCTTAATTGTTTGACAAATCTCCCCCTAAGCCTTGCTCCTTTGGACAATCTCAACAAGACCGATCTTCTCACGTAGCAGAAGAAACTGGTTTCGCCCGAGAGCCTTTGTCAAAATGTCCGCCAATTGGAGCTTAGTATTGATCTGTTCTATGTTCACCCTGTCTTCCTCAATGCACTCGCAGATGTAGTGATATCTCACATCGATATGCTTACTGCGATCATGAAAAACAGGATTTTTACTTAGCTCGATTGCAGATTTGTTGTCGATGTTGAGGGTGAATATATTCGCCTCACGTCCTCTGAGTTCAGCTAGCAGTCGAGACAGCCACACCCCTTGACAGCACGCCGTTGCTCCTGCTATGTATTCAGCTTCACAACTTGACAAGGCTACGACCTTTTGCTTCTGTGACTGCCAGGTGATCAGGTTCTCTCCAAGGGAAAAAAAGACTCCTGTGGTACTCTTTCTCACGTCTATGTCAGCACCGTGATCACTGTCACTGAAACCAATGAGGCACACTTCTCCTCTCTTCCTCTGGTAGCTGCACCCAAAGTTGACAGTCCCCGCGATGTACCGCAGTATCCTTTTGACAGCTACAAGGTGTTCGATTGTTGGTTTCTCCATGAATCTTGAGACGTATCCAACTGCATACGCCAAATCTGGACGTGTATTTACCAAAAACCGTAGGGCTCCAACGATCTTCCTGTACTGAGTAGGATCAACTAGTGGGCTGGTACTGAACTTACTGAGCTTCAATCGGGATTCCATGGGGGTTGTGCTGGGATTGCAAGTGGAGAGTCCTGCTCCCTCCAAGATCTTCGTTGCGTATGCTCCCTGGCTGATGGTGATGCCTGTCTCGGTCTGACACACCTCTAGTCCGAGATAGTAACTGAGTAACCCCAAGTCGCTCATCTGAAACGTGTTCATCATCTCTCTCTTGAACTGGTTGAGCTCGACAGGGTCTGCACCAGTGATCACTAGATCGTCGACATACACGCCGACAATCAGTCGTTGTTGCATCCTCCCCCGGGTGTAAACTGCATGCTCAAATGCACTGCGTCTGAAACCAAGTGATGTCAATGAAGTATCCAGCTTGGCATACCAGGAGCGTGGAGCCTGACGAAGTCCATACAGCGCCTTGTCGAGGCGCATCACCATGTGCTCTTTGCCGGCGACGACGAACCCCGGTGGCTGTGTAACGAAAACTTCCTCCTTCAGTTCACCATTGAGGAATGCCGATTTCACATCCATGTGATGCATGACCCATCCTTCAGTCGCCGCCAGAGCGAGTAGGAGACGTACAGACTCTAGGCGAGCAACCGGAGCAAACACCTCCGAGTAGTCGATGCCGTGGCGCTGTACATAGCCTTTCGCGACGAGGCGGGCCTTATGCTTGGTGACGATGCCCGCCGCGTCTCTCTTCGTCTTGAAGACCCACTTAAGTCCGATCGGCCGAGAACGAGGCGGCGGATTCACCAGCTCCCAGGTACCATTGGCTTCGATGGATGTCATCTCATCCAACATGGCCAATTTCCAGCAGTCGTGCTGCTGAGCCTGCTCAAAGCTGATTGGGTCATCAGAGTTTGCCAGCATCAAGTCTTCATTCAGTTCACCATGCGACAGTCCTAGAGCCATCGACTGTCCGAAGACATCAGACATGGTGCGGAATCTGAGGGGCACATCCGCATCGTGGTCTGCGTCCAGGTCTTCATCGACAACAGTCGGCGGTGACACAAACTCCACGGCTGGCGTCGCAGTCACCGCAGGTGTTATAGGAGCCACCGAAGAAGGTGTGGGCGAGTGCGACGTCGCACCGTGCTGAGATTGGAGCCTGGTCATTGGCTCTTGATGCACTGTCGTCATGTACTCCACTGCGAAGTCATCACTGTGGTTCACCATCTGATCGTCTTCCCATCTCCATTTGGCCATTTCGTCAAAGATGACATCACGGCTGATGTGCACACGCCTTGTGGTCGGATCATAGACCCTGTACGCCTTGCTCCCGGGTTCATATCCCACAAATATCATCGGTCTGCTCCTATCTTCGAGTTTCTTCAGATTTGGACCGGTGTTCTTCACGTGCGCCACACAACCAAAGGTCCGGAGGTGGTGCACCGCTGGCGTGGTCCCAACCCAGAGCTCGTACGGTGTCTTGCCGCCTGTTCCTCGAGTTGTGGTTCGGTTCAGGATGTAAACGGCGGTATTAACAGCCTCCCCCCAGAACGTGCCTGAGAGGCCCTTCGCCTTGATCATGCTTCTCGCCATAGCCACCACGGTCTGGTTCCTCCTTTCAACGACCCCGTTCTGTTGTGGGGTGTACGGGGCCGTCAGCTGACGTTCGACGCCGAGCTCGGCGCAGTACTCATTGAAGTGGCGCGACGTAAACTCCCCCCCCCGATCGGTACGGAGGGCGAGAAGCTTTCTTCCGCACTTGCGTTCAGCAGCCGCCTGGACTCGCTTGATCGCCGTTGAAGCGAGGTCCTTGGACCCCAGGAGCACCACCCACATGAAGCGGCTGAAGTCGTCGACGAGGAGTAGAAAATAGCGATTGCCACTTGGAGTGGCAGGGGTGATCGGCCCACAAATGTCACCGTGGAGCAGGTCAAGTGGGTGCTCGGAGCGTCCTTGCACCTGCGTCGGAAAGGGGGCACGCCGATGCTTCCCTGCGATGCAAGCATCACAGAGCTGTTCAACTTGAGTCAGAGCAGGCAGGCCTCGAATCAACCCATCTCTGGCCATCTTCCTCAGCGCAGCAAAGTTGGTGTGCCCAAAGCGTGAATGCCAACACCAGGCATCCTCTTCAGCTCGCGTCGCCAGGCACACTGGTTGAGCGACCACGATGTCAAGCACATACAGGCGCCCCGGCCCCCTGTGGATTTTGGCAAGAAGACAATGCTGTTGGTCCCTGACGCGCATCATCCCTCGCTTGATGAGTATTTCACAATCAACCTCATCCAATTGACCACAACTGATAATATTAGCAGTGAGGCGGGGTATGAAATAAGTGTTGAAGAGTGCATGATGCTCCCCGTTCTTGCAGTTGAAGAGGACGGTGCCACAACCTTCAATTTGCGCGACGGAGTCGTCGCCGAATTTCACCGTGCCCGTGACGCCCGTGTCAAGGTCGGAGAAGACCTCCCAGCATCCTGTCATGTGATTCGTTGCTCCGGTGTCAAAAATCCATCGATATGGATCTCGATCCGAGTCGCCGTCGAGTACAGCATGCACACTCTTCTCCTGCAATTGAACTTCGTCAGAGGATGACCCCGATAGCACACAAGTTGTGTACGGGGTAGCCTCTGCCCAATGCCCTGGTGTTGAAACTGAGCTCGACGCAGGTTCCAGCATGGTGTTGATGGAGCTGCCATGAATGAGGAGGAGGCTTGGTTCGTCATCTTGAGCCACGTGCACCTGTCCACCTTGGCGCGCCTGCTCCTTCTTTCGGCTTGGACACTCCCTGGCCCAATGGCCAGATTTGCCACAATTGTGACATTCATCACCGTTCCTGCTGGATGAACCACCAGATGTCTCCCGTGGGTTCCGGTTCCCGCCGTTATGGCCCCTTCCTCGGCCACCACGACGTCTGCCACGACCACGGTTACCGCCACTGGAGCGACCGCTCTCACCCTCCTTCAGCTTGTATCGCTGCAGCCACTGTTCTTCAGTCAAAAACAGTTTGCCATCGGTTGGGGACGGTGCTGGACCAGATGAATCCTCCGACGCTAGTAGTCTTCCGGTGACTTCCTCAACAGAGAGAGCAGAGATGTCCAACAGAGTTTCCATGGAGATAACAAGTTGTTTGTACCTACTTCGGGCGATGCGTAGGTACTTCTCGACAACCTTGGCAGGATCCTCCGGGTCACCGAGGATGGCGAGTTGGTTGACGAGCCCGGTGAGACGCAGAGCGAAATCCTCAACGCCCTCACCGTCCTTGAACGTCAATTCTTCATATTGACGTCGCACCCGCTGCGCACTGGACTTCCGCACTCGATCATCACCCACATGCATGGTGCGGATTGCATTCCAGGCTGCTCTTGCCGATGGCTTGGTGGCGATCGATGCCACCATCTCCGGTGGGACGGCGCTGCAGATCGCGTCCAATGCCATGCGATCAACGTGGAACTCGACGTCGCCGGGATCGACGGCGTTGCAGAGACACCTGGCCTCTAACTTGATTTTCATCAACAATGACCACTCGTTGTAATTCGTCTTCGTCAACATGGGGTAGTTTGCCGGACCGGCCGTTGGAACAAGGCGCTCCACGACGACCTCGCGGTTCCTCGGACGACGGGGTGGAGAACGACCACGGCGCTGCGGCGTGCGCGAGCGCTCAGGAGGAAGCGACATGGCTCTGATACCACGTGTCAGATCTGACCTGGGCAACTACCGGAGTTGAGAACGAAGCTCTCTACTCACTATCAGCTCACACACAGTTGTAAAACTGGAACCAACAGAGACAGAGTTTTTGTGCCGCGAGAGCTTCACGACGTTTTCTGTTTCTTCTATTTATTACAGTAGAAGTGGAACGTACATGCAGTAAAATAAGCTGACCGAGTAAGCCGCGCGACGTGCTCGAGTGCGCGTCCATCCCCACGCCGCATGCTGCGCGAGTTCTCCGTTGTGGATAACAAACTGGACCTATTCTACAGGACATTGGCCTCCACAAATCGGGGCTCGACCCTTGACTGATAATATAGACTAACTGAACTAACTAACTCAAATGCAGACATGTAACTTAACTGAATATGCAATATGCAGTAACTGAACTAACTGGAGCTGGGCTTAATTGTTTGACAGAACGTACCCCTGGTCATCCCTCGCTCGGCGTCTGAGGCGGCTGTGAACCCTTCGGGGGCCAGCCTTCGAACCCCTGATCAGTAATAGGCGCGGAGCCCAGGTAGCCTGAGGCGGCCATGGAACCCTTCGGGGGGCCGGCCTTCGAACCTCTGACCAGTAGTGGGTGTAGGGCCCACGCGATCTGAGGCGGCTGTTGAAACCCTTCGGGGGGCCAGCCTTCGAACCTCTGATCAGTAAGGAGGCTCGGAGCCTGGTTCCTTCACGGGGAAGGATCCTTTTCGGGGTATCCCCCTTTCCCGGTCCCTATTGCAAGAGATAGAGAAAGAGGAAAAAAGGAAAAGGATGCGAAATCGAACGACACGGCGTACCTTTTTTGGCGCAGTTATTACGGCGAAGGCGAAGCGTCGCCCACTGCTCCTGCCAGAAGCGCCGCCTGTCCTGCCGCGGAGTTAATGCGACGGGGCGAGCGGTTGGCGGGGCGGCCATTGCGCGTGCGCGAGCCGTTCGAGGAACGGATCACGGGTGCGTTGTCTTCACGCCGTGAGAGGGGGTTCTCTTGCTGCCCCCGGATGGGACGTGACTCCGTGAGCTTGGCCGACGACGTGACCGCTGCTCCCGCCCGCCTGCCACCGTCATTACTGCCGGCCCACTTTCGGCCGCATTGACCGCCGCGTCAGGCTGGCGCTGCTGGGTCGTGCGCTGGGTCGCGTCGAGTAGCGGTATTGGTTTCGCAATCGAGGAGGCGTGGTGGTGGCGCAAGTGGCGGTGCAGTTGCTTGCATGCAGCATCCGGCGCGCCGGTTGCGTGACGCGTGGGCCTGGGCCTTCATGCTGGCGTGTCAGGAGTCGGAGAAGCGCGTCCACTTGGCGCGGTTGCATGCCGCCTGCATGGCTGCCCGCCTCTTTCGCCCGTTGGTCTGGGCAAAAGTGGAGGGTCACTTGTGACCGCTGGGCGGTTGTGTGAACCATGCGCGGCGGTTTGGCTTCTTCCGCTCTGAGCCGGTTTGCATGACATGCGGGACCCAGCCCCCGCGCCGCAGGGGAGGGCCTTGGAGCGTGTTGGAGAAGACTCAACCCGTGACGGTTGGAGGCGCAAGTAGGGAGAGTGACCTTTAAAAGGAGGGCGACCCCTTTCGGAAGGCGACCATGTCTTCTTGCTCCCTTATGCATCGCGTCTTTCCACCTTCCAAGCCCCCGGATGGGGGATACCCGCCGTCTTTTTGCCTCATCGTTGGAGGAACGCAACTCCGTGGGAGTTGGTACCTTTCAGCCATCGTTCGGCTTCAAGGATTTTCATCATGTAGCCCGGCTGTACCCCCCCCCCCCCCGCCGGCGGTCACCCGAGACGGTGACCACCAGCTCCTGGGTGGGGAGAAGCCAGCCGGGCTGCGATCTTGGTCCCACCCTCAGCTTCAAGGATGTTCATCATCCTCGCTGGGGTGGGGGCCGGGCTGAGCCGGCGCTCTACCTCCCGCGCGGGTTCGCGGGTCACCCTCTCCTGCGGCGTTCGAGGGAGGGGGCGCTCACTGGCCCTGCGGGCGGCCCGGACTTCGACAACGCGGGGCTGGTCGACGGCGGACGTCGTCACCTCCAGCGGGTCGGGCTCGTCGGCTTGGCTCCCGGCGACCCCTTCTGCCGGAGGGCGGCTGCCGCGCCGCGTGCACGGGAGGACCGCTCCAGATGCCGCGCGCTGCTAGGGTGGCGTTCGTGTTCTGGGGTGGTCCTTCCTTTGCACCGGCGTGGCATCTTCACGCGGAGGCCGGTGCCCCACTCGTCCGGGAGGATTTGAGTGGGATCTGCCGGAGGGCTGATGGCCCCCGCCGTCGGTGCCGAGGCGGAGGCGGCTCGAGAAGTCCCCGTCGCCGACGGGATCACCGCCACCATCCGCGCTTCGGGCCTCCGGCTCTTTGTACTTGTCCTCGCCCCTCGAGCGTCGGCGTGGGCGAGGGCAAGATTGCAGCAGCGCCCACCCTGAGGCCTGCGCTGCTGCAGTTCGGCCATCCGGAGCGGGGGTCGTTGTCGTCGTGGTTAGAGCGGGCGGCGGCGAGCCGCTCGTCAGTCTTTCGTTGCTCCGCAGGCCCACCCCTATCGAGTGGGGTTGTTCGTACCTGCGGAGGGGGAACCGGAGTTCCGTTTGTAATGGCACTTTGAATGCCAGTGTTTTTGTTCATTGTGGCTGTCGAGGCCTGAACATGTATGTAATTTTGGCACGGAGCCGTGTTTTTTCCTCATTTTCGAGCACTAAGACTCGCCTGTTGATTATCTGAACCGCTTCACCAAGCATGAGTCGCCCCGTGTCAAGGTGACGAGTGAGGTATCCGTATCCCGGAGGCGTAGGAGTCCCTCGGCTCGGTCGACCTTGTTGTCTGAGGCTCCTCTAGCTTAGTTAAAGGGACCCCTCGGCCGCTCTTCGACGAGCCGAGGCCAGGGGTAGCGATATCAGCATGAACAGAGGCGGAGTTGGCTTGAAAATGAAACCTGGTTGGTCGAAGCCTAGCCGGGTTGTCCGTTAGCGGGACCGACGCCGGAGTTGACCAGCCGAAGCCTCGGGTCGGACTGGCGCCCTTGGAAGATGGTTGGCCGAGGCCCCAGGGGTAACCGGCCGAGCCGCCTGCTCGGGCCGAACTCCCGGAGAAGTCCCTGACAGCGATTGTCCGGGCGTGATGATGATGTCGTCCTCCGGAGTGGGGATCCTTGGACCGCGTCGCCGTCCGAGGCTAGGTCGGACCTTGCCGAAGGTGTCGTCGATGCCGAGGGCGCTGCTGCCCCCTTCCAGCGTCAAGACCCGAGCCTGCAGGATCAGAGTGTCTTGTAGCGTGTGCC
The DNA here is from genome assembly GCF_902167145.1 of Zea mays. Classification (NCBI taxonomy): domain Eukaryota; kingdom Viridiplantae; phylum Streptophyta; class Magnoliopsida; order Poales; family Poaceae; genus Zea; species Zea mays. The sequence continues at coordinate 213,244,395 of NC_050100.1, read as the reverse complement.
TTCTGCGGCCGCCGAGGCCAGAATACACACCCTTGCTGTGTTGTAAAGCTGCGTCTCCTTTCCTCTTGTTTCGAGTATCTGGACTTTTTTGTCGGTAACAGGGATGTTTATGCGAGCGAGAGTTGCTTCTCGCGGAAGGTGATGAGTGAGGTATCCGTATCCCGGAGGCGTGGGAGTCCCTCGGCTCGGTCGGCCTTGCCGCTTACGCGCACTTTCACCCGTCCATGAGGCCCCGTCACCGACTCAGTCGAGAAGGCTCGAAGGATCGCTTTGGCAGAAGAGCTTCCGAACGTGAAGACTTGTTCGGTCTGCGGAATCACTTTATCCGAACGCGAGTTACTTATCGCAGAAGGTGATGAGTGAGGTATCCGTATTGTAACACCCCTGGTGTTACTATAACTAAAACTTGAGCATGACATCATAGCATTGGCATTGCATATGTTTGATACACCTAGAGTGCATTCACTAGGCAAAAATTTCAAACAAGTTGTATTGTTTTAAGTGTTTTTGCAAATGAAACCCTGGTTAATGGACTTAACCCTAAATAGTGGTTAAAGGGGTAAAACTTAACCCAAGTTAAGAAAACCTAAAAGCTTTAGGGTAAAAGTCCTAAAATGACCCCAAGAATAAACTTGAATCACTTTTATACCCCTGGAATACCAGAAACCCTAATTGGAACCCTAGAAAACCCTAAAACCAAACCCTAGGGGCTTATGTGCAAAAGTGATGAACCTTTGGACTAAAATGTAAAAACTACTATGTTTAAGCATCTAAAGCCAATTGGTTCACAAATATGTGAATTTACAAGCCAAACCCTGAGATTTGGACTTAAGTGCAAAAGGGCCACACTTGACTCATGTGATGAAGTCTGAAAATCAGAGAATTGGCTCCACTTTGGGGCTTTGTAACTTTCAAAGCATAGGGTTTTTGCCCTAGGTCACCACATCAAAATTGTAGCCCAACTATAGGAGCATAACTTTGCTTAAGAGTGTTAGCAGAGTTGTTAAGAAAATTTTGGAGATATTTAAGCCTAAAGACTGGTTGTCAGGCTGATTCAATCTGAAATTCAGATATTCAGTGTAGCAGAGTCAACTTTGAGTATGAATTCCACCTTGATTTAGTGCTCAAATGTGTTCAAGTCCTATAGTCGAGTTGTAGCTGGTATGTAGCACTACAACTTTCATGCAGAGCCTTGGATGAGTTGCTAAGGAAAATTTAGAGAAAATGTGACCTGAACTTGCTCTGTCAGTCAGGCTCTTTATTGAATTCAGAGTACTGTTCATAGCCATCAGAAATATCGCACTGAAGATCACGATTCACCCCGCCGGCGATAAGAACGCCACCGCGGCATGACCGGTCGTCGGTGGTCGTGGTAAAGTCCCTTGGCACCGTGGCAAAAGTTACCGAGGTGGCGACCTCTGGTTAAGCGGCGACCCCGTGCTCTCACCGGAAGCCGCCGCGCGGAAAACATGCCAGCGCCTTCTTCTCCCTTTCCGGCCGCCAGCTCGCCGTGGGCAAATTGAGAGCCACCGCTCTCGGAGTCTATAAATTGAGCCCCCCCTCTGCTTCGCCATGTACTCTACTAGCTATTGCACCCGCTTGCATCCCAAACCTCCCACCAGAGAGCTTGAATTTGGAATTCCCCCCAAATCCGATTTCCGCCACCGTGAAACCGAGCTCACCGTCGCCAGCCCAACTCCGGTCAGTTCTCGTCCCCTGCTTTCTTGTTTGAGCACTCTCACATCGTTGTGATGCCTGCCAAACCCTTAATTTGCACGGAGTAGCCTCTGGTCGCCGGGAACGCGTCGGTCCTGCCACGCTGCTCACGGCCACCGTGGCCAGAGCTCCTTAATCGATCATGAGCCAAATTAAGTTGGGGGAAACGTTCATGGGGACTCGGATTTGGTCTCGGCCGAAGCCTAGCGCCTGTCTTAGCCTCAATCGGTCGGCGTAGATGCTCGCCGGAGCACGGCCGCGCTTGAACGGCGTCGTGGACTTCCAATTGTGAATTAGTAGAAGTGCAGGGGCCTTTTTGTGATCGGTCAGCGACACACAGGAATAGTGAAAGGGCTCGTTCGCTATTAGATAAAGACGCGAGGGTCTCTGCGCAAAACCGCCAGGGCGCGCGGGCGCGCGGGCGCGCATTGCCCTGGACTTGGGCCGTCTGGGCCAGAACCGGCCCAGTTCTATTTAATTCTTTTCCTTTTTCTTTTACAGCAGAGCTTTAAAAATATGTAGAAAAATGTAGAAAAATGCTAAAATTGTGAAACTAATTTTCCTAGGTTTGTTATTTTCCCTAGTATTTTAAAAAAATAGTTTTGTGATTTTTAGTGGAAATAAGAAATTTTAAGGTATTTAAAGTATTTAAAAGTCTTGGTTATAGATTTTTAGAAAATAATTGGTAAGTCCTAAAATGCCCAAAATTTTTATATGAGTGTTATACACTATTTAGAAGCCTTGGGTAGAGTTTGAATTGATTTGGACCTTGTTTGATCACCAAACCCCAAAACACCCCCCCCCCCCGCCCTATGAACTCCTTTACCGACTCCGGAAACCCTAAGTTCCCGGAACTCCGTGAAGGAAAGTTGTATTCAAGACATAGATAGTAAGTTTATGTTATCTTTGCATCCTCATGAGCATCCCATGGCATCCACTCTTATACATATGTATGGTTATGATTAGAACGTGAGGAAGAAATCGAAGTAACTGAAGAGGAGACACCACCACCTTCGGAGTCTCAGGCCGGGAATCATTTTTACTTTGATATCTGTGGATCTGAGCCTGATTCACCTGTGAACGAAGGCAAGCCCCGGTGCATTTGCCACCTCCCTTGATGTTTTTAAAATCTTTTTCACTTGATTGCTGCATTAGGTGATAGGAGTTGATTGCTAAAACAATTCCTGCATTACCTTCCTTGGACTTGATTACCTTCCTTGATCACCCGTTTTATAAAAGCTTTTGATGCTTAGTCTTGCTTTAGATAAACAAAATGTTTTGTTTTTACAAAATATGATGTGGCAAAAGGTGGGTGGGATGTTTTCGAAAATAAAACTTGATGGTGAATCCATCACGGCCGTGATGGATTCAACATCGGAAAAGATGTACCTCTGCCAGGTACCAACCTTTGGGGTTAAATGATTAAGCTGAGACCGGGCGGGTGACTTGCACGAGAAGAGAGTCTCGGTGTAGTGTCTCCGTCTGAGTCGATTAAGGACCTTGTCGATGTAGGCTTGATGATCGAGGACCCTTTAACTGGTCACATGCCTCGTCATGGGTAAGCCTTGCCTCGGGCAGACTAAGGCCAGAATAAGATAACACGAAATGGGCGTGGAGCGGTGGCGAGAGTAGCGTGTACCCTCCGTGGCAAGAGGCTGGACGGTGGTGTATCTATGCTCTCGGTTTGCGTGAACCTGATCTGGTCTTAAGAACCCCGGTGGCGGGTTGACATATGCAAGGGTTAAGTGCTACATATGTCGTGTGATTGGAGATCCTCAGCTGAGTATAATCGATTCGGATCGCCGTACCTTCGCGGTTATGAAGACTTGGTCACTACCCTACACGTAGCATTCCACTAAAGACGATGGGCTTTTGATAAGAAATTGGCTAGTGCAGGACCAGTGATTGAACTAGGGTAGAAAGAACTCTAGTGCAGGTAATTTTACCTAACTTGACTAATAAAAATTGGATTTTTAAGGATCCACTTTAGTAAGCATTTCTGCAAAAACAGAGTCATTGACGATTGAAAAGCCTTACCTTGACTCCCACATAACCAGCATACCCTTGAGAGTCTTTTCTTTAGTCGGGTAAGACTTGCTGAGTAATTCCATACTCAGGGTTTATCCCTTCGTTGTTTGAAAAAAGAGAGAAAAAAGAAGAAAAACAAGACTGAAGTGCGGGAGGACTCGGTCCTCCACTTAGGATCTTTTGCTTTTAGCTTCTCGGGAGGAGTTTGTGCCTCCCTGGTTTGTATAATATTACTACTCTGCACTCACTTTTAGTCTGGTCTGTAATAAAATAACTCAAGCTTGCTTTTGAAATAAATGTAAGTTTATGTAATTCGCTTCCGCATTTCTTTATCTCCGATGTTCTGTAATGTCTGCAAGACGGGTGAAACGTTCCTAGTAAGGTAAGGAAAGATACCGAGCTTGTCAAGTAACTTAGGAACATCTACAGGGTGTCTGACGTCTGTTGGACAAGGACAACTGTAGGTGGGCCTAATTACTTGGGAGGTTCCGTCACAGCTGGTATCGGAGCGTAGCCCTTCTTTGCAGATATTATGAGGCATCTTCAAAAGGGATTTTCAAAAAGTCTTACCTAAAAAAAAATTCTTTTCCCTTCTTACCTAAGTATTCTGAAGAGTCTATCTTAAAGACTAGATAGGAAGAGTGCAACGTATAGAAGGTTGAATCGACTAAGGTTGATTCTGTAATTATACATGCATCATGCTAAGAATCTTACTAATAACATTTTCCCCTTAGAAAAGATGCCGCCACGCACCAGGCTAACGGCACGCAAGTCCACGGGGCCGTGATGGATTCAACATCGGAAAAGATGTACCTCTGCCAGGTACCAACCTTTGGGGTTAAATGATTAAGCTGAGACCGGGCGGGTGACTTGCACGAGAAGAGAGTCTCGGTGTAGTGTCTCCGTCTGAGTCGATTAAGGACCTTGTCGATGTAGGCTTGATGATCGAGGACCCTTTAACTGGTCACATGCCTCGTCATGGGTAAGCCTTGCCTCGGGCAGACTAAGGCCAGAATAAGATAACACGAAATGGGCGTGGAGCGGTGGCGAGAGTAGCGTGTACCCTCCGTGGCAAGAGGCTGGACGGTGGTGTATCTGTGCTCTCGGTTTGCGTGAACCTGATCTGGTCTTAAGAACCCCGGTGGCGGGTTGACATATGCAAGGGTTAAGTGCTACATATGTCATGTGATTGGAGATCCTCAGCTGAGTATAATCGATTCGGATCGCCGTACCTTCGCGGTTATGAAGACTTGGTCACTACCCTACACGTAGCATTCCACTAAAGACGATGGGCTTTTGATAAGAAATTGGCTAGTGCAGGACCAGTGATTGAACTAGGGTAGAAAGAACTCTAGTGCAGGTAATTTTACCTAACTTGACTAATAAAAATTGGATTTTTAAGGATCCACTTTAGTAAGCATTTCTGCAAAAACAGAGTCATTGACGATTGAAAAGCCTTACCTAGACTCCCACATAACCAGCATACCCTTGAGAGTCTTTTCTTTAGTCGGGTAAGACTTGCTGAGTAATTCCATACTCAGGGTTTATCCCTTTGTTGTTTGAAAAAAGAGAAAAAAAAGAAGAAAAACAAGACTGAAGTGCGGGAGGACTCGGTCCTCCACTTAGGATCTTTTGCTTTTAGCTTCTCGGGAGGAGTTTGTGCCTCCCTGGTTTGTATAATATTACTACTCTGCACTCACTTTTAGTCTGGTCTGTAATAAAATAACTCAAGCTTGCTTTTGAAATAAATGTAAGTTTATGTAATTCGCTTCCGCATTTCTTTATCTCCGATGTTCTGTAATGTCTGCAAGACGGGTGAAACGTTCCTGGTAAGGTAAGGAAAGATACCGAGCTTGTCAAGTAACTTAGGAACATCTACAGGGTGTCTGACGTCTTTTGGACAAGGACAACTATAGGTGGGCCTAATTACTTGGGAGGTTCCGTCACAGCTGGTATCGGAGCGTAGCCCTTCTTTGCAGATATTATGAGGCATCTTCAAAAGGGATTTTCAAAAAGTCTTACCTAAAAAAAATTCTTTTCCCTTCTTACCTAAGTATTCTGAAGAGTCTATCTTAAAGACCAGATAGGAAGAGTGCAACGTATAGAAGGTTGAATCGACTAAGGTTGATTCTGTAATTATACATGCATCATGCTAAGAATCTTACTAATAACATTTTCCCCTTAGAAAAGATGCCGCCACGCACCAGGCTAACGGCACGCAAGTCCACGGGGCCGTGATGGATTCAACGTCGGAAAAGATGTACCTCTGCCAGGTACCAACCTTTGGGGTTAAATGATTAAGCTGAGACCGGGCGGGTGACTTGCACGAGAAGAGAGTCTCGGTGTAGTGTCTCCGTCTGAGTCGATTAAGGACCTTGTCGATGTAGGCTTGATGATCGAGGACCCTTTAACTGGTCACATGCCTCGTCATGGGTAAGCCTTGCCTCGGGCAGACTAAGGCCAGAATAAGATAACACGAAATGGGCGTGGAGCGGTGGCGAGAGTAGCGTGTACCCTCCGTGGCAAGAGGCTGGACGGTGGTGTATCTGTGCTCTCGGTTTGCGTGAACCTGATCTGGTCTTAAGAACCCCGGTGGCGGGTTGACATATGCAAGGGTTAAGTGCTACATATGTCGTGTGATTGGAGATTGAAAGGGAATTAGGCTTACACCTAGTTCCTAAATAATTTTGGTGGTTGAATTGCCCAACACAAATCTTTGGACTAACTAGTTTGCCCAAGTGTATAGATTATACAGGTGTAAAAGGTTCACACTCAGCCAATAAAAAGACCAAGTTTTGGATTCAATAAAGGAGCAAAGGGGCAACCGAGGGCACCCCTGGTCTGGCGCACCGGACTGTCCGGTGTGCCACCGGGCAGTAAACAGTACCTGTCCGGTGCACCAGGGGACTCAGACTCAAACTCTTCACTCTCGGGAATTCTCGGAAGCCGGCGCGCTATAATTCACCGGACTGTCCGGTGTGCACCGGACATGTCCGGTGCTCCAAGGAAACTCGGCCTCCTGAACTCGCCAGCCTCGGGTTCGCGCGGCAGCCGCTCCGCTATAATTCACCGGACTGTCCGGTGTGCACCGGACTGTCCGGTGTGCCAGCGGAGCAACGGCTCCCTGCGGCGCCAACGGCTCCCTGCGGTGCATTAATTGCGCGCGCAGCGCGCGCAGACGTCAGACTTGCCCATACCGGTGCACCGGACATCAAACAGTACATGTCCGGTGTGCACCGGACACCCAGGCGGGCCCACAAGTCAGAAGCTCCAACGGCTAGAATCCAACGGCAGTGATGACGTGGCAGGGGCACCGGACTGTCCGGTGTGCACCGGACTGTCCGGTGCGCCATCGAGCAGAAGCCTCCAGCCAACGGTCAAGTTTGGTGGTTGGGGCTATAAATACCCCAACCACCCCACCATTCATTGCATCCAAGTTTTCCACTTCTCAACTACTACAAGAGCTCTAGCATTCAATTCTAGACACACTAAAGAGATCAAATCCTCTCCAATTCCACACAAAGCCCTAGTGACTAGTGAGAGTGATTTGCCGTGTTCATTTGAGCTCTTGCGCTTGGATTGCTTCTTTTCTTTCTCACTTGTTCTTGAGATCACAACTCCATTGTAATCAAGGCAAGAGGCACCAATTGTGTGGTGGCCCTTGCGGGGAAGTTTTGTTCCCGGCTTTGATTTGAGAAGAGAAGCTCACTCGGTCCGAGGGACCGTTTGAGAGAGGGAAGGGTTGAAAGAGACCCGGCCTTTGTGGCCTCCTCAACGGGGAGTAGGTTTGCAAGAACCGAACCTCGGTAAAACAAATCTCCGTGTCTCACTTTCGCTTGGGATTTGTTTTGCGCCCTCTCTCTTGGACTCGTTTATATTTCTAACGCTAACCCGGCTTGTAGTTGTGTTTATATCTGTAAATTTCAGTTTCGCCCTATTCACCCCCCCCCTCTAGGCGACTATCAATTGGTATCAAAGCCCGGTGCTTCATTAGAGCCTAACCGCTCGAAGTGATGTCGGGAGATCACGCCAAGAAGGAGATGGAGACCGGTGAAAAGCCCACTACAAGCCACGGGAGCACTTCATCGGAAGAGTCCCGCACCAAAAGGAGGGAGAAGAAGAAGAGCTCCTCCAACAAAGGGAAGGAGAAGAAATCTTCTTCTCATCACAAAGAGAAGAAGGAAAAATCTTCTTCCCACAAGCCGCATCGGAAAGGCGACAAGCACAAGAGGATGAGGAAGGTGGTCTACTACGAGACCGACACTTCATCAACTTCTACCTCCGACTCCGATGCGCCCTCCGTCACTTCTAAGCGCCAAGAGCGCAAGAAGTATAGTAAGATCCCCCTACGCTACCCTCGCATTTCCAAACATACACCTTTACTTTCCGTCCCACTAGGCAAACCACCAACTTTTGATGGTGAAGATTACGCTAGGTGGAGCGATTTAATGCGATTTCATCTAATCTCGCTCCACAAAAGCATATGGGATGTTGTTGAGTTTGGTGCGCAGGTACCATCTATAGGGGATGAGAACTATGATGAGGATGAGGTAGCCCAAATCGAGCACTTCAACTCACAAGCCACAACAATTCTCCTCGCCTCACTAAGTAAAGAGGAATATAACAAAGTACAAGGATTGAAGAACGCCAAGGAGGTTTGGGATGTACTCAAAACCGCGCACGAGGGAGATGAGCTCACCAAGATCACCAAGCGGGAAACGATCGAGGGGGAGCTCGGTCGGTTCCGGCTTAACAAAGGGGAGGAGCCACAACACATGTACAACCGGCTCAAGACTTTGGTAAACCAAGTGCGCAACCTCGGGAGCAAGAAGTGGGACGACCACGAAGTGGTAAATGTTATTTTAAGATCTCTCATTTTTCTAAATCCCACTCAAGTTCAATTGATTCGTGGTAATCCTAGATATACTAAAATGACCCCCGAGGAAGTTATCGGGCATTTTGTAAGTTTTGAGTGCATGATAGAAGGCTCGAGGAAAATCAACGAGCTTGGCGAGCCATCCGAAGCTCAACCCGTTGCATTCAAGGCGACGGAAGAAAAGAAGGAGGAGTCTACACCAAGCCGACAACCAATAGACGCCTCCAAGCTTGACAATGAGGAGATGGCGCTCGTCATCAAGAGCTTCCGCCAAATCCTCAAACAAAGGAGGGGGAAAGACTACAAGTCCCGCTCCAAGAAGGTTTGCTACAAATGTGGTAAGCCCGGTCATTTTATTGCTAAATGTCCTATGTCTAGTGACAGTGACCGAGGCGACGACAAGAAGGGGAGAAGAAAGGAGAAGAAAAGGTACTACAAGAAGAAGGGCGGCGATGCCCATGTTTGTCGGGAATGGGATTCCGACGAAAGCTCAAGCGACTCCTCCGACGACGAGGACGCCGCCAACATCGCCGTCACCAAGGGACTCCTCTTCCCCAACGTCGGCCACAAGTGCCTCATGGCAAAGGACGGCAAACGGAAAAAGGTTAAATCTAACTCCTCCACTAAATATGAATCTTCTAGTGATGATAATGCTAGTGATGAGGAGGATAATTTGCGTATTCTTTTTGCCAATCTTAACATGGAGCAAAAAGAAAAACTAAATGAATTGATTAGTGCTATTCATGAAAAGGATGACCTTTTGGACTCCCAAGAGGATTGTCTAATTAGAGAAAACAAGAAACATGTTAAGGTTAAAAAGGCTTATGCTCTAGAAGTAGAAAAATGTGAAAAATTGTCTAGTGAGCTAAGCACTTGCCGTGAGATGATTGACAACCTTAGAAATGAAAATGCTATTTTAAATGCTAAGGTTGATTCACATGTTTGTAATGTTTCAATTCCCAATCTTAGAGATGATAACATTGACTTACTTGCTAAGATTGATGAATTGAATGCATCTCTTGCTAGCCTTAGATTAGAGAATGAAAATTTAATTGCTAAGGCTAAAGATTTTGATGTTTGCAATGCTACTATTTCCGACCTTAGAACTAAGAATGAAATGTTGCATGCTAAGGTTGTAGAACTTAAATCTTGCAAACCCTCTACATCTAATGTTGAGCATGTTTCTATTTGCACTAGATGTAGAGATATTGATGTTAATGCTATTCTTGATCATATGGCTTTAATTAAACAACAAAATGATCATATAGCAAAATTAGATGCTAAAATTGCCGAGCACAACCTAGAAAATGAGAAATTTAAATTTGCTCGTAGCATGCTTTATAATGGGAGACGCCCTGGCATTAAGGATGGCATTGGCTTCCAAAGGGGAGACAATGTCAAACTTAATGCTCCTCCAAAGAACTTATCTAACTTTGTTAAGGGCAAGGCTCCCATGCCTCAGGATAACGAGGGTTACATTTTGTACCCTGCCGGTTATCCTGAGAGTAAAATTAGGAGAATTCACTCTAGGAAGTCTCACTCTGGCCCTAACCATGCTTTTATGTATAAGGGTGAGACATCTAGCTCTAGGCAACCAACCCGTGCCAAGTTGCCCAGAAAGAAAACTCCTAGTGCATCAAATGATCACACTATTTCATTTAAAACTTTTGATGCTTCTTATGTTTTGACTAACAAATCCGGCAAGGTAGTTGCCAAGTTTGTTGGGGGCAAGCACAAGGGATCAAAGACTTGTGTTTGGGTACCCAAAGTTCTTGTTTCTAATGCCAAAGGACCCAAAACAGTTTGGGTACCTAAAGTCAAGAACTAAATTTGTTTTGTAGGTTTATGCATCCGGGGGCTCAAGTTGGATACTCGACAGCGGGTGCACAAACCACATGACCGGGGAGAAAAGGATGTTCTCCTCATATGAGAAAAACCAAGATCCCCAACGAGCTATCACATTCGGGGATGGAAATCAAGGTTTGGTCAAAGGATTGGGTAAAATTGCTATATCTCCTGACCATTCTATTTCCAATGTTTTTCTTGTTGATTCCTTAGATTACAACTTGCTTTCTGTTTCCCAACTATGTCAAATGGGCTACAACTGTCTTTTTAATGATGTAGGTGTCACTGTCTTTAGAAGAAGTGATGATTCAATAGCATTTAAGGGTGTGTTAGAGGGTCAGCTATACTTGGTAGATTTTGATAGAGCTGAACTCGACACTTGCTTAATTGCTAAGACTAACATGGGTTGGCTCTGGCACCGCCGACTAGCCCATGTTGGGATGAAGAATCTTCATAAGCTTCTAAAGGGAGAGCACATTTTAGGATTAACAAATGTTCATTTTGAGAAAGACAGGATTTGTAGCGCTTGCCAGGCAGGGAAGCAAGTTGGAGTCCATCATCCACACAAGAACATCATGACGACCGACAGGCCGCTTGAGCTACTCCACATGGATCTATTCGGCCCGATTGCTTACATAAGCGTCGGCGGGAGTAAGTATTGTCTTGTAATAGTGGATGATTATTCTCGCTTCACTTGGGTATTCTTTTTACAGGAAAAATCTCAAACCCAAGAGACCTTAAAGGGATTCTTGAGACGGGCTCAAAATGAGTTCGGCTTAAGGATCAAGAAAATAAGAAGCGACAACGGGACGGAGTTCAAGAACTCACAAATTGAAGGCTTCCTTGAGGAGGAGGGCATCAAGCATGAGTTCTCCTCTCCCTACACGCCACAACAAAATGGTGTAGTGGAGAGAAAGAATCGAACTCTATTGGACATGGCAAGAACCATGCTTGATGAGTACAAGACACCGGACCGGTTTTGGGCCGAAGCGGTCAACACCGCCTGCTACGCCATCAACCGGTTATATCTTCACCGAATCCTCAAGAAGACATCATATGAACTCCTAACCGGTAAAAAGCCCAACATTTCATACTTTAGAGTTTTTGGTAGCAAATGCTTTATTCTTGTTAAAAGAGGTAGAAAATCTAAATTTGCTCCTAAAACTGCAGAAGGCTTTTTACTTGGTTATGACTCAAACACAAGGGCATATAGGGTCTTTAACGAGTCCACTGGACTAGTTGAAGTCTCATGTGACGTTGTGTTTGATGAAACTAACGGCTCTCAAGTAGAGCAAGTTGATCTTGATGAGATAGGTAATGAAGAGGCTCCATGCATCGCGCTAAGGAACATGTCCATTGGGGATGTGTGTCCTAAGGAATCCGAAGAGCCTCCAAATGCACAAGATCAACCATCCTCCTCCATGCAAGCATCTCCACCAACTCAAAATGAGGATGAGGCTCAAGTTGATGAAGGGCAAAATCAAGAAGATGAGCCACCTCAAGATGATAGCAATGATCAAGGGGGAGATGAAAATAATCAAGAAAAGGAGGATGAGGAAGAACCAAGACCGCCACACCCAAGAGTCCACCAAGCAATCCAACGAGATCACCCCGTCGACACCATCCTCGGCGACATTCATAAGGGGGTAACTACTCGATCTCGGGTTGCTCATTTTTGTGAACATTACTCTTTTGTTTCCTCTATTGAGCCACACAGGGTAGAGGAAGCTCTCCAAGATTCGGATTGGGTGGTGGCAATGCAAGAGGAGCTCAACAATTTCACAAGGAACGAGGTATGGCATTTAGTTCCACGTCCTAACCAAAATGTTGTAGGAACCAAATGGGTCTTCCGCAACAAGCAAGATGAGCATGGTGTGGTGACAAGGAACAAAGCTCGACTCGTGGCCAAAGGGTATTCACAAGTCGAAGGTTTGGATTTCGGTGAAACCTATGCACCCGTAGCTAGGCTTGAGTCAATTCGCATATTATTAGCCTATGCTACTTACCATTGCTTTAAGCTTTATCAAATGGACGTGAAAAGTGCCTTCCTCAATGGACCGATCAAGGAAGAGGTCTATGTTGAGCAACCTCCCGGCTTTGAAGACAGTGAGTATCCTAACCATGTTTATAGGCTCTCTAAGGCGCTTTATGGGCTCAAGCAAGCCCCAAGAGCATGGTATGAATGCCTTAGAGATTTCCTTATTGCTAATGGCTTCAAAGTCGGAAAAGCCGATCCTACACTCTTTACTAAAACTCTTGAAAATGACTTGTTTGTATGCCAAATTTATGTTGATGATATCATATTTGGGTCTACTAACGAGTCTACATGTGAAGAATTTAGTAGGATTATGACACAGAAATTCGAGATGTCTATGATGGGGGAGTTGAAGTATTTTCTAGGATTCCAAGTCAAGCAACTCCAAGAGGGCACCTTCATTAGCCAAACGAAGTACACTCAAGACATTCTAACCAAGTTTGGGATGAAGGATGCCAAACCCATCAAGACACCCATGGGAACTAATGGGCATCTCGACCTCGACACGGGAGGTAAGTCCGTGGATCAAAAGGTATACCGGTCGATGATTGGTTCATTGCTTTATTTATGTGCATCTCGACCGGACATTATGCTTTCCGTTTGCATGTGTGCAAGATTCCAATCCGACCCTAAGGAATCACACCTTACGGCCGTAAAACGAATCTTGAGATATTTGGCTTATACACCTAAGTTTGGGCTTTGGTACCCTCGGGGATCCACATTTGATTTGATTGGTTATTCGGATGCCGATTGGGCGGGGTGTAAAATCAATAGGAAGAGCACATCGGGGACTTGCCAGTTCTTGGGAAGATCCTTGGTGTCTTGGGCTTCAAAGAAGCAAAATTCAGTCGCTCTTTCCACCGCCGAAGCCGAGTACATTGCCGCAGGTCATTGTTGCGCGCAATTGCTTTGGATGAGGCAAACCCTGCGGGACTACGGTTACAAATTAACCAAAGTCCCTTTGCTATGTGATAATGAGAGTGCAATCAAAATGGCCGACAATCCCGTCGAGCATAGCCGCACTAAGCACATAGCCATTCGGTATCATTTTCTTAGGGATCACCAACAAAAGGGGGATATCGAGATTTCTTACATTAATACTAAAGATCAATTAGCCGATATCTTTACCAAGCCACTTGATGAACAATCTTTTACCAGACTTAGGCATGAGCTCAATATTCTTGATTCTAGAAATTTCTTTTGCTAGCTTGCACACATAGCTCTTTTGAGTACCTTTGATCATATCTCTTTTATATGCTATGACTAATGTGTTTTCAAGTCTATTTCACACCAAGTCATAGGTATATTGAAAGGAAATTGGAGTCTTCGGCGAAGAAAAAGGCTTCCACTCCTTAACTCATGCTTCGCCATCACTCCGAGCAACTCTCTATTCCTTGGGGAGAAATGAGCATCAAAGAAAAGGACTTCATCCTTGGGGGAGAGAGTAAAAGCTCAAAAGCAAAAGGACCGGACTTCTTCTTTGGTATAATCTTAACTCATTTACTTATGACCAAAGGGGAAGAAATTACACCAAGGGCTCTAATGATTCCGTTTTTGGCGATTCATGCCAAAAAGGGGGAGAAATGAGCCCAAAGCAAAAGGACCGCACCACCACCACCAAATTCAAAAACTTAGTGTTTTCCAAAAGTATTTATCAATTGTTATCCTATTATGTTCAAAAAGGGGATTTCAAAATCTTACTTCAAAACCCTCTTGAACACTAAGAGGAGGATTTATTTTAGGGGGAGTTTTGTTTAGTCAAAGGAAAAGCATTTGAAACAGGGGGAGAAAATTTCAAATCTTGAAAATGCTCTACAAACTCTTATTCATTTACCTTTGACTATTTGCAAAAGAACTTTGAAAAGGATTTACAAAAGAATTTGCAAAAACAAAACTCGTGGTGCAAACGTGGTCCAAAATGTTACATAAGAAAGAAACATTCCATGCATATCTTGTAAGTAGTTATATTGGCTCAATTCCAAGCAACCTTTACACTTACATTATGCAAACTAGTTCAATTATGCACATCTCTATTTGCTTTGGTTTGTGTTGGCATCAATCACCAAAAAGGGGGAGATTGAAAGGGAATTAGGCTTACACCTAGTTCCTAAATAATTTTGGTGGTTGAATTGCCCAACACAAATCTTTGGACTAACTAGTTTGCCCAAGTGTATAGATTATACAGGTGTAAAAGGTTCACACTCAGCCAATAAAAAGACCAAGTTTTGGATTCAATAAAGGAGCAAAGGGGCAACCGAGGGCACCCCTGGTCTGGCGCACCGGACTGTCCGGTGTGCCACCGGACAGTAAACAGTACCTGTCCGGTGCACCAGGGGACTCAGACTCAAACTCTTCACTCTCGGGAATTCTCGGAAGCCGGCGCGCTATAATTCACCGGACTGTCCGGTGTGCACCGGACATGTCCGGTGCTCCAAGGAAACTCGGCCTCCTGAACTCGCCAGCCTCGGGTTCGCGCGGCAGCCGCTCCGCTATAATTCACCGGACTGTCCGGTGTGCACCGGACTGTCCGGTGTGCCAGCGGAGCAACGGCTCCCTGCGGCGCCAACGGCTCCCTGCGGTGCATTAATTGCGCGCGCAGCGCGCGCAGACGTCAGACTTGCCCATACCGGTGCACCGGACATCAAACAGTACACGTCCGGTGTGCACCGGACACCCAGGCGGGCCCACAAGTCAGAAGCTCCAACGGCTAGAATCCAACGGCAGTGATGACGTGGCAGGGGCACCGGACTGTCCGGTGTGCACCGGACTGTCCGGTGCGCCATCGAGCAGAAGCCTCCAGCCAACGGTCAAGTTTGGTGGTTGGGGCTATAAATACCCCAACCACCCCACCATTCATTGCATCCAAGTTTTCCACTTCTCAACTACTACAAGAGCTCTAGCATTCAATTCTAGACACACTAAAGAGATCAAATCCTCTCCAATTCCACACAAAGCCCTAGTGACTAGTGAGAGTGATTTGCCGTGTTCATTTGAGCTCTTGCGCTTGGATTGCTTCTTTTCTTTCTCACTTGTTCTTGAGATCACAACTCCATTGTAATCAAGGCAAGAGGCACCAATTGTGTGGTGGCCCTTGCGGGGAAGTTTTGTTCCCGGCTTTGATTTGAGAGAAGAGAAGCTCACTCGGTCCGAGGGACCGTTTGAGAGAGGGAAGGGTTGAAAGAGACCCGGCCTTTGTGGCCTCCTCAACGGGGAGTAGGTTTGCAAGAACCGAACCTCGGTAAAACAAATCTCCGTGTCTCACTTTCGCTTGGGATTTGTTTTGCGCCCTCTCTCTTGGACTCGTTTATATTTCTAACGCTAACCCGGCTTGTAGTTGTGTTTATATCTGTAAATTTCAGTTTCGCCCTATTCACCCCCCCCCTCTAGGCGACTATCAGAAATCCTCAGCTGAGTATAATCGATTCGGATCGCCGTACCTTCGCGGTTATGAAGACTTGGTCACTACCCTACACGTAGCATTCCACTAAAGACGATGGGCTTTTGATAAGAAATTAGCTAGTGCAGGACCAGTGATTGAACTAGGGTAGAAAGAACTCTAGTGCAGGTAATTTACCTAACTTGACTAATAAAAATTAGATTTTTAAGGATCCACTTTAGTAAGCATTTCTGCAAAAACAGAGTCATTGACGATTGAAAAGCCTTACCTTGACTCCCACATAACCAGCATACCCTTGAGAGTCTTTTCTTTAGTCGGGTAAGACTTGCTGAGTAATTCCATACTCAGGGTTTATCCCTTCGTTGTTTGAAAAAAGAGAAAAAAAGAAGAAAAACAAGACTGAAGTGCGGGAGGACTCGGTCCTCCACTTAGGATCTTTTGCTTTTAGCTTCTCGGGAGGAGTTTGTGCCTCCCTGGTTTGTATAATATTACTACTCTGCACTCACTTTTAGTCTGGTCTGTAATAAAATAACTCAAGCTTGCTTTTGAAATAAATGTAAGTTTATGTAATTCGCTTCCGTATTTCTTTATCTCCGATGTTCTGTAATGTCTGCAAGACGGGTGAAACGTTCCTGGTAAGGTAAGGAAAGATACCGAGCTTGTCAAGTAACTTAGGAACATCTACAGGGTGTCTGACGTCTGTTGGACAAGGACAACTGTAGGTGGGCCTAATTACTTGGGAGGTTTCGTCACAGCTGGTATCGGAGCGTAGCCCTTCTTTGCAGATATTATGAGGCATCTTCAAAAGGGATTTTCAAAAAGTCTTACCTAAAAAAAATTCTTTTCCCTTCTTACCTAAGTATTCTGAAGAGTCTATCTTAAAGACCAGATAGGAAGAGTGCAACGTATAGAAGGTTGCATCGACTAAGGTTGATTCTGTAATTATACATGCATCATGCTAAGAATCTTACTAATAACATTTTCCCCTTAGAAAAGATGCCGCCACGCACCAGGCTAACGGCACGCAAGTCCACGGGACCAATTGGGGTGCCTCGGCATCAATTGGCTCCCCGACATGAAAGCAGCAGCAGTGGAAGTAATGACCCTATCGGAGATCTTGAAGCCCGTGTGAGTCGACTTCAAGCAGCACTTCAACACAGGACCGATGCTTGGGTCGCCGACGGGGATAGAATCAATGAACTACGAAGGGACATCCGTCACTTGCAGGATCAGCTCGCTGATCGAGACTTAGCACTTGACTGGGCCGTACAGTCTCGTTTGCTAATGTGTGCTAAGGAAGCAAGGGCTCAGGCCCGAATTAAAGAACTTAGCTCGATTGTCGATGACCTGCAGGTTTACTGCAATACGTTGCATGAGGAAGTTCATATACTATACTCACAATTACACCCTAGTGAGCCTGCACAACCTGCTGAGGCGGAAGCTGGACCATCTCACGTTGCGGGACGCACGCTGGGTGGGGAGTTAGACCTTTTTGAGCCCCCTCCTTCCTTGAGGTTGGTTGATGTCTGGACTCCCACACCTGACGATGAGGCCGCCAAGAGTAATGGCAAGCAGGAATAATGGTGTAATAAAAGTAGAGTAGTGTATTGTAGGGTATTGTAGGGTGTACTGTTGTATAATAGGTTGAACTTTTGTATAATGGGTAATGTATCCTGTTATGTAATATCGAGTCTGTATCATTACTTTTTATAGTAATGTAAAATGGAAGGTTTTCTCTGGCACATTATGTTTACTTCAAATGTTTTTGCCACAGATGCCGACCAGGACTCGAGGACAGGACGCAGCAGGAACTTCTGGGGGACGGGATGTTACCCCAAACCCACCTCCAGTTCCTCCCACGTTAGCCGAGGCGATTGCCGCCTTGGTGAATGCCACCGCAGACAATACCCGCTTCCTTAGGGAAATGGCGGGTCAGCAGCAATTCCAGCAGCAAGCAGGAAGGGGTTTTCAGCAAGGCCCCCGTGAAACTACTTATTTGGATTTCTCGGAAACCCGTCCACCCCTATTCGTCAAGGCGGAAGATCCCCTAGAAGCTGATGAGTGGATTCGGGTTATTGAGCAAAAATTTGGTCTTCTCCGTTGCTCAGAGACGCAGAAGCCGTTATTTGCAGCACAACAACTCCGTGGTCCTGCCAGTACCTGGTGGAGAAATTTCGTGGCTATTCAACCTGTCAACCATCAAGTCACCTGGGATGAGTTTAAAGCAGCCTTCCGTGAACACTACATCCCCGAAGGAGGGCTGCATATGAAACAAGAGGAATTTATGAAGTTACAACAAGGTGGAGATACCGTCACTCAATATCTCAACAAGTTCAATCACCTGTCGCAGTATGCCATCGACCAGGTGAATACGGATTTAAAGAAGAAGAACTGTTTTATGCGGGGATTGAATGATCGGCTACAAAGGAAAATGGCCACATGCATAGATCTCACCTATGGAAAGGCTGTCAGCACAGCCTTATCTGTTGAAGCAAAGTACACAAATTCTGGGAAGAATAAGGGATTCAGTGGTGAGAGGCCTAATCAGGGCCAGGCGAAGAAGCAACAGTTTGTGATTCGACCTTCAAACCAAAATCGCACTTTTTCTCGTCCACCCTCATTTCCCTTCAAACAGCCAATCATTATCCGCCCCAACAATACCCCCACTACCCCAAAACAGCCGGGTGCCCTAGGCACTCGATTCCCTGCCTTGCCTAGTTCTTCAACTGGGTGCTTTAATTGCGACAAGTCGGGACACTTTATCAAAGACTGCCCATATCCGAAGCAAAATCAATCAAATGCTCCGCAGGGATCTGGGAGATCAACTCAGCCCAAAGGAAATGCTGTGGGGAAAAATACGAAGAAGACGGGGCGTGTATATTACACTCAAGTGGCTACTACACCGGAAGGAGAGCCAGTGATGATGGGTACGTTTCCCGTGCCCAGTCACCCAGCAATTATTCTTTTTGATTCCGGTGCTTCACATACATTCATTAGCAAGACATTTGTGGAGCAACATCATATTGCATACCATGAATCGAAAGAGGGATTTAAAATTCATTCACCTGGGGGACACATTTATACTAGAGAAGTGGCCTATGGGGTGCCAATAACAATGGCCGGACGGAACTTTCCTGCTAACATGATTGTTCTAAAGGGCCAGGATATAGATGTAATTTTGGGTATGAATTGGTTAACCCAACACAAGGCAATTCTCAACACTGAACTCAGAACCGTCAGGTTGAGCTATAATCAAGAAGAGATTCTTTTGACTCTCCCCGCAACCAATCCAGCCAAAACTTCTAGTAGAGTCTATGAAGCCATTGTACCGGAGATCAAGAACATTCCGGTAGTATGTGAGTTTCCAGATGTATTTCTGGAAGATTTGCCTGGACTGCCCCCTAAAAGAGATGTAGAATTCGTAATTGAGCTAAAGCCCGGTACGGCTCCCATCTCCCGAAGATCGTACCGCATGCCCCCTAATGAGTTGGCGGAACTGAAGATTCAATTACAAGATCTACTGAATAAGGGATTCATCCGGCCAAGCTCGTCCCCATGGGGTTGCCCCGCCATTTTTGTTAAGAAGAAGGATCAAACCTTGCGAATGTGCGTGGATTATCGACCCCTAAATGAGGTCACTATTAAGAATAAGTACCCTCTTCCAAGGATCGACATCTTATTTGATCAACTGACTGGGGCGAGGGTATTTTCCAAAACTGATCTCAGGTCGGGCTATCATCAAATCCGTATTCGGCCCGAGGATATACCGAAGACCGCGTTTACTACGCGGTATGGATTGTTTGAATATCTGGTCATGTCTTTCGGGCTCACAAATGCTCCTGCCCACTTCACCTATTTGATGAACTCGGTGTTCATGCCCGAGTTGGACAAATTCGTGGTAGTCTTCATCGACGATATCTTGATATATTCTAAGAACGAAGAGGACCATGCTCAGCATCTACGGATTGTATTGACGCGCCTCAGGGAACACCAACTATATGCCAAGTTCAGTAAGTGCACGTTCTGGCTGGAAGAAATTCAATTTTTGGGGCACGTGTTATCAGCTAAAGGAATTGTGGTAGATCCTATCAAGGTCAAGGATATTCTGGAGTGGAAACCCCCAACAACTGTTCACCAAGTCCGGAGTTTTCTTGGACTAGCTGGGTATTATCGCAGATTCATACCAGATTTTTCTAAGCTTGTGAAGCCAATCACAAGTTTATTGAAGAATGACATTAAGTTCAATTGGTCTTCTAAGTGTAATGAAGCCTTTGAGCAACTGAAGACACTATTGACCACTGCTCCGGTATTGGCTCAACCGGACATCACTAAGCCTTTTGATGTATATTGTGATGCATCTGGCAGTGGGCTCGGTTGTGTACTGATGCAAGAGGGCCGAGTGATTGTGTATGCTTCAAGGCAGTTGCGCCGACATGAGGAGCATTATCCAACTCATGATCTGGAGCTAGCTGCTGTGGTTCATGCCCTAAAGATTTGGCGTCACTATCTGCTGGGAAATATCTGTCGCATATATACAGATCATAAAAGTTTGAAGTACATCTTCACCCAGTCAGAGTTAAATATGAGGCAAAGACGATGGATTGAGCTCATTAAAGACTATGAACTGGAGATCCATTATCACCCAGGCAAAGCCAATGTGGTGGCAGATGCATTGAGTCGTAAGACTTCCTGCCACTGTCTTATGGCGAAGACCTCCGAGAACACTTTGTGTCAGGAAATGGAGAAGTTAAACCTGGGGATCATCCAACAAGGGACTCTGAATCAACTAAAGCTTGAGTCAATCATTTTGCAAAGGATAATTGATGCTCAAAAGGATAATCTGGGTATGAAACACATACGAGAGAAGATAAGGGCTGGAACAGCCAAGTGTTTCAAGGAAGACGATCAAGGTGTGATATGGTTTAAAAACCGCATAGTTGTGCCAAAGAACGAAGAGCTCCGCCAGCAAATTCTGGATGAAGCACATCTTAGTCGTTATTCTATTCATCCCGGAAGCACTAAGATGTACCAAGATTTAAAGCAACATTACTGGTGGACAAAAATGAAGATTGAAATTGCACGCTATGTGGCGAAGTGTGACACTTGCAAACGTGTCAAGGCCATACACATGAAAACTGCTGGTCCATTACAATCCTTGCCAATCCCAACATGGAAATGGGAAGACATCAGTATGGACTTTATTGTGGGACTGCCCAGGACGGCCAAAGGGTATGACTCTATTTGGGTTATCACTGATCGATTTACCAAGATCGCCCACTTTCTCCCGGTCAAGGTAAAATATCACGTTAATACCTATGCGGAGTTGTACATCGCCCGTATTCTCAGTTTGCATGGTGTTCCAAAGACTATAGTGTCGGATCGTGGACCACAATTTGTATCTAAATTCTGGGAAGAACTTCATAAATTCCTGGGTACTAAACTGCTCCACAGTTCGGCCTATCATCCTCAAACCAGTGGACAAACTGAGAGAGTGAACCAAATACTTGAAGATATGCTGCGGGCATGTGTCCTGGATTTCTCACTAAAATGGGATGAATGTTTACCTTTAGCGGAGTTTTCATATAATAATAGCTACCAAGAAAGTATCAAGATGGCACCCTTTGAAGCTTTATATGGACGACGGTGTCGGACTCCGCTAAATTGGTCTGAACCTGGTGAGAGGTGCTTCTTTAGACCTGATCTAGTAAAAGAAGCCGAGGATAAAGTTCAGAAAATTATTCATAATCTGAAGAAAGCACAAGCTCGTCAGAAGAGTTATGCAGACACACGGCGAAGACCCTTATATTTCCTGGAAGGAGACTATGTTTACCTAAAGGTCTCACCAATGAAAGGTGTATCGCGTTTCGGGGTTAAAGGGAAACTTGCACCCAGGTACATTGGTCCATTCCTGGTACTTGAGCAATGTGGACCAGTGGCATACCGACTCCAACTACCCGAAACCTTGTCTGCTGTGCATAATGTGTTCCATGTGTCACAATTGAAGAAGTGTCTTCGGGTTCCCGATCGAACCATTGGAGAGACAGATGTTGTCCTGGAACCAGACTTAACATACTCGGAACATCCTATTCGAGTTCTGGATCAAAAGGACAGGGTTACCCGGAGGAAGACTCTCAAGTTCTACAAGATACAATGGAACCAGCATTCTGAAGATGAGGCTACATGGGAAACCCAAGACTTCTTGAATAAGAATTTCCCAGGCTTTCTAGCCTCATGTAAATTGTAAAACCTATATAGCTGTTGTAATAAAGAAGTAACCCCCACATTACCCCTGCCTTGTACCAAAATTTAGGAAATAAAAATGTGATGTGTTTCCTTTACCATTCCCTACCCTAGGATTTTTAATCTCGGGACGAGATTCTTTTATGGGGGAAAGGATGTAACACCCCTGGTGTTACTATAACTAAAACTTGAGCATGACATCATAGCATTGGCATTGCATATGTTTGATACACCTAGAGTGCATTCACTAGGCAAAAATTTCAAACAAGTTGTATTGTTTTAAGTGTTTTTGCAAATGAAACCCTGGTTAATGGACTTAACCCTAAATAGTGGTTAAAGGGGTAAAACTTAACCCAAGTTAAGAAAACCTAAAAGCTTTAGGGTAAAAGTCCTAAAATGACCCCAAGAATAAACTTGAATCACTTTTATACCCCTGGAATACCAGAAACCCTAATTGGAACCCTAGAAAACCCTAAAACCAAACCCTAGGGGCTTATGTGCAAAAGTGATAAACCTTTGGACTAAAATGTAAAAACTACTATGTTTAAGCATCTAAAGCCAATTGGTTCACAAATATGTGAATTTACAAGCCAAACCCTGAGATTTGGACTTAAGTGCAAAAGGGCCACACTTGACTCATGTGATGAAGTCTGAAAATCAGAGAATTGGCTCCACTTTGGGGCTTTGTAACTTTCAAAGCATAGGGTTTTTGCCCTAGGTCACCACATCAAAATTGTAGCCCAACTATAGGAGCATAACTTTGCTTAAGAGTGTTAGCAGAGTTGTTAAGAAAATTTTGGAGATATTTAAGCCTAAAGACTGGCTATCAGGCTGATTCAATCTGAAATTCAGATATTCAGTGTAGCAGAGTCAACTTTGAGTATGAATTCCACCTTGATTTAGTGCTCAAATGTGTTCAAGTCCTATAGTCGAGTTGTAGCTGGTATGTAGCACTACAACTTTCATGCAGAGCCTTGGATGAGTTGCTAAGGAAAATTTAGAGAAAATGTGACCTGAACTTGCTCTGTCAGTCAGGCTCTTTATTGAATTCAGAGTACTGTTCATAGCCATCAGAAATACCGCACTGAAGATCACGATTCACCCCGCCGGCGATAAGAACGCCACCGCGGCGTGACCGGTCGTCCGTGGTCGTGGTAAAGTCCCTTGGCACCGTGGCAAAAGTTACCGAGGTGGCGACCTCTGGTTAAGCGGCGACCCCGTGCTCTCACCGGAAGCCGCCGCGCGGAAAACATGCCAGCGCCTTCTTCTCCCTTTCCGGCCGCCAGCTCGCCGTGGGCAAATTGAGAGCCACCGCTCTCGGAGTCTATAAATTGAGCCCCCCCCCTCTGCTTTGCCATGTACTCTACTAGCTATTGCACCCGCTTGCATCCCAAACCTCCCACCAGAGAGCT
This sequence comes from Zea mays, assembly GCF_902167145.1. Classification (NCBI taxonomy): domain Eukaryota; kingdom Viridiplantae; phylum Streptophyta; class Magnoliopsida; order Poales; family Poaceae; genus Zea; species Zea mays. Next base: position 213,220,846 of record NC_050100.1, on the reverse strand, counting down.
TGAATTTGGAATTCCCCCCAAATCCGATTTCCGCCACCGTGAAACCGAGCTCACCGTCGCCAGCCCAACTCCGGTCAGTTCTCGTCCCCTGCTTTCTTGTTTGAGCACTCTCACATCGTTGTGATGCCTGCCAAACCCTTAATTTGCACGGAGTAGCCTCTGGTCGCCGGGAACGCGTCGGTCCTGCCACGCTGCTCACGGCCACCGTGGCCAGAGCTCCTTAGTCGATCATGAGCCAAATTAAGTTGGGGGAAACGTTCATGGGGACTCGGATTTGGTCTCGGCCGAAGCCTAGCGCCTGTCGTAGCCTCAATCGGTCGGCGTAGATGCTCGCCGGAGCACGGCCGCGCTTGAACGGCGTCGTGGACTTCCAATTGTGAATTAGTAGAAGTGCAGGGGCCTTTTTGTGATCGGTCAGCGACACACAGGAATAGTGAAAGGGCTCGTTCGCTATTAGATAAAGACGCGAGGGTCTCTGCGCAAAACCGCCAGGGCGCGCGGGCGCGCGGGCGCGCATTGCCCTGGACTTGGGCCGTCTGGGCCAGAACCGGCCCAGTTCTATTTAATTCTTTTCCTTTTTCTTTTACAGCAGAGCTTTAAAAATATGTAGAAAAATGTAGAAAAATGCTAAAATTGTGAAACTAATTTTCCTAGGTTTGTTATTTTCCCTAGTATTTTAAAAAAATAGTTTTGTGATTTTTAGTGGAAATAAGAAATTTTAAGGTATTTAAAGTATTTAAAAGTCTTGGTTATAGATTTTTAGAAAATAATTGGTAAGTCCTAAAATGCCCAAAATTTTTATATGAGTGTTATACACTATTTAGAAGCCTTGGGTAGAGTTTGAATTGATTTGGACCTTGTTTGATCACCAAACCACAAAACACCCCCCCCCCCGCCCTATGAACTCCTTTACCGACTCCGGAAACCCTAAGTTCCCGGAACTCCGTGAAGGAAAGTTGTATTCAAGACATAGATAATAAGTTTATGTTATCTTTGCATCCTCATGAGCATCCCATGGCATCCACTCTTATACATATGTATGGTTATGATTAGAACGTGAGGAAGAAATCGAAGTAACTGAAGAGGAGACACCACCACCTTCGGAGTCTCAGGCCGGGAATCATTTTTACTTTGATATCTGTGGATCTGAGCCTGATTCACCTGTGAACGAAGGCAAGCCCCGGTGCATTTGCCACCTCCCTTGATGTTTTTAAAATCTTTTTCACTTGATTGCTGCATTAGGTGATAGGAGTTGATTGCTAAAACAATTCCTGCATTACCTTCCTTGGACTTGATTACCTTCCTTGATCACCCATTTTATAAAAGCTTTTGATGCTTAGTCTTGCTTTAGATAAACAAAATGTTTTGTTTTTACAAAATATGATGTGGCAAAAGGTGGGTGGGATGTTTTCGAAAATAAAACTTGATGGTGAATCCATCACGGCCGTGATGGATTCAACATCGGAAAAGATGTACCTCTGCCAGGTACCAACCTTTGGGGTTAAATGATTAAGCTGAGACCGGGCGGGTGACTTGCACGAGAAGAGAGTCTCGGTGTAGTGTCTCTGTCTGAGTTGATTAAGGACCTTGTCGATGTAGGCTTGATGATCGAGGACCCTTTAACTGGTCACATGCCTCGTCATGGGTAAGCCTTGCCTCGGGCAAACTAAGGCCAGAATAAGATAACACGAAATGGGCGTGGAGCGGTGGCGAGAGTAGCGTGTACCCTCCGTGGCAAGAGGCTGGACGGTGGTGTATCTGTGCTCTCGGTTTGCGTGAACCTGATCTGGTCTTAAGAACCCCGGTGGTGGGTTGACATATGCAAGGGTTAAGTGCTACATATGTCGTGTGATTGGAGATCCTCAGCTAAGTATAATCGATTCGGATCGCCGTACCTTCGCGGTTATGAAGACTTGGTCACTACCCTACACGTAGCATTCCACTAAAGACGATGGGCTTTTGATAAGAAATTGGCTAGTGCAGGACCAGTGATTGAACTAGGGTAGAAAGAACTCTAGTGCAGGTAATTTTACCTAACTTGACTAATAAAAATTGGATTTTTAAGGATCCACTTTAGTAAGCATTTCTGCAAAAACAGAGTCATTGACGATTGAAAAGCCTTACCTTGACTCCCACATAACCAGCATACCCTTGAGAGTCTTTTCTTTAGTCGGGTAAGACTTGCTGAGTAATTCCATACTCAGGGTTTATCCCTTCGTTGTTTGAAAAAAGAGAAAAAAAAGAAGAAAAACAAGACTGAAGTGCGGGAGGACTCGGTCCTCCACTTAGGATCTTTTGCTTTTAGCTTCTCGGGAGGAGTTTGTGCCTCCCTGGTTTGTATAATATTACTACTCTGCACTCACTTTTAGTCTGGTCTGTAATAAAATAACTCAAGCTTGCTTTTGAAATAAATGTAAGTTTATGTAATTCGCTTCCGTATTTCTTTATCTCTGATGTTCTGTAATGTCTGCAAGACGGGTGAAACGTTCCTGGTAAGGTAAGGAAAGATACCGAGCTTGTCAAGTAACTTAGGAACATCTACAGGGTGTCTGACGTCTGTTGGACAAGGACAACTGTAGGTGGGCCTAATTACTTGGGAGGTTTCGTCACAGCTGGTATCGGAGCGTAGCCCTTCTTTGCAGATATTATGAGGCATCTTCAAAAGGGATTTTCAAAAAGTCTTACCTAAAAAAAATTCTTTTCCCTTCTTACCTAAGTATTCTGAAGAGTCTATCTTAAAGACCAGATAGGAAGAGTGCAACGTATAGAAGGTTGCATCGACTAAGGTTGATTCTGTAATTATACATGCATCATGCTAAGAATCTTACTAATAACATTTTCCCCTTAGAAAAGATGCCGCCACGCACCAGGCTAACGGCACGCAAGTCCACGGGACCAATTGGGGTGCCTCGGCATCAATTGGCTCCCCGACATGAAAGCAGCAGCAGTGGAAGTAATGACCCTATCGGAGATCTTGAAGCCCGTGTGAGTCGACTTCAAGCAGCACTTCAACACAGGACCGATGCTTGGGTCGCCGACGGGGATAGAATCAATGAACTACGAAGGGACATCCGTCACTTGCAGGATCAGCTCGCTGATCGAGACTTAGCACTTGACTGGGCCGTACAGTCTCGTTTGCTAATGTGTGCTAAGGAAGCAAGGGCTCAGGCCCGAATTAAAGAACTTAGCTCGACTGTCGATGACCTGCAGGTTTACTGCAATACGTTGCATGAGGAAGTTCATATACTATACTCACAATTACACCCTAGTGAGCCTGCACAACCTGCTGAGGCGGAAGCTGGACCATCTCACGTTGCGGGACGCACGCTGGGTGGGGAGTTAGACCTTTTTGAGCCCCCTCCTTCCTTGAGGTTGGTTGATGTCTGGACTCCCACACCTGACGATGAGGCCGCCAAGAGTAATGGCAAGCAGGAATAATGGTGTAATAAAAGTAGAGTAGTGTATTGTAGGGTATTGTAGGGTGTACTGTTGTATAATAGGTTGAACTTTTGTATAATGGGTAATGTATCCTGTTATGTAATATCGAGTCTGTATCATTACTTTTTATAGTAATGTAAAATGGAAGGTTTTCTCTGGCACATTATGTTTACTTCAAATGTTTTTGCCACAGATGCCGACCAGGACTCGAGGACAGGACGCAGCAGGAACTTCTGGGGGACGGGATGTTACCCCAAACCCACCTCCAGTTCCTCCCACGTTAGCCGAGGCGATTGCCGCCTTGGTGAATGCCACTGCAGACAATACCCGCTTCCTTAGGGAAATGGCGGGTCAGCAGCAATTCCAGCAGCAAGCAGGAAGGGGTTTTCAGCAAGGCCCCCGTGAAACTACTTATTTGGATTTCTCGGAAACCCGTCCACCCCTATTCGTCAAGGCGGAAGATCCCCTAGAAGCTGATGAGTGGATTCGGGTTATTGAGCAAAAATTTGGTCTTCTCCGTTGCTCAGAGACGCAGAAGCCGTTATTTGCAGCACAACAACTCCGTGGTCCTGCCAATACCTGGTGGGGAAATTTCGTGGCTATTCAACCTGTCAACCATCAAGTCACCTGGGATGAGTTTAAAGCAGCCTTCCGTGAACACTACATCCCCGAAGGAGTGCTGCATATGAAACAAGAGTAATTTATGAAGTTACAACAAGGTGGAGATACCGTCACTCAATATCTCAACAAGTTCAATCACCTGTCGCAGTATGCCATCGACCAGGTGAATACGGATTTAAAGAAGAAGAACTGTTTTATGCGGGGACTGAATGATCGGCTACAAAGGAAAATGGCCACATGCATAGATCTCACCTATGGAAAGGCTGTCAGCACAGCCTTATCTGTTGAAGCAAAGTACACAAATTCTGGGAAGAATAAGGGATTCAGTGGTGAGAGGCCTAATCAGGGCCAGGCGAAGAAGCAACGGTTTGTGATTCGACCTTCAAACCAAAATCGCACTTTTTCTCGTCCACCCTCATTTCCCTTCAAACAGCCAATCATTATCCGCCCCAACAATACCCCCACTACCCCAAAACAGCCGGGTGCCCCAGGCACTCGATTCCCTGCCTTGCCTAGTTCTTCAACTGGGTGCTTTAATTGCGGCAAGTCGGGACACTTTATCAAAGACTGCCCATATCCGAAGCAAAATCAATCAAATGCTCCGCAGGGATCTGGGAGATCAACTCAGCCCAAAGGAAATGCTGTGGGGAAAAATACGAAGAAGACGGGGCGTGTATATTACACTCAAGTGGCTACTACACCGGAAGGAGAGCCAGTGATGATGGGTACGTTTCCCGTGGCCAGTCACCCAGCAATTATTCTTTTTGATTCCGGTGCTTCACATACATTCATTAGCAAGACATTTGTGGAGCAACATCATATTGCATACCATGAATCGAAAGAGGGATTTAAAATTCATTCACCTGGGGGACACATTTATACTAGAGAAGTGGCCTATGGGGTGCCAATAACAATGGCCGGACGGAACTTTCCTGCTAACATGATTGTTCTAAAGGGCCAGGATATAGATGTAATTTTGGGTATGAATTGGTTAACCCAACACAAGGCAATTCTCAACACTGAACTCAGAACCGTCAGGTTGAGCTATAATCAAGAAGAGATTCTTTTGACTCTCCCCGCAACCAATCCAGCCAAAACTTCTAGTAGAGTCTATGAAGCCATTGTACCGGAGATCAAGAACATTCCGGTAGTATGTGAGTTTCCAGATGTATTTCCGGAAGATTTGCCTGGACTGCCCCCTAAAAGAGATGTAGAATTCGTAATTGAGCTAAAGCCCGGTACGGCTCCCATCTCCCGAAGATCGTACCGCATGCCCCCTAATGAGTTGGCGGAACTGAAGATTCAATTACAAGATCTACTGAATAAGGGATTCATCCGGCCAAGCTCGTCCCCATGGGGTTGCCCCGCCATTTTTGTTAAGAAGAAGGATCAAACCTTGCGAATGTGCGTGGATTATCGACCCCTAAATGAGGTCACTATTAAGAATAAGTACCCTCTTCCAAGGATCGACATCTTATTTGATCAACTGACTGGGGCGAGGGATTTTCCAAAATTGATCTCAGGTCGGGCTATCATCAAATCCGTATTCGGCCCGAGGATATACCGAAGACCGCGTTTACTACGCGGTATGGATTGTTTGAATATCTGGTCATGTCTTTCGGGCTCACAAATGCTCCTGCCCACTTCACCTATTTGATGAACTCGGTGTTCATGCCCGAGTTGGACAAATTCATGGTAGTCTTCATCGACGATATCTTGATATATTCTAAGAACGAAGAGGACCATGCTCAGCATCTACGGATTGTATTGACGCGCCTCAGGGAACACCAACTATATGCCAAGTTCAGTAAGTGCGCGTTCTGGCTGGAAGAAATTCAATTTTTGGGGCACGTGTTATCAGCTAAAGGAATTGCGGTAGATCCTATCAAGGTCAAGGATATTCTGGAGTGGAAACCCCCAACAACTGTTCACCAAGTCCGGAGTTTTCTTGGACTAGCTGGGTATTATCGCAGATTCATACCAGATTTTTCTAAGCTTGTGAAGCCAATCACAAGTTTATTGAAGAATGACATTAAGTTCAATTGGTCTTCTAAGTGTAATGAAGCCTTTGAGCAACTGAAGACACTATTGACCACTGCTCCGGTATTGGCTCAACCGGACATCACTAAGCCTTTTAATGTATATTGTGATGCATCTGGCAGTGGGCTCGGCTGTGTACTGATGCAAGAGGGCCGAGTGATTGCGTATGCTTCAAGGCAGTTGCGCCGACATGAGGAGCATTATCCAACTCATGATCTGGAGCTAGCTGTTGTGGTTCATGCCCTAAAGATTTGGCGTCACTATCTGCTGGGAAATATCTGTCGCATATATACAGATCATAAAAGTTTGAAGTACATCTTCACCCAGTCAGAGTTAAATATGAGGCAAAGACGATGGATTGAGCTCATTAAAGACTATGAACTGGAGATCCATTATCACCCAGGCAAAGCCAATGTGGTGGCAGATGCATTGAGTCGTAAGACTTCCTGCCACTGTCTTATGGCGAAGACCTCCGAGAACACTTTGTGTCAGGAAATGGAGAAGTTAAACCTGGGGATCATCCAACAGGGGACTCTGAATCAACTAAAGCTTGAGTCAATCATTTTGCAAAGGATAATTGATGCTCAAAAGGATAATCTGGGTATGAAACACATACGAGAGAAGATAAGGGCTAGAACAGCCAAGTGTTTCAAGGAAGACGATCAAGGTGTGATATGGTTTAAAAACCGCATAGTTGTGCCAAAGAACGAAGAGCTCCGCCAGCAAATTCTGGATGAAGCACATCTTAGTCGTTATTCTATTCATCCCGGAAGCACTAAGATGTACCAAGATTTAAAGCAACATTACTGGTGGACAAAAATGAAGATTGAAATTGCACGCTATGTGGCGAAGTGTGACACTTGCAGACGTGTCAAGGCCATACACATGAAAACTGCTGGTCCATTACAATCCTTGCCAATCCCAACATGGAAATGGGAAGACATCAGTATGGACTTTATTGTGGGACTGCCCAGGACGGCCAAAGGGTATGACTCTATTTGGGTTATCACTGATCGATTTACCAAGATCGCCCACTTTCTCCCGGTCAAGGTAAAATATCACGTTAATACCTATGCGGAGTTGTACATCGCCCGTATTCTCAGTTTGCATGGTGTTCCAAAGACTATAGTGTCGGATCGTGGACCACAATTTGTATCTAAATTCTGGGAAGAACTTCATAAATTCCTGGGTACTAAACTGCTCCACAGTTCGGCCTATCATCCTCAAACCAGTGGACAAACTGAGAGAGTGAACCAAATACTTGAAGATATGCTGCGGGCATGTGTCCTGGATTTCTCACTAAAATGGGATGAATGTTTACCTTTAGCGGAGTTTTCATATAATAATAGCTACCAAGAAAGTATCAAGATGGCACCCTTTGAAGCTTTATATGGACGACGGTGTCGGACTCCGCTAAATTGGTCTGAACCTGGTGAGAGGTGCTTCTTTAGACCTGATCTAGTAAAAGAAGCCGAGGATAAAGTTCAGAAAATTATTCATAATCTGAAGAAAGCACAAGCTCGTCAGAAGAGTTATGCAGACACACGGCAAAGACCCTTATATTTCCTGGAAGGAGACTATGTTTACCTAAAGGTCTCACCAATGAAAGGTGTATCGCGTTTCGGGGTTAAAGGGAAACTTGCACCCAGGTACATTGGTCCATTCCTGGTACTTGAGCAATGTGGACCAGTGGCATACCGACTCCAACTACCCGAAACCTTGTCTGCTGTGCATAATGTGTTCCATGTGTCACAATTGAAGAAGTGTCTTCGGGTTCCCGATCGAACCATTGGAGAGACAGATGTTGTCCTGGAACCAGACTTAACATACTCGGAACATCCTATTCGAGTTCTGGATCAAAAGGACAGGGTTACCCGGAGGAAGACTCTCAAGTTCTACAAGATACAATGGAACCAGCATTCTGAAGATGAGGCTACATGGGAAACCCAAGATTTCTTGAATAAGAATTTCCCAGGCTTTCTAGCCTCATGTAAATTGTAAAACCTGTATAGCTGTTGTAATAAAGAAGTAACCCCCACATTACCCCTGCCTTGTACCAAAATTTAGGAAATAAAAATGTGATGTGTTTCCTTTACCATTCCCTACCCTAGGATTTTTAATCTCGGGACGAGATTCTTTTATGGGGGAAAGGATGTAACACCCCTGGTGTTACTATAACTAAAACTTGAGCATGACATCATAGCATTGGCATTGCATATGTTTGATACACCTAGAGTGCATTCACTAGGCAAAAATTTCAAACAAGTTGTATTATTTTAAGTGTTTTTGCAAATGAAACCCTGGTTAATGGACTTAACCCTAAATAGTGGTTAAAGGGGTAAAACTTAACCCAAGTTAAGAAAACCTAAAAGCTTTAGGGTAAAAGTCCTAAAATGACCCCAAGAATAAACTTGAATCACTTTTATACCCCTGGAATACCAGAAACCCTAATTGGAACCCTAGAAAACCCTAAAACCAAACCCTAGGGGCTTATGTGCAAAAGTGATGAACCTTTGGACTAAAATGTAAAAACTACTATGTTTAAGCATCTAAAGCCAATTGGTTCACAAATATGTGAATTTACAAGCCAAACCCTGAGATTTGGACTTAAGTGCAAAAGGGCCACACTTGACTCATGTGATGAAGTCTGAAAATCAGAGAATTGGCTCCACTTTGGGGCTTTGTAACTTTCAAAGCATAGGGTTTTTGCCCTAGGTCACCACATCAAAATTGTAGCCCAACTATAGGAGCATAACTTTGCTTAAGAGTGTTAGCAGAGTTGTTAAGAAAATTTTGGAGATATTTAAGCCTAAAGACTGGCTGTCAGGCTGATTCAATCTGAAATTCAGATATTCAGTGTAGCAGAGTCAACTTTGAGTATGAATTCCACCTTGATTTAGTGCTCAAATGTGTTCAAGTCCTATAGTCGAGTTGTAGCTGGTATGTAGCACTACAACTTTCATGCAGAGCCTTGGATGAGTTGCTAAGGAAAATTTAGAGAAAATGTGACCTGAACTTGCTCTGTCAGTCAGGCTCTTTATTGAATTCAGAGTACTGTTCATAGCCATCAGAAATATCGCACTGAAGATCACGATTCACCCCACCGGCGATAAGAACGCCACCGCGGCGTGACCGGTCGTCGGTGGTCGTGGTAAAGTCCCTTGGCACCGTGGCAAAAGTTATCGAGGTGGCGACCTCTGGTTAAGCGGCGACCCCGTGCTCTCACCGGAAGCCGCCGCGCGGAAAACATGCCAGCGCCTTCTTCTCCCTTTCCGGCCGCCAGCTCGCCGTGGGCAAATTGAGAGCCACCGCTCTCAGAGTCTATAAATTGAGCCCCCCCTCTGCTTCGCCATGTACTCTACTAGCTATTGCACCCGCTTGCATCCCAAACCTCCCACCAGAGAGCTTGAATTTGGAATTCCCCCCAAAACCGATTTCCGCCACCGTGAAACCGAGCTCACCGTCGCCAGCCCAACTCCGGTCAGTTCTCGTCCCCTGCTTTCTTGTTTGAGCACTCTCACATCGTTGTGATGCCTGCCAAACCCTTAATTTGCACGGAGTAGCCTCTGGTCGCCGGGAACGCGTCGGTCCTGCCACGCTGCTCATGGCCACCGTGGCCAGAGCTCCTTAGTCGATCATGAGCCAAATTAAGTTGGGGGAAACGTTCATGGGGACTCGGATTTGGTCTCGGCCGAAGCCTAGCGCCTGTCTTAGCCTCAATCGGTCGGCGTAGATGCTCGCCGGAGCACGGCCGCGCTTGAATGGCGTCGTGGACTTCCAATTGTGAATTAGTAGAAGTGCAGGGGGCCTTTTTGTGATCGGTCAGCGACACACAGGAATAGTGAAAGGGCTCGTTCGCTATTAGATAAAGACGCGAGGGTCTCTGCGCAAAACCGCCAGGGCGCGCGGGCGCGCGGGCGCGCATTGCCCTGGACTTGGGCCGTCTGGGCCAGAACCGGCCCAGTTCTATTTAATTCTTTTCCTTTTTCTTTTACAGCAGAGCTTTAAAAATATGTAGAAAAATGTAGAAAAATGCTAAAATTGTGAAACTAATTTTCCTAGGTTTGTTATTTTCCCTAGTATTTTAAAAAAATAGTTTTGTGATTTTTAGTGGAAATAAGAAATTTTAAGGTATTTAAAGTATTTAAAAGTCTTGGTTATAGATTTTTAGAAAATAATTGGTAAGTCCTAAAATGCCCAAAATTTTTATATGAGTGTTATACACTATTTAGAAGCCTTGGGTAGAGTTTGAATTGATTTGGACCTTGTTTGATCACCAAACCCCAAAACACCCCCCCCCCCCGCCCTATGAACTCCTTTACCGACTCCGGAAACCCTAAGTTCCCGGAACTCCATGAAGGAAAGTTGTATTCAAGACATAGATAATAAGTTTATGTTATCTTTGCATCCTCATGAGCATCCCATGGCATCCACTCTTATACATATGTATGGTTATGATTAGAACGTGAGGAAGAAATCGAAGTAACTGAAGAGGAGACACCACCACCTTCGGAGTCTCAGGCCGGGAATCATTTTTACTTTGATATCTGTGGATCTGAGCCTGATTCACTTGTGAACGAAGGCAAGCCCCGGTGCATTTGCCACCTCCCTTGATGTTTTTAAAATCTTTTTCACTTGATTGCTGCATTAGGTGATAGGAGTTGATTGCTAAAACAATTCCTGCATTACCTTCCTTGGACTTGATTACCTTCCTTGATCACCCGTTTTATAAAAGCTTTTGATGCTTAGTCTTGCTTTAGATAAACAAAATGTTTTGTTTTTACAAAATATGATGTGGCAAAAGGTGGGTGGGATGTTTTCGAAAATAAAACTTGATGGTGAATCCATCACGGCCGTGATGGATTCAACATCGGAAAAGATGTACCTCTGCCAGGTACCAACCTTTGGGGTTAAATGATTAAGCTGAGACCGGGCGGGTGACTTGCACGAGAAGAGAGTCTCGGTGTAGTGTCTCCGTCTGAGTTGATTAAGGACCTTGTCGATGTAGGCTTGATGATCGAGGACCCTTTAACTGGTCACATGCCTCGTCATGGGTAAGCCTTGCCTTGGGCAAACTAAGGCCAGAATAAGATAACACGAAATGGGTGTGGAGCGGTGGCGAGAGTAGCGTGTACCCTCCGTGGCAAGAGGCTAGACGGTGGTGTATCTGTGCTCTCGGTTTGCGTGAACCTAATCTGGTCTTAAGAACCCCGGTGGCGGGTTGACATATGCAAGGGTTAAGTGCTACATATGTCGTGTGATTGGAGATCCTCAGCTGAGTATAATCGATTCGGATCGCCGCACCTTCGCGGTTATGAAGACTTGGTCACTATCCTACACGTAGCATTCCACTAAAGACGATGGGCTTTTGATAAGAAATTGGCTAGTGCAGGACCAGTGATTGAACTAGGGTAGAAAGAACTCTAGTGCAGGTAATTTTACCTAACTTGACTAATAAAAATTGGATTTTTAAGGATCCACTTTAGTAAGCATTTCTGCAAAAACAGAGTCATTGACGATTGAAAAGCCTTACCTTGACTCCCACATAACCAGCATACCCTTGAGAGTCTTTTCTTTAGTCGGGTAAGACTTGCTGAGTAATTCCATACTCAGGGTTTATCCCTTCGTTGTTTGAAAAAAGAGAAAAAAAAGAAGAAAAACAAGACTGAAGTGCGGGAGGACTCGGTCCTCCACTTAGGATCTTTTGCTTTTAGCTTCTCGGGAGGAGTTTGTGCCTCCCTGGTTTGTATAATATTACTACTCTGCACTCACTTTTAGTCTGATCTGTAATAAAATAACTCAAGCTTGCTTTTGAAATAAATGTAAGTTTATGTAATTCGCTTCCGCATTTCTTTATCTCCGATGTTCTGTAATGTCTGCAAGACGGGTGAAACGTTCCTGGTAAGGTAAGGAAAGATACCGAGCTTGTCAAGTAACTTAGGAACATCTACAGGGTGTCTGACGTCTGTTGGACAAGGACAACTGTAGGTGGGCCTAATTACTTGGGAGGTTCCGTCACACGTATCCCGGAGGCGTAGGAGTCCCTCGGCTCGGTCAGCCTTGGCTGCTTACGTGTACTCCGTCGTTTTCAGGATCCACTTTTCGAAGTAGTCAGAAAGTACGAAAGATATTCTGGCAGAAGAGATCTTTTTTCGAGGAAAATTTCAAACGCAGAGGGGGTTCCCCCCTTTTAGCCCCCGAGGGAGGGTCGGGCTTTGCCGAGGCGAGGCCGACCCTTCCTTGATGACTAAACTTTGCGCGGGTGCGAGGTATATGAACAACTTGAAAAACATCTTAAGGGTAGAAGCGACGTAGCTGTTGGATGTTCCAAGCGTTGCCGTAGACCTCGCCTTGACTGTTGGCCAGCTTGTACGTTCCGGGCTTCAGAACTTTGGCGATGACGAATGGCCCCTCCCAGGGGGGCGTGAGCTTGTGCCTCCCTCGGGCGTCTTGCCGCAGCCGAAGCACCAGGTCGCCCACCTGGAGGTCTCGGGGCCGGACTCCTCGAGTGTGGTAGCGTCGCAGGGACTGCTGGTACCGCGCCGAGTGTAGTAAGGCCTTGTCCCGAGCCTCTTCCAGCTGGTCCAGCGAGTCTTCTCGGCTAGCTTGGTTGCTTCGATCGCTGTAGGCCCTTGTCCTCGGGGAGCCTTATTCCAGGTCAGTGGGCAAGATGGCCTCGGCCCCGTAGACCAGGAAGAACGGCGTGAAGCCCGTGGCTCGGCTCGGCGTTGTCCTCAGGCTCCAGGCCACCGAGGGGAGTTCCTTCATCCATCGCTTGCCGAACTTGTTGAGGTCGTTGTAAATCCGAGGCTTGAGCCCTTGTAGAATCATGCCATTGGCACGCTCTACTTGCCCATTCGACATGGGATGAGCCACGGCAGCCCAGTCCACCCGGATGTGGTGATCCTCGCAGAAGTCCAAGAATTTTCTGCCGGTGAACTGGGTACCGTTGTCGGTGATGATGGAGTTCGGGACCCCGAAGCGATGGATGATGTTGGTGAAGAACGTCACCGCCTGCTCGGACCTGATGCAGTTCAGGGGTCGGACCTCGACCCACTTGGAGAATTTGTCGATGGCGACCAGCAGGTGCGTGTAGCCCCCGGGCGCCTTCTGCAAGGGGGCAATGAGGTCCAGACCCCACACAGCAAAGGGCCAAGTGATCGGTATTGTCTGCAGAGCCTGAGCGGGCAGGTGGGTCTGCTTCGCATAGAATTGACACCCTTCGCAGGTGCGGACAATTCTAGTGGCGTCAGCCACCGCCGTTGGCCAGTAGAAGCCTTGCCGGAAAGCATTCCCGACAAGGGCTCGAGGCGCTGCGTGATGGCCGCAAGCCCCCGAGTGTATCTCTTGCAGGAGCTCCTGACCTTCGGCGACGGAGATGCATCGCTGGAGGATGCCCGAGGGGCTGCGGTGGTAGAGCTCCTTCTCATCGCCCAGCAAGACGAATGACTTGGCGCGTCGCGCTACCCGCCGAGCCTCGGTTCGGTCGAGGGGTAGCTCTCCTTGGCGGAGATATTGCAGGTACGGGGTCTGCCAATTTCGATCAGGCGTGGCCCCGCTCCGCTCCTCCTCGATGCGCAGTGCCTCGCCCTCGGAGGCCGAGGGTACCTCAGGCTGAACCGAGGGCGCCTCGGGCCGAGCTGAAGGTGTCTCGAGCTGTGCCGAGGGTACCTCGGGCTGGATCGAGGGCGCCTCAGGCTCGGGCGAGTCGTCGATCTTGACGGATGGTTGATGGAGATCCCGGGAGAAGACGTCCGGGGGAACCGTTGTTCGCCCCGAGGCAATTTTTGCCAGCTCGTCCGCAGTCTCGTTGTAGCGCCGAGCGATGTGGTTGAGCTCGAGCCCATAGAACTTGTCTTCCAGGCGCCGAACCTCATCGTAGTAGGCCTCCATCTTCGGGTCGCGGCAGTGGGAGTTCTTCATGACTTGGTCGATGACGAGCTGCGAGTCACCGCGAGCGTCGAGGCGTCGGACCCCTAGCTCGATGGCGATCCGCAATCCGTTGACCAGAGCCTCGTACTCAGCCACGTTGTTGGACGCCGGGAAATGGAGGCGTAGCACATAGCGTAGGTGTTTCCCGAGGGGTGAGATGAAGAGTATGCCCGCGCCAGCTCCCATCTTCATCAGCGACCCGTCGAAAAACATGGTCCAGAGCTCCGGTTGGATCGGAGCCGTCGGTAGCTGGGTGTCGACCCATTCGGTTACGAAGTCCGCCAAGACCTGGGACTTGATGGCCTTCCGAGGGGCGAACGAGATTGTCTCGCCCATGATTTCCACCGCCCACTTTGCAATCCTGCCCGAGGCCTCTCGGCACTGGATGATCTCCCCCAGGGGGAAGGATGACACCACAGTTACCAGATGAGACTCGAAGTAGTGTCGCAGCTTCCGCCTCGTCAGGATCACTGCATACAGCAGCTTCTGAACTTGTGGGTAGCGGATCTTGGTTTCGGACAGTACCTCGCTGACGAAGTAAACCGGCCTCTGAACGGGCAATGCATGCCCCTCTTCTTGCCTCTCGACCACAATCGCGGCGCTAACCACCTGAGTGGTCGCGGCGACGTAGACCAAGAGGGCTTCCCCGTCAGCTGGAGGCACCAAGATAGGCGCCTTTGTGAGGAGCGCCTTGAGGTTCCCGAGAGCTTCCTCAGCCTCAGGGGTCCAAGCGAAACACTCGGCCTTCCTTAAGAGGCGGTACAGAGGCAGGCCTCTTTCGCCGAGGCGTGAGATGAAGCGGCTCAGGGCCGCAAGACATCCCATGACCCGCTATACGCCTTTTAAGTCCTTGATGGGCCCCATGCTGGTGATGGCTGCAATCTTCTCCGGGTTGGCTTCGATGCCCCGCTCGGAGACGATGAACCCCAAGAGCATGCCCCGGGGCACCCCGAAGACACACTTCTCGGGATTGAGCTTGACGCCTTTCGCTTTGAGACATCGGAATGTGACTTCAAGGTCGGTGAGGAGGTCGGAAGCTTTCCTCGTCTTGACTACGATGTCATCGACGTAGGCCTCGACCGTGCGACTGATGTGTTCGCCGAACACATGGTTCATGCACCACTGATACGCCGCGCCCGCATTCCTCAAACCGAACGACATGGTGACATAGCAGTACATGCCGAAGGGCGTGATGAAAGAAGTCGCGAGCTGGTCGGACTCTTTCATCCTGATTTGGTGATACCCTAAGTAGGCATCGAGGAAAGACAGGGTTTCACACCCAGCAGTGGAATCCACGATTTGATCGATGCGAGGCAGAGGGTAGGGAACCTTCGGACATGCTTTGTTGAGACCAGTGTAGTCTACACACATCCGCCATTTCCCCCCTTTCTTTCTCACAAGCACAGGGTTGGCAAGCCATTCGGGGTGGAATACCTCTTTGATGAACCCGGCTGCCATTAGCCTGTGGATCTCCTCGCCTATCGCTCTGCGCTTCTCCTCGTCGAATCGGCGCAGAGGCTGCTTGACGGGTCGGGCTCCGGCCCAAATATCCAGCGAGTGCTCGGCGACATCCCTCGGTATGCCGGGCATGTCCGAGGGACTCCTCGCGAAGACGTCGGCGTTCGCGCGAAGAAAGTCGACGAGCAGTGCTTCCTATTTGGGGTCGAGCCCGGAACCGATCCGGATCTACTTGGAGACGTCGCCACTGGGGTCGAGGGGGACGGCCTTAACCATCTCCACTGGCTCGAAGTTGCCGGCATGACGCTTCACGTCTGGCACCTCTTTGGAGAGGTTTTCCAGGTCGGCGATGAGGGCCTCGGACTCGGCGAGGGCCTCGGCATACTCCACGCACTCCACGTCGCATTCGGACGCGTGTTTGTACGTGGGGCCGACGGTGATGACCCCGTTGGGGCCCGGCATCTTGAGCTTCAGGTAGGTGTAGTTGGGGACGTCCATGAACTTCGCGTAGCATGGCCTCCCTAGTACCGCGTGGTAGGTTCCTCGGAACCCGACCACCTCGAACGTCAGAGTCTCCCTTCGGAAGTTGGAGGGCGTTCCGAAGCAGACGGGAAGGTCGAGTCGTCCGAGGGGCTGGACGCGCTTCCCGGGAATGATCCCGTGGAAGGGCGCAGCGCCTGCTCGGACGGAGGACAGATCGACGCGCAGGAGCCTGAGGGTCTCGGCGTAGATGATGTTGAGGCTGCTGCCCCCGTCCATAAGGACCTTGGTGAGCCTGACGTCGCCGACGATGGGGTCGACGACGAGCGGGTATTTCCCCGGGCTCGGCACGTGGTCGGGGTGGTCAGCTTGGTCGAAGGTGATGGGCTTGTCGGACCAGTCTAGGTAGACTGGCGCCACCACCTTCACCGAGCAGACCTCCCGGCGCTCTTGCTTGCGATGCCGAGCCGAGGCATTCGTCGCATGCCCACCGTAGATCATGAAGCAGTCGCGGACCTCGGGGAACTCTCCTGCTTGGTGATCTTCCTTCTTGTCGTCGTCGTGGGCCCTGCCACCCTCCGCGGGTGGCCCGGCCCTGTGGAAGTGGCGCCGAAGCATGACACACTCCTCAAGGGTGTGCTTGACGGGCCCCTGATGATAGGGGCACAGCTCCTTGAGCATCTTGTCGAAGAGGTTGGCACCTCCGGGGGGCTTCCGAGGGTTCTTGTACTCGGCGGCGGCGACAAGGTCCGCGTCGGCGGCGTCACGTTTCGCTTGCGACTTCTTCTTGCCTTTCTTCTTGGCGCCACGCGGAGTAGACGCCTCGGGAGCATCTTCCGATGGGCGGCCCTGGGGCTGCTTGTCCTTTCGGAAGATAGCCTCGACCGCCTCCTGGCCAGAGGCGAACTTGGTGGCGATGTCCATCAGCTCGCTCGCCCTGGTGGGGGTCTTGCGACCCAACTTACTCACCAGGTCGCGGCAGGTGGTGCCGGCAAGGAACGCGCCGATGACATCCGAGTCGGTGATGTTGGGCAGCTCGGTGCGCTGCTTCGAGAATCGCCGGATGTAGTCCCGGAGAGACTCTCCTGGCTGCTGTCGGCAGCTTCGGAGGTCCCAGGAATTCCCGGGGCGCACGTACGTGCCCTGGAAATTGCCGGCGAAGGCTTGGACCAGGTCATCCCAGTTGGAGATCTGCCCCGGAGGCAGGTGCTCCAACCAGGCGCGAGCGGTGTCGGAGAGGAACAGGGGGAGGTTGCGGATGATGAGGTTGTCGTCGTTCGTTCCACCCAGTTGGCAGGCCAGGCGGTAGTCCGCGAGCCACAGTTCCGGTCTCGTTTCCCCGAGTACTTTGCGATAGTAGTCGGGGGTCGGAACCGGGTCGGGAACGGTGCCCGTCGGATGGCCCGGCTGAAGACCTGCGGACCGGGTGGTTCGGGCGAGGGACTCCGATCCTCCCCGCTGTCGTAGCGTCCCCCACGCCTGGGGTGATAGCCTCGGCGCACCCTCTCATCGAGGTGGGCCCGACGGTCGCGATGATGGTGCTCGTTGCCGAGGCGGCCCGGGGCCGCAGGCGCGGTGTTGCGTGTGCGCCCGGTGTAGACCGAGGCTTCCCGCATGAATCGGGAAGTCGCGGCATGAGGTTCCGAGGGGTATCCCTACCTTCGGGAGGCAGTGCTCTCGGCCCGTCGGACCGCGGCACCTTCCAGGAGATTCTTGAGCTCCCCCTGGATTCGCCGACCCTCGGTGGTTGACGGCTCCGGCATTGCGCGGAGAAGCATCGCTGCTGCTGCCAGGTTCTGACCGACCCCACTGGATGCGGGCGGCGGCCTGACCCTGACGTCGTCAGCGACGCGGTGTTGGAGACCCTGGGGCGGGTGACGTATTTCTCCGGCCGGGGGTTGGCCCGCCCATGCCTGCCCGACATCCCGGCGGATCGGCTCAAGCGCTCCTGCTCCCTCGTCGAGCCTGGCCTGTGCCCCACGGACTTGCTCGAGCTGTGGGTCATGACCCCCCGTCGGAACGGGGACCACAGCTAGCTCCCGCGGGATGTCAGCGCGAGGCACCGGCCTAGGGAGATCACTGTCCTCCGTCATGCCGAGATTATTGCCTTCGGAGGGACCCCCTAGATCGACGTGGAAACATTCGCGGCTTGGGCCGCAGTCCTCGTCGTCGAGGCTGCGGCTACCGTCGGAACAGTCGGAGAGGCAGTAGTCACATGCGGTCATGAAGTCCCGCATGGCACTGGGGTTAACAAGTCCAGAGAAATCCCAACAGATGTTGGGGTCGTCATCTTCCTCGGACCCAGAGGGCCCGTAGGTCGAGACGTCCGTCAGCCGGTCCCAAGGCGACCGCATGCGAAACCCCAGAGGGTTTGAACTTGCCTCTACGAGGGCGCCCGCCAAAGCGAGGTCGCTAGGCGGGTTGAGGCTGAGTCCAAATGACGTAGGATGGGAATCGGTTAGTACCTTTTGGTCGTCGAGCGGCGATGAAGTCACGTCGGGGACTGATTGCACCGTCGTCTCAGGTACGAGGGCGACGTCCTGCAAGCTCTCCGCGAGCGCGCTGGCGTCGTCCGCTTGCTCGGAATTGGTGTGTCGCGGGGAGACGGCGCTCGCCTTCGTCTCAAACGCGAGGTCGACGCCCGACGCGCCCCCCGTTGGGGCGCTGGGGACGTTGACTCGCTCGACAGTCGGCGAGGCGTGGCCTCCTGCTTGACCTTGGTTGCCCCGCCTCCTCCTCCGTTTGCGGGGGAGAGGACGGGGCGAGCTCGAATGTTGTTCTTCCACCACGCGGGGAAGACGTCGTCGATTCCGCCGCCGGCGGGCGGGCTGTCGGCCGCCATTGTCGTTGTCGCGCGGCGGTGGAAGGAGTATCATGTCGTAGCTGCCGTCGAAGAACATGAACTCAAGGCTCCCGAAACGGAGCACCGTCCCGGGTCGGAGAGGTTGCTGGAGACTGCCCATCTGGAGCTTGACGGGAAGCTATTCGTCAACACGCAGCAGGCCCCTACCTGGCGCGCCAACTGTCGGCGTTTCGAGACCGGGGGGTCCCTCAGGCCGATGAGTGAGTGTCGCGTGCCCAGCCCAGATGGGTCGAGCGCGTGGGCGAGCGCAAAGGGGGGAAAGGAGCGAGGCGGCCGGAGACCGGCGTGAGAGAGGTGGGAATCCCGCGGCCTTCGTGTTCGTCCCGCGCCCAGGTCGGGTGCGCTTGCAGTAGGGGGTTACAAGCGTCCACGCGGGAGAGGGAAGCGAGCGGCCCCAAGAGAGCGCCTGTCCCGTCCTCGTCCCCGCGCGGCCAACCCTCTCTAAGAGGGCCCTGGTCCTTCCTTTTATAGACGTAAGGAGAGGATGCAGGTGTACAATGGGGGTGCAGCAGAGTGCTACGTGTCTAGCGGGGGAGAGCTAGCGCCCTAAGTACATGCCGATGTGGCAGTCAGAGAGAATTTGGCACCCAGCTGGTGTGATGTCGTGGCCGTCGGAGGAGCGACGAAGCCTGGCGGAGGGACAGCTGTCGGAGCGGTTGGGTCCTTGCTGACGTCCTCCTGCTTCCGTAAGAGAGCTGAGAGCCGCCGTCGTCACAGAGCATGCGGGGCGCCATCATTGCCTATCTAGCGGAGCTAGCCAGATGGGACACCGGTCTTGTTCTCTGCGGCCCGAGTCAGCTCGGGGTAGGGTGATGATGGCGCTTCCTGTTGACGTGGCTGGCCTGCGCCCTAGGTTGGGCGACGTGGAGGCTCCTCCGAAGCCGAGGTCGAGTCTGTCTTCCATGGCCGAGGCCGAGTCCGAGCCCCTGGGTCGGGCGAGGCGGAGGTCGTTCGGCAGAGGCCAGGGCGGAGTCCGAGCCCTAGGGTCGGGCGAAGCGGAGTTCGTCGTCTTCTGGGGCTGAGCCCGAGTCCGAGCCCTGGGTCGGGCGGAGCGGAGTTCGCCGTCTTCCGGGTCTTAGCCCGAGTCCGAGCCCTGGGTCGGGCGGAGCGGAGTTCGCCGTCTTCCGGGACTTAGCCCGAGTCCGAGCCCTGGGTCGGGCGGAGCGGAGTTCGCCGTCTTCCGGGTCTTAGCCCGAGTCCGAGCCCTGGGTCGGGCGGAGCGGAGTTCGCCGTCTTCCGGGACTTAGCCCGAGTCCGAGCCCTGGGTCGGGCGGAGCGGAGTTCGCCGTCTTCCGGGACTTAGCCCGAGTCCGAGCCCTGGGTCGGGCGGAGCGGAGTTCGCCGTCTTCCGGGTCTTAGCCCGAGTCCGAGCCCTGGGTCGGGCGGAGCGGAGCTTCCTATGGTGCCTTTGGCAGGGCCTGACTACCTGTCAGTCTCACTCTGTCAAATGGCACTGTAGTCGGAGTGGCGCAGGCGGCGCTGTCCTTCTGTCAGGCCGGTCAGTGGAGCGGTGAAGTGACGGCGGTCACTTCGGCTCTGCGGGGGGGCGTGCGTCAGGATAAAGGTGTCAGGCCACCTTTGCGTTAAATGCTCCTGCGATTTGGTCGGTCGGTGCGGCGATTTAGTCAGGGTTGCTTCTTAGCGAAGGCAGGGCCTCGGGCGAGCCGGAGATGTGTCCGCCGTTGGAGGGGGGCCTCGGGCGAGGTGGAAATCCTCCGGGGTCGGCTGCCCTTGTCCGAGGCTAGGCTCGGGCGAGGCATGATCAAGTCACTCAAATGGACTGATCCCTGACTTAATCGCACCCATCAGGCCTTTGCAGCTTTATGCTGATGGGGGTTACCAGCTGAGAATTAGGAGTCTTGAGGGTACCCCTAATTATGGTCCCCGACACCTTGTCAACAAGATAATAAGCTATGGAAGCACGCGATGGACGGATCACGACGTCGTCCGTCTAATGCTAAGGTCTTTTACTGTCCTTGATCCTCATCTTGTAAACAATATTCGTGAGAATCCTAGGTACACCAAGATGACGCCCGAGGAGATACTTGGAAAGTTCGTGAGCGGGAGAATGATGATCAAGGAAGCAAGATACGTGGACGACGCATTGAATGGTCCAATCAATGAGCCTCAACCTCTTGCTCTCAAGGCAACAAGAAGCAATGAGACGCTACCTAGCAAGGTGGCACAAATTGAGGCGGCCGGACTTAATGATGAAGAGATGGCCCTCATCATCAGGAGATTCAAGACGGTGCTAAAAGGTCGCAAAGGGCAACCAAGCAAGACCAAGACAAAGGGGAAACGCTCATGCTTCAAATGTGGTAAGCTTGGTCATTTTATTGCTAACTGTCCCGAAAATGATAGTGATCAGGATCAAGGCAACAAGAGGGAGAAGAAAAAGAACTATAAGAAGGCAAAGGGTGAGGCGCATCTAGGCAAGGAGTGGGATTCGGATTGCTCCTCTTCCGACTCCGACAATGAAGGACTCGCCACCACCGCCTTCAACAAGTCATCCCTCTTTCCCAACGAACGTCACACATGCCTTATGGCTAAGGAGAAGAAAGTAAGTACTCGAAACTCTACTTATGCTTCTTCTAGTGAGGATGAGTCTAGTGATGATGATGAAATAGACTATTCATGCTTATTTAAGGGCCTAGATAGATCTAAGATTGACAAGATTAATGAATTGATTGATGCTTTAAATGATAAGAATAGGCTACTAGAAAAGCAAGAGGATCTTTTGTATGAAGAACATGATAAGGTTGTAGAGGCTCAAAAATCCCTTGCATTAGAAATTAAGAGGAATGAAATGCTTGCTTGTGAGTTGTCTACATGCCATGATTCTATTTCTAACTTAAAGAACGTAAACGATGATTTAAATGCTAAACTGGAAGTAACAAATAAATCTAACTCTTGTGTAGAAATTGTTGGAACTTGCAATAGGTGTAAAGACTTTGATATTAATGCTTGATGAGGTGGCTAGTCTTAATGCCCAACTTAAGACTAGCAAGAGTAATTTTGATAAACTAAAATTTGCTAGGGATGCCTACACGGTTGGTAGACACCCCTCTATTAAGGATGGACTTGGCTTCAAGAGGGAAGCCAAGAACTTAACAAGCCATAAGGCTCCCATCTCCGCCAAGGAGAAAGGGAAGGGCCCTATGGTAAGTAGTACTAAAAAGAACCATGCTTTTATGTACAATGATAGAAGACAGTCTTATAGGAGTTGCAATGCTTACAATGCTTTTGATGCACATGCTTATGATTCCTATGCTATGTTTGCTTCTAGTTCTTCCTATTTGCATGATAGAGATATGTCTAGGAGTTATGTTCATCATGTGCCTAGAAAGAATATTGTTCATGTTGCTAGGAAAGTTATGGATGGTCCTTCTACAATATATCATGCTTTAAATGCTTCCTTTACTATTTGTAGAAAGGATAGGAAGATAGTTGCTAGGAAATTAGGGGCAAAATGCAAGGGTGATAAAACTTGCATTTGGGTCCCTAAGACAATTGTGACTAACCTTGTAGGACCCAACAAGAGTTGGGTACCTAAGTCCCAAGCCTAAATTTGCCTTGCAGGTTTATGCATCCGGGGGTTCAAGCTGGATTATCGACAGCGGATGCACAAACCATATGACAGGGGAGAAGAAAATGTTCACCTCCTACGTCAAAAACAAGGATTCCCAAGATTCAATAATATTCGGTGATGGGAATCAAGGCAAGGTAAAAGGATTAGGTAAAATTGCTATTTCAAATGAGCACTCTATCTCTAATGTGTTTTTAGTTGAGTCTCTTGGATATAACTTGCTATCTGTTAGTCAATTATGCAATATGGGATATAATTGTCTATTTACAAATGTAGATGTGTCTGTCTTTAGAAGAAGTGATGGTTCACTAGCTTTTAAAGGTGTATTAGACGGCAAACTTTATTTAGTTGATTTTGCAAAAGAGGAGGCCGGTCTAGATGCATGCTTAATTGCTAAGACTAGCATGGGCTGGCTGTGGCATCGCCGCTTAGCACATGTGGGGATGAAGAACCTTCACAAGCTTCTAAAGGGAGAACACGTGATAGGTCTAACCAATGTTACTTTCGAAAAAGATAGACCTTGTGCAGCTTGTCAGGCAGGTAAACAAGTGGGAGGAGCACATCACAGCAAGAATGTGATGACCACATCAAGACCCCTGGAGCTGCTACATATGGACCTCTTCGGACCCGTCGCCTATCTAAGCATAGGGGGAAGTAAGTATGGTTTAGTTATTGTGGATGACTTTTCCCGCTTCACTTGGGTATTCTTTTTGCAGGATAAGTCTGAGACCCAAGGAACCCTCAAGCGCTTCTTAAGGAGAGCTCAAAACGAGTTTGAGCTCAAGGTGAAGAAGATAAGGAGCGACAACGGGTCCGAGTTCAAGAACCTTCAAGTGGAGGAGTACCTTGAGGAGGAAGGGATCAAGCACGAGTTCTCCGCTCCCTACACACCATAGCAAAATGGTGTGGTAGAGAGGAAGAACGGGACGCTAATCGATATGGCGAGGACGATGCTTGGAGAATTCAAGACCCCCGAGCGTTTTTGGTCGGAAGCTGTGAACACAGCTTGCCACGCCATCAACAGGGTCTACCTTCACCGCCTCCTCAAGAAGACGTCGTATGAGCTTCTAACCGGTAACAAACCCAATGTATCCTACTTTCGTGTATTTGGGAGCAAATGCTACATTCTAGTGAAGAAGGGTAGAAATTCTAAGTTTGCTCCCAAAGCCGTAGAAGGGTTTTTGTTAGGTTATGACTCAAATACAAAGGCGTATAGAGTCTTCAACAAATCATCGGGTTTGGTTGAAGTCTCTAGCGACGTTGTATTTGATGAGACTAATGGCTCTCCAAGAGAGCAAGTTGTTGATCTTGATGATGTAGATGAAGAAGATGTTCCGACGGCCGCTATACGAACCATGGCGATTGGTGATGTACGACCATAGGAACAAAAGGAGCAAGATCAACCTTCTTCCTCAACTATGGTGCATCCCCCAACTCAAGACGATGAACAGGAGACGTGCGATCAAGGGGGAGCACATGATGATCATGTAATGGAGGAAGAAGCGCAACCAGCACCTCCAACCCAAGTTCGAGCGATGATTCAAAGGGATCATCCCGTCGATCAAATTCTGGGTGATATTAGCAAGGGAGTAACTACTCGATCTCGATTAGTTAATTTTTGTGAGCATTACTCCTTTGTCTCTTCTATTGAGCCTTTCAGGGTAGAAGAGGCCTTGCTTGATCCGCAACAAACAAGACGAGCACGGGGTGGTGACAAGGAACAAGGCTCGACTTGTGGCAAAAGGTTATGCCCAAGTCGCAGGTTTGGACTTTGAGGAGACTTTTGCTCCTGTGGCTAGGCTAGAGTCCATTCGTATTTTGCTAGCATATTGAAAGGGAAATGTGCCCTTGGGCCATTTCTAAGTATTTTGGTGATTGAGTGCCAACACAGGTGCTTAAATGTGAATCTATGCTCATGAATGGACAAAGTGCAAATCAAGAGCAAAGGTATGTTTCCATGTCCTAGTACATTGGTTTTGTGTACTAATATACTTGTCTAAGTGCTTGAAACAGGAGAAATCGAGTCAGAGAATAAGTTGGCTGTGTACAGCCAAAATGCTGTTCGGTCTGGAGCACCGGACTGTCCGGTGGTGCACCGGACAGTGTCCGGTGCGCCAGGCTGCCTCGGCCGAAGAGGCCGCTCTCGGAAATTTGCTGATGGCGTACGGCTAAAATTCACCGGACTGTCCGGTGTGCACCGGACTGTCCGGTGAGCCAACGGTCGGCCGGGCCAACGGTCGACCGCGGATTCTGCGCGCAACACGTGGCCAAGCCAACGGTCGAAAGGGGGCACCGGACATGTCCGGTGCGCCAACCGCTCTCAGATCTGCAACGGTCGGCTTCGCCATTTAAGGAAAGGAATCGGGCACCGGACACTGTCCGGTGCGCCCGATGACAGAAGGCAAGGATGGCCTTCCAGATTTGTTCTCAACGGCTCCTAGCTGCCTTGGGGCTATAAAAGGGACCCCTAGGCGCATGGAGGAGAACACCAAGCAACCTTAGAGCATTCTTGATCATCCACACTCAGTCTTTGCGCATCCGTCTGTCATTCTCAGTGGTTCGAGCTCCGTTCTAGTGAGAACTTTGAGATAGTCTTTTGAGCTCGATTCTTGGTCGTGTGTGTGCGCATTTTGCTGTGGATTTGTGTGTGTTG
Organism: Zea mays; assembly: GCF_902167145.1. NCBI lineage: Eukaryota > Viridiplantae > Streptophyta > Magnoliopsida > Poales > Poaceae > Zea > Zea mays. The sequence continues at coordinate 213,195,775 of NC_050100.1, read as the reverse complement.
CTTCCCTCCCTTACTCCGTATTTCTTTGTGAATCTCAAGTGTAAGGGCGAGAGACTCCAAGTTGTGGAGATTCCTCGCAAACGGGATATTGAAAGGAAAAGCATAACACTGTGGTATTCAAGTTGATCATTGGATCACTTGAGAGGAGTTGAGTGCAACTCTCGTCCGTTGGGACACCACAACGTGGAATAGGCAAGTTTTGTACTTGGCCGAACCACGGGATAAAACCACTGTGTCTTCTCTGTGTTGATCTTTTGTGGTATTGTGTTTTGTTGAGACTCATCTCTAGCCACTTGGCGATTATTGTGCTAACACTTAACAAGTTTTTGTGGCTATAAGTTTAAGTTTCACAGGATCACCTATTCACCCCCCCTCTAGGTGCTCTCAATTGGTATCGGAGTCGTTCTCTTCAAGAAGGGACTAATCGCCCGAAGAGATGGATCCTAAGGGAAAGGGAATCGTGATCAACGACAAGGAGAAGGAGTCCTTCGTCAACGAGCCTAAGGATGACAAGCCTACTGACTCGGGCTCGGGCCACAAGCGTAAAGATGGGAAGAAGAAGAAGACAAGGCGCATCAAGGAGATCGTCTACTACGACGATAGCGATGAGTCTACTTCTTCCCAAAAGGACGACGACAATGACTACAGGAAGACGGTCAATTCGAACTTTTCATTTGATTATTCTCGTATTCCACATAGTTCGAATTCGCATTTGCTCTCCATTCCTCTTGGTAAACCTCCACACTTCGATGGGGAAGACTACGGATTTTGGAGTCACAAAATGCGTAGTCACTTATTCTCTCTCCATCCAAGCATATGGGAGATTGTAGAGAATGGAATGAAATTTGATAGCTCGGATAGCCCTATGCTTATAAATGAACAAATCCATAGAAATGCACAAGCTACTACTGTTCTATTAGCATCTTTGTGCAGGGAAGAGTACAATAAGGTGAGTGGCTTGGACAACGCCAAGCAGATATGGGATACCCTCAAGATCTCTCACGAGGGGAACAACATCACCATGCTCACTAAAATGGAGTTGGTGGAGGGCGAGCTTGGACGATTCGCAATGATAAGGGGAGAGGAGCCAACCCAAACTTACAACCGGCTCAAGACCCTTATCAACAAAATAAGGAGCTACGGAAGCACGCGATGGACGGACCACGACGTCGTCCGCCTAATGCTAAGGTCCTTTACTGTTCTTGATCCTCATCTCGTAAACAATATTCGTGAGAATCCCAGGTACACGATGATGACGCCCGAGGAGGTACTCGGAAAATTCGTAAGCGGGCGGATGATGATCAAGGAGGCGAGATACGTCGACGACGCCTTGAATGGTCCGATCAACGAGCCTCAACCCATTGCTCTCAAGGCAACAAGGAGCAAGGAGGCGCTACCCAGCAAGGTGGCACAAATTGAGGCTGCCGGTCTTAATGATGAAGAGATGGCCCTCATCATCAAAAGGTTCAAGACGGCGCTAAAAGGTCGAAAGGGACAGCCAAGCAAGACTAAGACCAAGGGAAAGCGATCATGCTTCAAATGCGGTAAGCTTGGTCATTTTATTGCTAACTGTCCCGACAATGATAGTGATCAGGATCAAGGGAACAAGAGGGAGAAGAAGAAGAACTATAAGAAGGCAAAGGGCGAGGCGCATCTAGGCAAGGAGTGGGACTCGGACTGCTCCTCTTCCGACTCCGACAATGAAGGACTCGCCGCCACCGCCTTCAACAAGTCATCCCTCTTCCCCAACGAGCGTCACACATGCCTTATGGCAAGGGAGAAGAAGGTGAGTACTCGAGACTCCACTTATGCTTCTTCTAGTGATAATGAGTCTAGTGATGATGATGACATAGACTATTCATGCTTATTCAAGGGCTTAAATAGATCTAAAATAGATAAGATTAATGAGTTGATTGATGCTTTGAATGATAAGAATAGATTACTAGAAAAACAAGAAGATCTTTTATATGAGGAGCATGATAAATTTGTTAGTGCACAAAATTCTCTTGCTCTAGAAATTAAAAGAAATGAAATACTCTCTGGTGAATTATCTACTTGTCATAAAACCATTTCTACTCTAGAAGGTGTCAACAATGATTTAAATGCTAAATTAGAAGTAGCAAATAAATCTAATTCTTATGTAGAACATGTTGTAATTTGTACTAGGTGTAAAGATATTGACATTGATGCTTGTAGTGAACACCTAGTTTCAATTTCCAAGCTTAATGATGAATTGGCTAGTCTTAATGCTCAACTTAAGACTAACAAGAATGAATTTGACAAGCTAAAATTTGCAAGGGATGTCTATACGATCGGTAGACACCCCTCAATTAAGGATGGACTTGGCTACAAAAGGGAAGCCAAGAACTTAACAAGCCATAAGGCTCCTATCTCCGCCAAGGAGAAAGGGAAGGCTCCTATGGCTAGTAGTACTAAAAGGAACCATGCTTTTATGTATCATGATAGGAAACAAACTAGAAATGCTTATAGGAGTTATAATGCTTATGATGATTTTGACTCTCATGCCATGTTTGCTTCTAGTTCTTCCTACATGCATGGTAGAAATATGTCTAGGAGAAATGCTATTCATCATGTGCCTAGAAAGAATATTATCCATACTCCTAGGAAAGTAGTGAATGAACCCTCTACAATTTATTGTGCTTTAAATGCTTCCTTTGCTATTTGTAGAAAGGATAGGAAAATTGTTGCCAGGAAATTAGGGGCAAAATGCAAGGGAGACAAAACTTGCATTTGGGTCCCTAAGGATATTTGCACTAACCTTGTAGGACCCAACAAGAGTTGGGTACCTAAGTCCCAAGCCTAAATTTGCCTTGCAGGTTTATGCATCTGGGGGTTCAAGCTGGATTATCGACAGCGGATGCACAAACCATATGACGGGGGAGAAGAAGATGTTCACCTCCTACGTCAAGAACAAGGATTCCCAAGATTCAATTATATTCGGTGATGGGAATCAAGGCAAGGTAAAAGGGCTAGGTAAAATTGCAATCTCCAATGAGCATTCTATCTCTAATGTGTTTTTAGTGGAGAGTCTTGGATATAATTTGCTATCTGTTAGTCAATTATGTCATATGGGATATAACTGTCTATTTACAAATGTAGATGTGTCTGTCTTTAGAAGAAGTGATGGTTCACTAGCTTTTAAGGGTGTATTAGACGGCAAACTTTATTTAGTTGATTTTGCAAAAGAAGAGGCCGGTCTAGATGCATGCTTAATAGCTAAGACTAGCATGGGCTGGCTGTGGCATCGCCGCTTAGCACATGTGGGGATGAAGAACCTCCACAAGCTTCTAAAGGGAGAACACGTGATAGGTCTAACCAATGTTCATTTCGAAAAAGATAGACCTTGTGCAGCTTGTCAAGCAGGGAAACAGGTGGGAGGCTCTCATCACACCAAAAATGTGATGACAACATCAAGACCCCTGGAGCTGCTACACATGGACCTCTTCGGACCCGTCGCCTATCTGAGCATAGGAGGAAGTAAGTATGGTCTAGTTATCGTTGATGACTTTTCCCGCTTCACTTGGGTGTTCTTTTTGCAGGATAAGTCTGAAACCCAAGGGACCCTCAAGCGCTTCCTCAGGAGAGCTTAAAATGAGTTTGAGCTCAAGGTGAAGAAGATAAGGAGCGACAACGGGTCGGAGTTCAAGAACTTGCAAGTGGAGGAGTTCCTTGAGGAGGAAGGGATCAAGCACGAGTTCTCTGCTCCCTACACACCACAGCAAAATGGTGTGGTAGAGAGGAAGAACAGGACGCTAATCGACATGGCGAGGACTATGCTTGGAGAATTCAAGACCCCCGAGCGTTTTTGGTCGGAAGCCGTGAACACGGCTTGCCACGCCATCAACAGGGTCTACCTTCACCGCCTCCTCAAGAAAACGTCATATGAGCTTCTAACCGGTAACAAACCCAATGCATCGTACTTTCGTGTATTTGGGAGCAAGTGCTACATTCTAGTGAAGAAGGGTAGAAATTCTAAATTTGCTCCCAAAGCAGTAGAAGGGTTTTTGTTAGGTTATGACTCAAATACAAAGGCGTATAGAGTCTTCAACAAATCATCGGGTTTGGTTGAAGTCTCTAGCGACGTTGTATTTGATGAGACTAATGGCTCTCCAAGAGAGCAAGTTGTTGATCTTGATGATGTAGATGAAGAAGACGTTCCAACGGCCGCTATGCGCACCATGGCGATTAGTGATGTGCGACCACAGGAACAATTGGAGCAAGATCAACCTTCTTCCTCAACTATGGTGCAACCCCCAACTCAAGACGATGAACAGGTTCATCAACAGGAGGCGTGTGATCAAGGGGGAGCACAAGATGATCATGTGATGGAGGAAGATGCGCAACCGGCACCTCCAACCCAAGTCCGAGCGGTGATTCAAAGGGATCATCCTATCGACCAAATTTTGGGTGACATTAGTAAGGGAGTAACTACTCGATCTAGATTAGTTAATTTTTGTGAGCATTACTCCTTTGTCTCTTCTATTGAGCCTTTCAGGGTAGAGGAGGCCTTGCTAGATCCGGACTGGGTGTTGGCCATGCAGGAGGAGCTCAACAACTTCAAACGCAATGAAGTTTGGACACTGGTGCCTCGTCCCAAGCAAAATGTTGTGGGAACCAAATGGGTGTTCCGCAACAAACAGGACGAGCACGAGGTGGTGACGAGGAACAAGGCTCGACTTGTGGCAAAAGGTTATGCCCAAGTCGCAGGTTTGGACTTTGAGGAGACGTTTGCTCCTGTGGCTAGGCTAGAATCAATTCGTATCTTGCTAGCATATGCCGCTCACCATTCTTTCAGGTTGTTTCAAATGGATGTGAAGAGCGCTTTCCTCAACGGGCCAATCAAGGAGGAGGTATATGTGGAGCAACCCCCTGGCTTCAAGGATGAACGGTACCCCGACCACGTGTGTAAGCTCTCTAAGGCGCTCTATGGACTTAAGCAAGCCCCAAGAGCATGGTATGAATGCCTTAGAGACTTTTTACTTGCTAATGCTTTCAAGGTTGGGAAAGCCGATCCAACTCTGTTCACTAAGACATGTAATGGTGATTTGTTTGTGTGCCAAATTTATGTCGATGACATAATATTTGGTTCTACTAACCAAAAGTCTTGTGAAGAGTTTAGCAGGGTGATGACACAGAAATTCGAGATGTCGATGATGGGCGAGTTGAACTACTTCCTTGGGTTCCAAGTGAAGCAACTCAAGGACGGCACCTTCATCTCCCAAACAAAGTACACGCAAGATCTGCTAAAGCGGTTTGGGATGAAGGACGCCAAGCCTGCAAAGATTCCGATGGGAACCGACGGACACACCGACCTCAACAAAGGAGGTAAGTCCATTGATCAAAAAGCATACCGGTCAATGATAGGGTCTTTACTTTATTTATGTGCTAGTAGACCGGACATTATGCTTAGCGTATGCATGTGTGCTAGATTTCAATCCGATCCTAAGGAGTGTCACTTAGTGGCGGTGAAGCGAATTCTTAGATATTTGGTTGCTACGCCTTGCTTCGGGCTCTGGTATCCAAAGGGGTCTACCTTTGACTTGGTTGGATACTCAGACTCCGACTATGCTGGATGTAAGGTCGATAGGAAGAGTACATCAGGGACGTGCCAATTCTTAGGAAGGTCCCTGGTGTCGTGGAACTCTAAGAAACAAACCTCCGTTGCCCTATCCACCGCTGAGGCCGAGTACGTTGCCGCAGGACAGTGTTGCGCGCAACTACTTTGGATGAGGCAAACTCTCCGGGACTTTGGCTACAATCTGAGCAAAGTCCCACTCCTATGTGATAATGAGAGTGCTATCCGCATGGCGGAAAATCCTGCTGAACACAGCCGCACAAAGCACATAGACATCCGGCATCACTTTTTGAGAGACCACCAGCAAAAGGGAGATATCGAAGTGTTTCATGTTAGCACCGAGAACCAGCTAGCCGATATCTTTACCAAGCCTCTAGATGAGAAGACCTTTTGCAGGCTGCGTAGTGAGTTAAATGTCTTAGATTCGCGGAACCTGGATTGATTTATAGCATACATGTGGTTATGCCTTTGATCATGTTCATTCTGCATTTTGTTGCTTATTGTGATGCTCAAGTTGTACAAACACTCCCTGGACCTCACAAGTCCGTTGCAAAGTGATGCACAGTTTTAGGGGGAGATGTGTTACAACTTGACCCTTTGAGACTAACCATATGCTTGAGTTTGCTTGTTTTAGTCTCAAAAGAGAATTAAAAGGGAAAAGGTGGACTTGGACCATGAAAGACTTCCACTGCACTCCGATGAGAGGGTAACTTATTCCAAGTTCATCTTTAAACTCTTATTGCCTATTTACTCTTAATTGAAGATTTTGGTGAAGCAATGGGGTTAAAGGGCCAAGATTGATCCCGTTTTGGTGCTTGATGCCAAAGGGGGAGAAAATAAAGGCCAAAGTGATAAATGGATCAGCTACCACTTGAGAGATTTTGAAAACAGTAGAATAGAGCTTTTGGTTTGTCAAATCTCTTTTGTTGTCTCTTTTGTCAAAAGTTGGCCTCTTGTGGGGAGAAGTGTTGATTATGGAACAAAGGGGGAGTTTTTGGAATCTTGAATTAATTTTCTTTGGAAAACCTCTCTGTATGTCTCTACAAGTGGATTTGACTTAGAGATAGGATTTTGAGTTTGATTTGCAAAAACAAACCAAGTGGTGGCAAAGGATGATCCATATATGCCAAAATTGAATCAAAATCAATTTGAGTTTTATTTGAAGTGATTTTGCACTTGTTCTAGTGGCTTTATGTTGTGTTGGCATAAATCACCAAAAAGGGGGAGATTGAAAGGGAAATGTGCCCTTGGGCCATTTCTAAGTATTTTGGTGATTGAGTGCCAACACAGGTGCTTAAATGTGAATCTATGCTCATGAATGGACAAAGTGCAAATCAAGAGCAAAGATATGTTTCCATGTCCTAGTACATTGGTTTTGTGTACTAATATACTTGTCTAAGTGCTTGAAACAGGAGAAATCGAGTCAGAGAATAAGTTGGCTGTGTACAGCTAAAAGGCTGTTCGGTCTGGAGCACCGGACTGTCCGGTGGTGCACCGGACAGTGTCCGGTGCGCCAGGCTGCCTCGGCCGAAGAGACCGCTCTCGGAAATTTGCTGATGGCGTACGGCTAAAATTCACCGGACTGTCCGGTGTGCACCGGACTGTCCGGTGAGCCAACGGTCGGCCGGGCCAACGGTCGACCGCGGATTCTGCGCGCGACACGTGGCCAAGCCAACGGTCGGAAGGGGGCACCGGACTGTCCGGTGTGCACCGGACATGTCCGGTGCGCCAACCGCTCCCAGATCTGCAACGGTCGGCTTCGCCATTTAAGGAAAGGAATCGGGCACCGGACACTGTCCGGTGTGCACCGGACTGTCCGGTGCGCCCGATGACAGAAGGCAAGGATGGCCTTCCAGATTTGTTCTCAACGGCTCCTAGCTGCCTTGGGGCTATAAAAGGGACCCCTAGGCGCATGGAGGAGAACACCAAGCAACCTTAGAGCATTCTTGATCATCCACACTCAGTCTTTGTGCATCCGTCTGTCATTCTCAGTGGTTCGAGCTCCGTTCTAGTGAGAACTTTGAGATAGTCTTTTGAGCTCGATTCTTGGTCGTGTGTGTGCGCATTTTGCTGTGGATTTGTGTGTGTTGCTTCCCTCCCTTACTCCGTATTTCTTTGTGAATCTCAAGTGTAAGGGCGAGAGACTCCAAGTTGTGGAGATTCCTCGCAAACGGGATATTGAAAGGAAAAGCATAACACTGTGGTATTCAAGTTGATCATTGGATCACTTGAGAGGAGTTGAGTGCAACTCTCGTCCGTTGGGACACCACAACGTGGAATAGGCAAGTTTTGTACTTGGCCGAACCACGGGATAAAACCACTGTGTCTTCTCTGTGTTGATCTTTTGTGGTATTGTGTTTTGTTTAGACTCATCTCTAGCCACTTGGCGATTATTGTGCTAACACTTAACAAGTTTTTGTGGCTATAAGTTTAAGTTTCACAGGATCACCTATTCACCCCCCCTCTAGGTGCTCTCACATATGCCGCTCACCATTCTTTCAGGTTGTTCCAAATGGATGTGAAGAGTGCTTTCCTCAACGGGCCAATCAAGGAGGAGGTGTACGTGGAGCAACCCCTGTCTTCGAGGATGAACGGTACCCCGACCACGTGTGTAAGCTCTCTAAGGCGCTCTATGGACTTAAGCAAGCCCCAAGAGCATGGTATGAATGCCTTAGAGATTTCTTAATTGCTAATGCTTTCAAGGTTGGGAAAGCAGATCCAACTCTCTTTACTAAGACTTGTGATGGTGATTTTTTTGTGTGCCAAATTTATGTCGACGGCATAATATTTGGTTCTACTAATAAAAAGTCTTGTGAAGAGTTTAGCAGGGTGATGACGCAGAAATTCGAGATGTCAATGATGGGCGAGTTGAACTACTTCCTTGGGTTCCAAGTGAAGCAACTCAAGGATGGCACCTTCATCTCTCAAACGAAGTACACACAAGACTTGCTGAAGCGGTCTGGGATGAAGGACGCCAAGCCCGCAAAGACTCCGATGGGGACCGACGGACACACTGATCTCAACAAAGGAGGTAAGTCCGTTGATCAAAAGGCATACCGGTCAATGATAGGGTCATTACTTTACTTATGTGCTAGTAGACCGGATATTATGCTTAGCGTATGCATGTGTGCTAGATTTCAATCCAATCCTAAGGAGTGTCACTTAGTGGCAGTGAAGCGAATCCTTAGATATTTAGTTGCTACGCCTTGCTTCGGGCTCTGGTATCCAAAGGGGTCTACCTTTGACCTAATTGGATATTCAGATTCCGACTATGCTGAATGTAAGGTCGATAGGAAGAGTACATCGGGGACGTGCCAATTCTTAGGAAGGTCCCTGGTGTCATGGAATTCTAAGAAACAAACCTCCGTTGCCCTATCCACCGCTGAGGCCGAGTATGTTGCCGCAGGACAGTGTTGCGCGCAACTACTTTGGATGAGGCAAACCCTCAGGGACTTTGGCTACAATCTGAGCAGAGTCCCACTCCTATGTGATAATGAGAGTGCTATCCGCATGGCGGAAAATCCTGTTGAGCACAGCCGCACAAAGCACATAGACATCCGGCATCACTTTTTGAGAGACCACCAGCAAAAGGGGGATATCGAAGTGTTCCATGTTAGCTCCGAGAACCAGCTAGCCGATATCTTTACCAAGCCTCTAGATGAGAAGACCTTTTGCAGGTTGCGTAGTGAGCTAAATGTCTTAGATTCGCGGAATCTGGATTGATTTATAGCATACATGTGTTTATGCCTTTGATCATGTTCCTTATGCATTTTGTTGCTTAATAGTGGTGCTCAAGTTGTACAAACACTCCCTGGACCTCACAAGTCCTTGTGCAAGTGTTGCACATATTTAGGGGGAGTTGTGCTACAACTTGACCCTTTGAGACTAACCATGTGCTTGAGTTTGATGATTTAGTCTCGAAGGAGGTTTGAAAGGAAAAAGGTGGACTTGGACCATGAAAGACTTCCACTGCACTCCGATGAGAGGGTAACTTATTCCAAGTTCATCTCATGTACTCTTATTGCCTTTGTATTCTTATTGAAGATTTTGGTGAGGCAATGGGGTTAAAGGGCCAAGATTGATCCCGTTTTGGTGCTTGATGCCAAAGGGGGAGAAAATAAAGGCCAAAGCAATAAATGGATCAGCTACCACTTGAGAGATTTTGAAAATAGTAGAATAGAGCTTTTGGTTTGTCAAAACTCTTTTATTGTCTCTCTGGTCAAAAGTTGGCTTCTTGTGGGGAGAAGAGTTGATTATGGGAAAAAGGGGAGTTTTTGAAATCTTGAATCAATTTCTTTTGGAATGACTCTCTCTGTGTCTTAACATGTGTGTTTAACTTAGAGATAGAAATTTGAGTTTGATTTGCAAAAACAAACCAAGTGGTGGCCAAGAGCGATCCATATATGTCAAATTTGAATCAAAACAATTTGAGTTCTTATTTGAATTGATTTTGTAGTTGTTCTACTTGCTTTATATGGTGTTGGCATAAATCACCAAAAAGGGGGAGATTGAAAGGGAAATGTGCCCTTGGGCCATTTCTAAGTATTTTGGTGATTGAGTGCCAACACAAGTGCTTTTGTGTTGATCTATGCAATATGGTGGACAAAGTGCAAATCATGTCAAAAGGTATGTTTCTAGACTTAGTACATTATTTTATGGACTAATGTGTTGTGTCTAAGTGCTGGAAACAGGAAAAATCGAATTGGAAATGAGATGGCTTTGTTCAGCCAAGTCTGCTCAGTCTGGGAGCACCGGACCGTCCGGTGGTGCACCGGACAGTGTCCGGTGCGCCAGGCTGGCTCGAGCGAACTGGCCGCTCTCGGAAATTAACCGGTGACGTACGGCTATAATTCACCGGACTGTCCGGTGAGCCATCGGTCGGCCGGGCCAACGGTCGGTCGCGCGATCTGCGCGGGACACGTGGCCGAGCCAACGGCTAGAAGGGGGCACCGGACTATCCGGTGTGCACCGGACATGTCCGGTGCGCCAACGGCTCCCAAACTTGCAACGGTCGGCTGCGCCATTTTAGGAAGGAAATCGGGCACCGGACAGTGTCCGGTGTGCACCGGACTGTCCGGTGCGCCTCGCGACAGAAGGCAAGAATTGCCTTCCCTGATTGCTCTCAACGGCTCCTAGCTGCCTTGGGGCTATAAAAGGGACCCCTAGGCGCATGGAGGAGCATACCAAGAATACTCAAAGCAATCCTAAGCACCGAGACTTCGATTCCACGCATTTGTTTCTGTGTGATAGCATCTAGAGCTCTAGTTGAGTTGTAAACTCATTGGGTTGTGTTGCGAGCTCTTGTTGCGACTTGTGTGCGTGTTGTTGCTCTGATTTGTGTGTCTTGTGTGCGTTGCTCATCCCTCCCTTACTCCGTGACTCTTTGTGAACATCAAAAGTGTAAGGGCGAGAGGCTCCAAGTTGTGGAGATTCCTCGCGAACGGGATAAGAAAAGAAAAGCAAAACACCGTGGTATTCAAGTTGATCATTGGATCACTTGAGAGGAGTTGAGTGCAACTCTCGTCCGTTGGGACGCCACAACGTGGAGTAGGCAAGTTTTGTACTTGGCCGAACCACGGGATAAACCACTGTGTCATCTCTGTGTTGATCTCTTTGTGGTTGTCATATTGTGCAAGTTCTTCTCTTTAGCCACTTGGTGATTATTGTGCTAACACTTAACCAAGTTTTGTGGCTTAAGTTTTAAGTTTTACATGATCACCTATTCACCCCCCCTCTAGGTGCTCTCAGCCGCCACATCAGCTAGCCATTGGGTGATCGTTGAGTTCTGACTGGTGTGGTGCGTCACCGGACTAGGCCGGTGTGCCAGCGACTTCAGCTTCTAAAACATCCTCTCTGATAAACTGGTCTGGATAGCCACCAGACTAGGCTGGTGTGCCCTCGGTGCGCTAGTTGCCAAATGCCAGTTGTAGACCTCTCTGTGTCAGTTAGTCTGATGCACCATCGCACTGGTCCGGTGCATCGCAGCAAACTGACTTAGCTTCCTTTTGGGCATTTCTTCTTTAATTTAGCTTGACTATGTTTGAAGATGTTCATATGGCTTAAACAAACATGTCTATAGATTGCCCGACCAGTCTAAGTCATGAAACATGATTATTTAGTTTCTCTAACTCATATTCTATTTATGGCTCAAACTTAGCTTCAAGAGTATCAAATATTAAACCTGAGCTTACCAACATTTTTAGTTAGTTCAAATATGTTACTAGAGATGTTTAGAACTTATCCAAGGTGTTGAACTACTGTTAGTTCATATCCTCTGAAGTTTAGCCTTTTAGGTTTGGTTTGAGCTAATTATGAGTTAGAGACTTATTTGTTTGAACTTGCGAACCTATAGTCAGATACTTAGCAAATTAGTTAGTCTATGTATTTGTGATAGTCATCAACCACCAAAAAAATTATAGAAAGGACTTAAGGCATATTTTCTTCTCACATACCATTATGTTTTTTATTGTGTATGTTTGTTGTTGTAGGGTGCATGCCTTGTTAACATTAGTTTTGTCAGTGTTTCGAGCCTCGTTTCGATAAATAAATTTATTGTACACGTTCCGGGCTCTATAGGGTGTGTGCGGTGGTCGCAAAATTTATACTAGTTCAGACATAACATCTCTATTTGTTACAACCAAAGCTACTGCTACAACCGCAAAGATGGAGACCTTTAAAATTATATTATATTTGTTCATGAATATTTGTCGCCCTCTAATTTATTTTAAACTAAAACACGACAAATTAAAAAGAACGAAGAGAGTACTTCACAATACTTAAGAGAAAAATCCTTCTAATAAACGAGAAAAAATAATTATGATAAAATAATCTCATATACGATTTTCTATTTCAAACTTTATTCTATAGTATACCATACAAAACAATATTTTGTACATCATGCAACGTAACGTGAAGTTGGGTTGGAGCCTTTCTTCTGGCTGGCCCACTTGACAGCCCAGTCCAAGACGCTGCTCTGACTAGTAAACCCTTTCCCCTCTCCGGACTCGAGGATTCGGAGTTTCGGACAACCGACAACATCGCTCGCCGGCGACGAGCGCGGCGCGGCGGCGGCGATGGATGGGGGACACACGACGAGGCATCCGATGTCTCCAGCGATCTCGGCTTCGACTGTGCTACCGCAGCAGCGGCAGATGCAGCCTCACCACCACCCGGCGCGGCCGGCAATCGCCGATCTCTTCACCCTATACCTCGGCGTGCGTGCATCCCTCGCCCCTAAATTCCTAATCTCCAGTCGAGTGGGCGTGTCCCTGCTAGTACTGACCCTGGGTGTTGTTGGCTTGCAGATGAACTCGAAGCAGCGAGCGGAAGACCCATTGAGAGAGAGCTCGTAAGCTGCATGTGTTTCGATTTTTTTTTAATTTATCACTTTTAAAAAAGAGAATAGTCTTTTATTTTGTGACATTTGCCCTTATGTCTAAACTGCATGATAATAATACTCGGTATCAATTTATCATATAGTTTAGGTTGGTGTTAATAGATTTGACCAGATTTTTTTTGGCAATTTGGTTACTACTATAGTTCAGGGACAAGGCTGCAATGATTATTGCACATCCTGGTCATTTCAAATTTCATATGCTGTAGGCCTGTTGTTCAATCACACAAATTATTATTTTTAAAATTATGATGGTCTGTAAAAAATTAATTGTTCAGGAATAAGCTGCAGAAGAGAGTGACTGCTCTGAACAGAGACCTGCCTCCCCGTGATGAGCAGTTCATTTCAGATTATGAGCAGTTGCGCATGCAGTTTCCTGTAAGCAGAAGAATTATTTAAGTAGTTTATTTGTCTTAGGTGGTCTACAGAAGTTTAATTCATATTTTTCTGTAGGACGCTGAGCAGTTGCAGGCAATCACAGAATCAGTTCTCATCTCCTTTGTGCTGCAGTGCAGTAGCCACGCACCACAATCTGAGTTCTTGCTCTTTGCTACACGGTGCCTATGTGCTCGAGGCCATCTTAGATGGGATAGCCTCCTTCCATCTCTGCTTAATACTGTTTCCTCCATAGAGGCACCTATGGTGCAAGGAGTTTCTGTGACTGGTGGTGGTTCTGTAACCCCTTCGTCAGCTATTACAATGCCAAATGCTCCAAACTTTCACCAATCAAACCCAGCCTCACCTTTGTCAGTAATGAACACCATAGGATCTCCTACTCAGTCTGGTATTGACCAACCTGTAGGTGCAAATGTGTCGCCAATCAAGGCAGCTGAATTCTCCAGCTCTGCGCAGCTTGGTACTGCAGCAAGAGGTGACCAGTCTCGCAGGGGAGCAGAAGCTAGCTATCTGCATCATCTATCCTGCAGGATAATTCTAGCAGGGCTGGAGTTCAATTTGAAGCCAGCTACCCATGCTGTAATTTTCCAGCATATGGTAAATTGGTTAGTTAACTGGGACCAGAGGCCCCAAGGCATGGATGAAACTGACACAATGCAAACATGCAGGCTAGAAAAACCTTTGCATGAATGGATGCATCTATGCTTGGATGTTATATGGATTCTAGTTAATGAAGATAAATGTCGCATTCCATTTTATGAGCTTGTTCGCTGTAACTTGCAGTTTCTTGAAAACATTCCTGATGATGAAGCACTGGTTAGTATAATCATGGAGATTCATAGGAGGAGAGATATGGTGTGTATGCACATGCAAATGTTGGATCAACATCTTCATTGTCCGACATTTGGAACTCATCGTTTCTTATCACAATCATACCCAAGCATAGCTGGAGAATCTGTTACTAATCTGCGTTATTCTCCCATTACTTACCCTAGTGTATTGGGAGAGCCACTACATGGAGAGGTAATGTTACATTTACCTGAACTAGCGGCTTCTCCCCTAACATGTTTCTCATGTATTTTTAAGTACATGTGTCAATGTGTTTGTCATTGATGAACATGGAAACTCCGGACAGTTTCAGTGGTAATCATCATTCACTGCCCCCTATAATGTTTTGAAGGTCATAGATCAAACAAAAGAAAGAATGAGGACAATGTAAATGCCTTGGAGAATCCAGGAAGTAGTTATGTGGTTGGTCATGGATAAATGTATAGGTCTAGTTAGGGAAATATATTATGGCAAAGTATGAATAGCATTGTTAGTTTTTTGAGCATATTGTATTGTTTTCTTGTATAGGAGAGCTGCATATCATTATATTAAGAAATTAAAATGGGAAAAGATCTCATACAAAGCCATACCAACATACACCACTCCACTAGGATTTAGAGCATACTGTATTTCTCAAGAATGTTGATTTTTTGGAACTTCATTTGCTTTGCATGGATTAAAAATAAAAACTCTTTATTTGCTTATCATGGCCTGCCATCTGCAACTTTGAGCACACATTGTTTTTATAATACAATCTTATGGATATATCTTGGAGGATAAGTAATCTGCTCCTTTTTCGTGACCTTTATTGGTGTCAAAATTATAGCACTTTATGTGCATGAACTCGAACTACAAAAGGACTTATTTTTGTAACAAATATAACAAATTCTGTTAGATTAATTGTGCGTGTTAGCTGTTGTAATGGGTTTTGGCCCAACCCATATACTTATCTCTTTAATATATATACAACAATCCACCTTGTTTAGGGTTAGGGTTTCCAACATGGTATCTAGCCAACAATTTGTCTTTTCTTCCCTCCCCTAGCCACCGCTGATTCTATGGAGGTGTTTGTTTCGGTTTTTTTCGAGCTTCTGGCCGCCAGAAGCTGCTATGGACTGCCAAACGCCTAGCTTTTTCATCCTGTTTTTTTGTAACAATCGCTTTGATGAAAACCATCCAAAACCAACATGAACATAGAATCGGGTGAGTCGCGGCGATAGTAGGAATCCGTCACTTTCTAGATCCTAAACCCTATGGACTCCTTCATCTTCCTCCGCACACAATCCCCATGATACTTAGATTCTCCCCACAACCAGATCCTCAGAAAAGCTTGTCTGAAAACGCTGAAACAAACGGGCCTATGGCTCGCCATCGACTTCCATCCGGCCATGGACGACGCTCTCCCTCCCTCCCTCTCCTCTCCCCTCCCCCACTTTCTCGTTGCTCGGCGACCGTTGCTGCAAGCCCTGCGGCTCTCCTGGAAGCATCCACAATTTCTCACGCCAACGTCACTCCTCTCGCGGGCGTGGGCCTCGCCCCCAACATCGGCGCGTCCGCCTTCCTCCCTATGACGCCGATGGCGCCCCCACTCCCTCATGCTCATTAGCGCATGCACGCCCTATCCCGTCGCCACCATGGGCGCGAATGCCCCTTCAGTACACCCCCCGCGCCCTCATCCTCCCTGGCGCGGACACACCCTCCTATGCCGTCACCATGGGCACGACTGCGCCCCCGGGTCGGCACAACCCTTGTGTCCCTAGGAATTTAGGCGCGGAACTGCAGCAGCCCTAGGCCTGATACCTCCCGCCTTGGTTGCCGACGCCCTCCTTTCAGCAGGAGTGCCCTTCTTCCCCCACGGGCACGGTGCTGGTGCCCTTTTCCCGCTGGCACAACCCTCTATCCCATCTCTGCTCCCATCAGCCTTGCTACAGTGCATGCCCTGTCCGGTGCTTTCGATACTGTTTGCTTCCCTCCATCAGACGATGTTGTGACCCAGCGAGGCAGGGCTGCTGACCAACCTCCCGCCGAGAAACCCAGCGAGGCGGGGCTGCCGACCAACCTACCCGCCGAGCAACCCAGCGAGGCAAGGTTGCCGACCAACTCAGCAAGACGACAACTGACTCTTATGGGGAGCCGACTTGGTACTATCCAGCCACGTCAACACGACAGGATATCACCGAGCCAGGCTCGGACTATGGAAGCGGTGCCGAGGGGTCTATGTTAGGCACGGTGACGAATACATATCCCCGCTGACCAGTGGGACCGGACGACCCCGGCCATAGAAACCTCAACATCAGAATCTCTGCAGTGACCCATACACCAAAGGGGACGGGGCAATACGCCGTACCAGGTGTGCGTCTACGCATGATGAAAGATGACGCTGGGAGGATGACAAAAGATTAAGTTGTACTGAAGACATCCCTAAACCACTCCTTGAGCTAACTCAACAGAACCTGCCAGGCACCACCACGTCCAAATCGGAGTAGCTACAGGAAGGCGGACAGGGCACGACGCCACATCAGAGGTACGACGACGCTTGCCTCGGCAGATGACTCCATGGAGGCTACAAGGCCAAGAAGCATGACCCAACAGATGAGACCATAAGGGCTACGAGGCCCGAAAGCAGGAGGCCGAACCCCATTCGAGTAGAATACTAGTCCACAATGTAACGTCTACCCTTGGGCTGTAAAAGGGCAAGACAACCCCCATCCAAACATCATCCCATATCTCTACAACTTCACACAAGCACCCAGCTGTAACACGTTCCAAGCAATACCACGATCAACACTGCACTGGACTAGGGCTCCGGCCTGAACCAGTATAACCCGTTTGCCTCAGATCCACCCCAGAGCTCCCCGTAGCTCACCATTCGGAGTGAGTCCGCGCTAACGCCCTTTCCGAACACAAATCTTATTGTCCCCCGGTTCCAGAAACCACGACACCCCTCCTTTCGAGTATGAGGCCGTCATCATCGCTAATCTCCACACCTAGACGACTTGTGTCCACAACATCTGCTCTTTGGCCCATGTCGTCCTCAGCCCGACTTCCTCCACATACGCCTGCTGGTGTGACCTCGTTATCCTCACCCTTCAGCGTTACGCTCTGGACAACCATGTACTCACTGACACTGCCTCCCTCACTATCCCTTCCTGGCGGAGGATGGATAGTGTGGTCCTCTCGTGGATCCTCGAGACCGTCACTGTTGAGCTACAGGACATTGTCCGCGAGTGTGGTGGCACCGCTCTCCAGGCTTGGGTTTCCATCGAGGAGCAGTTCCTTGGCATCCGTGAGGCTCACGCTCTACACCTCGATGCAGCCTTTCAGACCTTCATCCAGGGGGACTTCTTTGTCACCGAGTACTACCATGAGATGAAGGGCATGGCGGCCCCATCTCTGATCACACGCTCGTCCTCAATCTCGTTCGTGGCCTCAACGAGTGCTATGATCACCTCCGTACCTGTATCACTCGCTCTGTCCCGTTTCTGTCCTTCCACAAGGTCCACAACGATCTCATCCTTGAGGAGCTGATCAAGGGGCCGACCACTTGCTCTAACGCCGCTACCACACTCTACAGCTCCACCCCCGGGGGCCAGTCATCACGCCCGCCCTCTTCTACTCCCACCTTGGGGGGCTCTTCGTCACACCTGTTTAGGGTTTCCAGCAAATTATGTGCTGTTGTTACTATTTAATTGCTTAAGATAATAACAACGTTGTTAGTTAAAGGGCATATTTCATGGTATGGAGGCAATGTTCATCATCATGATGGAACATGGGTTTATGGCTCCTATTGCAACATCATTGATTCCATGTGTGTTACACGTATAACTTACTGCTAATATACAAGCGCATGAATGTTTATATGGAAAAAGTGAAGTGAGAACTATTCACATAATCACATCTGTTAGCCATAAGTGGATATAGATTTATTATTCCTGGTGGGATATCAAACCTGATATTATTTTATTGTTTAGGACCTTGCAAACTCCATTCCTAAGGGTGGTTTAGACTGGGAACGTGCTCTTCGTTGTTTGAGGCATGCTCTCCGCACAACCCCATCACCAGACTGGTGGAGACGCGTTCTTCTTGTTGCCCCTTGTTACAGATCACAGTCTCAGCAATCATCAACTCCTGGAGCTGTTTTCTCACCTGATATGATTGGTGAGGCAGTTGCGGACAGGACAATTGAACTACTGAAGCTCACTAACTCAGGTTAGCATCTGAAGCTTCACCATTCGCCCATTCAATGTAGAGCTGATAGGAATCATATGTCTCATCCAGGGTACATCCCTTTCTCCAAATAGTTATGCGTGACACCTCCCCCCCCCCCCCCCCCCCCCCCCCCCCCAAATAACATAAAGAGGTAGAGATATGGATTAACGATGTTGTTAGCTTCCTCACAAAAAAGTTGTTACCTACCGCGTTTCTTTACTCAACAAATCTTTGCCTACCATTGCAGAGACTCAATGCTGGCAAGATTGGCTTTTGTTTGCTGACATCTTTTTCTTCCTAATGAAAAGTGGATGCATTGACTTTCTTGATTTTGTGGACAAACTTGCTTCTCGAGTCACAAATAGTGATCAACAGATTCTCCGGAGTAACCATGTCACTTGGTTGCTTGCGCAGATTATCCGCATTGAGATTGTTATGAACACTCTAAGTTCAGATCCAAGGAAGGTGATGCACATTTATTTGACTCTTTTTAAATTTTACTGTTTTTGTAATTCAATGCAATTGATTATTTGACGATTTCCTTGTGAAACATTAAAGGAGCTTTAGCGCTCTCATTCAATCAGATGGGCTAACCCCACATCTGAGTCGAGAACTATTAAAATCTGAAAGCATTGATAATTTTTTGGCAGTACTTTCATGCTTCCTGTTCTTGTCTTGTCATATTCTGATCATTTCTTCTGCTATCAGGTTGATACCACAAGAAAGATAATTTCATTCCACAAAGAAGACAAAAGCCTTGACGCCAATAATATTGGCCCTCAAAGTATTCTTCTTGATTTCATCAGTAGTAGTCAGACTCTGCGCATTTGGTCTTTCAACACTTCGATTAGAGAACATTTGAACAGTGATCAGCTTCAAAAAGGAAAACAGATTGACGAATGGTGGAAACAGATGATGAAAGGTACTTGCTTACTCTGGAAGCACCATTGTGATTTTGGTATATAGATGACCTTGTAGATCCAGAATTCATGGAAGGAAATTTGACGTCGTAGATAGGCAATATGTCACCAGTTGACCACAGAAAAGAATCTTCAAGGAGAAGAATTCTTGCTCTTTTCAACGCATAGTAATACTAGAGTTTAGAGTTCATTTTGTGCATTTGCAATTTTCTGGAGTGACATTTGTGATTACACAAAATGTTACGCCTTGCATTCTTTTGTGTGTCTGTGATTAATATCAAAGCTACCATTTCTTCCTTCAAATAATAGCTTCTGGTGAGAGGATGATAGACTTTACGAACTTGGACGAACGAGCAACAGGCATGTTCTGGGTTCTCTCCTTCACCATGGCGCAACCAGCTTGTGAAGCAGTAATGAATTGGTTTACGTCAGCTGGAATGGCAGATTTAATTCAAGGGCCTAATATGCAGCCAAGTGAAAGAATAATGATGATGCGTGAAACTTACCCTCTGTCAATGTCATTGCTTTCTGGCTTGTCTATCAATCTTTGTCTGAAGCTTGCTTACCAGCTTGAAGAGACCATATTTCTTGGCCAGGTAGAAACACCAAGCATGAACTGATGATAAGACCTAAGTTTATTCCTTCTATTTGTCTATTTTTTAGTCCATGCTATCCTTTTAGTGTTCATGTGGATCTAAGTAACATGCACTTGTTTCAATATTTACAACAAGGACATGATTTGATATGATTGCAATATCACATGATTCTATCAAAAATAGTTAAATTTGTGTTATGTCTAAATTACCACGTGTTTCCTTGACATTATGTAAAGTGAATATTTATATGTTATGAAATCATTCGTAGTCTTCAGTAAGTAAAATTTTCTAGTAGTATCTATACACCTTGACAACTGTATGTTTGTCAGCAAGTATTGACCCTTTCTTTCTTTTGGTAGGCTGTCCCTAGCATTGCTATGGTGGAAACCTATGTGAGGTTACTGCTTATAGCACCCCATTCATTGTTTCGTCCCCATTTTACGGTAAGTTCTTATGTTATGTGTTGAACTATGCTACTGGTACAGAGCAGCATGTCATTATGCAACCCTGAATATTTATTTTTGTCTGGTTTCTGAATTATGACTTTGTGCAATGTAAAAGTTTCATTTTCAAAACTACATACAAGACACAGTGATGGAAATTCTGATGTCTGCACATTATTTTATTAAACTTTGCAGGCATTAACCCAAAGATCTCCATCTATTTTGAGCAAATCTGGTGTGTCATTGCTCCTACTTGAGATACTAAATTACAGATTGCTGCCTTTGTATAGGTATCTATAATTTACTATGTAATTTCTTCCCTCTTTGTCTGATAGGAAATCCTAATTTATCAAACATATCATATTCCCACCTTTCCATGAATATTTCTTTTTCCCTTGGGTAGGAGGGACACCATGTTTTGCACTTCTTTCACATGAAAATGTGCGAGACCTTGTTTTCCATTTGTTTTTGTTGAAAATTTGCAATCTTTCCTTTAGAACAACAACAAAACCTTTTTTTTTTTTTTGGGAAAACGCAGGAGAACTGCGCCTCAATATATTAAGAAGAAGAGATAAATCCAGATCAAAGAGATCTGGACAAATTACAAGGCCTCCTCATGGGGGCCAGAAACACAGCAAACTGAAAAAATCCATCAAACTAAACAACTCCCTAGTCTCCAGGAATTAGGGCAGCAAGGTATGAAAGACCCTTAGCCCCAGCCATCTCCCAAGACTGCCTCTCCTCCCTGGCTAAATTAATGGACAGATCTAAACTAGGAGTACAACCATCGAAAACACAACTATTACGATGCTTCCAGGTTATCCAAGCTCCTAAGGCCACAAGAGAATTAAGACCTTTACCACGGATACCAGAAGCCAACCCAGAAATCTGCTCCCACCAAGCCATAAAAGAAGAATGCCCAGGCTGGGGAGCCAGTCTCTGAAACCCAAACGGTTTAAGCCTTTTGGTTCAAGAACATTGGGGTAGGCTAATATTCTTTCCTTCTATTAATTATTATTCATAATTTTCTGTGCACCAATGTGTTGTTCAGGTATCATGGTAAAAGCAAGGCGTTGATGTATGATGTCACAAAGATAATATCAATGATTAAGGGTAAACGTGGAGAACATCGTCTTTTTCGATTAGCAGAAAATTTGTGCATGAATTTGATTCTCTCACTGAAAGACTTCTTTTTTGTGAAAAAGGAATTGAAGGTAATGAGTGTACTTTCTTGCCTTTGGAAATCTGACACTCACCAGATCATATTAAAATGAACTTTTACATGTATTTAATCCAGGGCCCGACTGAGTTTACTGAAACTCTAAACCGCATAACAATAATAAGTCTTGCAATCACTATCAAGACGCGTGGAATTGCTGAAGTTGAACACATGATTTATCTTCAACCATTGTTAGAGCAAATTATGGCAACCAGTCAGCATACCTGGTCAGAAAAGACACTGCGTTATTTTCCTCCTCTCATTCGTGATTTTTTAATGGGGAGAGTGGATAAGAGGGGTCTAGCTATCCAAGCATGGCAGCAGGTATTGTTTTTACCTTTAGGACTGGGTGTTTGACTACTTGTATGTTTCCTTCAACACTTCTACTTTCTACCATTTATGTATTCCACATACATTTGGTTAGCTTTTAGTTGCTTGGAACCTAAATTGTTTTCTTCAACATTTCAACCAAGCCATACCTCAATTGCCAGCCCAATATCCTTACGCCAGCAGCCAGCCTAGTTGTCACTCTTCCCTGATCAGACAACTAATTGCGATAAAGTCAATGACTTGAAACCTAATTCAACTAATTGGGTCGGTGGATTTGATAGTCGTTGTCAATGGGCGGGAGGGAGGTTTAAAACTTATCAGATCTCCAAAAATATTTTTTTTTTCATTTTTTTAGTATAGTACTGTTTATTGTGTCCTTAAATTGCTACCACATGTTTATCAGTGAAGTTTTTGGGGCAGGCTGCATCATTCTTTGTCTTTTGTATTGATATATTCCCTTTTTCTTCAGGCAGAAACGACTGTTATTAACCAATGTAATCAGCTGCTCTCACCATCTGCTGAGCCAAACTATGTCATGACTTATTTGAGCCACAGTTTCCCTCAGCATCGTCAATATCTTTGTGCTGGTGCTTGGATGCTGATGAATGGACATCTTGAGATCAACAGTGCAAATCTTGTATGTTTTAATTATTCTTTTATTGTGGATGTCATTTGTTTCTCTCTATGTTTCTCTCATGATCTTCATGCAGGCTCGCGTCTTAAGAGAGTTTTCACCTGAGGAAGTTACAGCAAATATCTATACAGTGGTTGATGTGCTTCTGCATCATATCCAATGCGAGGTGCAAAGGGGGCATCTAGCACAGGTCTGCTTACCCAGGACAAGAACTGTTTTACTTATCTTACTGGTGCCTTTAAAGCTTCACTTTTCAGAAGCTACCATGTAAAATTTCTGATTATTTATTTTATGCAGGATTTACTATCCAAAGCAATCACAAATCTTTCTTTTTTTATATGGACACATGAACTCCTTCCGCTGGATATTCTATTGCTAGCTCTTATTGACAGGGATGATGATCCTTATGCTTTACGCCTTGTGGTAAAGACTATCAAAACTTTCCAATCAATTCTATTTTCCTGAAATCATGTTGAACCATAAATTTTCTTTTAGTTTCTGTCAATTTTGTTCCAATGCAAAATAATTTAGCTGTAAAAGTTCTATTACAACTAAATTATTTTATGTGGTGGGCTTTGGCCAAATGTAAAATTTTAACGAAGTACGTTGAACTCATTAAGGACATGTACAACAATGATGCGACTAGTGTTCGAACAAATAATGGAGATATAGATGGCTTCCCAATTAGAATAAGATTATATCAAATTATCAATGGATAGCTTTGAGCCTTTACCTTTTTGCCTTGGTAATGGATGAGGTCACAATGGACATACAAGAGAATATCACTTGGTGTATGCTTTTTATGGATGTTGTAGTGCTAGTTGATGAAAGCTGGACAAGAGTAAATAGGAAACTAGAATTGTGGCCGGAGACTTGAGTCCAAAGGTTTTAGACCCAGTAGAACTAAAATTGAATATATGGGATGTGACTTCGGCACTGCTACACATGCGGAAGAACATGTTAATTTCGAAGGTCAAGTACTGCATGGTAACAGTATCTTTCGGTATTTAGGATCAATTCTAAAGAGAGATGAGGATATTGATGAAGATTTTAGCCTTAAGAAGTTAAGATCAAAGAAGGGTGGAGGAAGTGACACCAAGCATCTGGCGTTCTATGTGACAAGAGGATATTATAGAAGTTAAAAGGCAAGTTTTATAAGATGGCGATTAGACCTGCTATGTTGCATGGTGCATAATGTTGGCCTACAAAAAGACGTCATGTTCAACAGATAAGTGTTGCGGAAATGTGTATGTCGCGTTGGATTTTTGATCATACAATAAGGGACCGAGTTCAAAACGATGATATACATGCTAGGCTAGGGGTAACACCAATTGAAGAAAAGTTTGTCTACTGATTAAAATGATTTGAACATATCCAACTGAGACCTCTAGAGACACCGGTGCGTAGTGGGACCTAAAGCTCGATAGTAAGGCCATCTCCAGCAGAGCGTGTATATGAGTGTGAAAAATACTGTTTTGTATTGTAGACTGCACTATTTACAGAGTGAAGTTTGAAATATGGAGTGAGATAGTGAGTAGGATAGTGAGACTGCTGGAGATAGCCTAATGGGAAGAGAGGCATGACAAGGCCAAAATTAACATGGAAATAGGCAGTAAAAGGAGACGTAAAATAATGGAATATATCCAAAGACTTAGCCTTGAATTGGAGTGATTGGAAAACAACTATCCACGTGCTTGAACCTTTCTGTTGGGTTTCAACTCTAGCGTACCCCAACTTGCTTGAGACTAAAATGCTTTGTTATTATTGTTTTTGTTGTTGACTTGTTGTAGAAGTTTTATTACGCTTTGTTTCAACAGCCAGAGGCCTCATGCCTATCTTCTTCATTAGTCAGGGCCACCTCTTCTAAAATATCCCACAAAAAATAGATATTGCTGAATATCAATAAGAGAGAGAGCGGCGACCTGATGTCCCTCACTCAAGATCTGTTCTCAAGAGTCTATGCAACGGTTTGGGATCTAATAGCTTTTTTTGTCAAATTTACATAACACTTCCAGGGCCAGATTCAAAATTGAATTTTCACTCAGCCACCTATCTGTTGGACTAGGGTTACAGAGGTAGTACGAGTGGTAGGTTTGAGGTCTAGGACCAGGATCCCGGCGCTTGGGCGCTGTGGTCCCAGGGTTAGCACAGCTCTCAGGGTGGCGATGTACTGCTTACTCATGAATAGTACTCGCTGATGAACAGTACCGCGGTGAACAGTAACACATGCGAATAGTAGATGGGTTGGGGAAAGCACATACAAGATGCTTGCCTGCTTGATTTCCTCCTTAACCAAAGGGGTACAATATATAGGCTGAGATAGCAGCTACCAACAACTAACAAACTCTATCTAAAACTAATCCAATCCGAATAAGATACCAGCCCTAACAAAGTCTATCTAATCCAACCGAATAAGATAACCCCTAACAATCTTTATCCGAGACTAACAAACAGAATGTTTATCTAACCAACTAATTTTAATAGGGCTGCTCACTGGATGCCGATCATAACATCTCTTCCGGCCTCTAAAAACAACTCGTCCTCCTCGAGCTGGAAGGTGGATAAAAGGTCTTCAATGTCTCCACCGGTTCCCATGTAGCTTCAACCAAAGATGACTGGGGACTCCGTTTACGAGGGAGGGTGATCTTCCTCAGCAGCCACCCCATCGTTGTCGGTGGTCACCTCAAGGTAGAAGAGGCGTTGGTAGTGATGTCCTCGTACAAACGGCTTGTCACTGTTGTAGCATAGACCCTGGCGGCGTCGCTCAGCCATCTTTGTTGAGGTGAGGCGATTGAACGTTGCCGGCGTAGGGGATGGCCAGTGGCGTAGCTAGGATTTTAGTGATGGGTGGTCCAGTTTATTTTTTTCACAATTACAACAATTGGAAAATAGGCTTGTAATAAAAAAATTTACTAAATATAATCTGGTCAAATAAAAGGTCGTACAACCATCTAACATTTTAGAAATAAAAAGTATAAAAGTCATTTGACATCTCAAAAATAAAAAGTATAAAAAGTTTAACAAAATGGTTGTATATACAACACAGGTACATATAATTGTATGAGAATTGATCGATCGAGTGTTGTCGATTAGATTTATGGTACCTGCATGGTGAGCACGACCTTCTAAGCGATTTGACACGGGCGACAAGCATACAACGTATCGTACTGAGCCTGGAACACGTGTTGGGCATAGTCGTGCTAGATCTGCTTGAAGCGTCATTATGCACGCTTGTTCTAGGACCAGATAGCCATCTAGTGCGATTCCAGACCTAGGGGCTCAATTTCACATGTTTGTCGTGATGTGTTGTCTCGTCCTCAGAGACACGTCAAATAAATAAAACAAAGTTGCTGCTTAAGAGTAATATTTTTATACCTAATATTTTTTTATACCTAATACCTATAGTTTAATGGGTTTTGGGCTAGGGATGGCGCAACCGGTTGACGCGCATAGGGCGGAGGCGTGTGGCCGTCCGAGCCTTGTTGGCGGTGTTCGTACGACCCGCGAGGGCCATGGCCTGGTGTAGGTACACAGGGCTGCATGGCTCGACATCGACGCGGAGGCGTCTTGGAAAACTGGCGGTGAAGAGCTGCACCTGCCGGTACGACGCTGACGGTGGGTCGGTGTTGCAGATGAGGGCCAAGAACCGGTCCTGATAGTCTTCCACCGTGGAGTGGAATTGAAGACGTGTGGCCTCGTTGAGAAAGTTGTTCCATAGGGGAGGGCAGAAGCGTTGGTGGAACAAATCCTTGAAACGCTGCCAGGGGATGGTGCCCTTGTCGCGTTCCATCATGTGGTACCAGTGTTGACTGGTACCGGTGCTATGTAATGAGGTGATCCATACTTTGTTTGCCTCGAGTGTGCAGTGGTCATGAAAGAACTGTTTATAGCGATTCAGCCAACCCACGAGACCTTCTTTGCCGTAGAAGGTAGAGAAGGAAAGTTTGGGGAAGGGAGGGGTGGTGTTAATAGGAGCAGCGACATTGTAGGTGTGTGGTGGGATGTGGTGGTCGGTGAAACTAGGGAGCGAGGAAGGTGAGTGCGGGAACGATATCTGGTGGATGGGTAAGGACATTGTTGGTGTGGCAGAGTAGGCATAAGGCGGAACTAGGGGCAGATGTGGGTGATGGTAGGGGGGCCATGGATGATGACGAGGTCATGGCGGCGGTTGAGATGGATAACAAGGGGATGTCGTCGAGGCCAGGGGCAAAGCCCGCTGAAAATATACCCTGGTGCACAGCTTAAGAAAACAAACAATTTAGCAAATATTTATGTTGAACTTGAATCCATCTAGTAGCATTTTTTGTTTTTACCTTCGCACCAGGGAACTTGAACCTGGCGTCGCCCCTGGTCGAGGCAGTGTGTGGCGCGAAGGTCGTCGAGTTCGCGCATGAGGTGTAGGAGGTTAGACCGTGTCGTCCTGGTGGGACGTATAGCGCGGGCGTCGACACAAGAGATGACACCGTGGTGCCTGCTGACACTCCAGGATCCCCGGGAAGAGTTCCTATAGGAAGAAGCTTGTGCTGTGGTCCAATAGGATCAGACACAGTATCAGGAGTATCAAGAAACTCAAAAAATCGTACGGGAGCATGGTCCATCGCGATCAGTCGCCTTCATCG
Organism: Zea mays; assembly: GCF_902167145.1. NCBI lineage: Eukaryota > Viridiplantae > Streptophyta > Magnoliopsida > Poales > Poaceae > Zea > Zea mays. The sequence continues at coordinate 213,168,592 of NC_050100.1, read as the reverse complement.
GACAAAGAAGTGAGGGCGGCGGCAGCGGCCTTAGAGGCGGCCCGCTCTCGATCTGCATGCGCGAGGATGGCGTCGCAGGCTTCTTCTGCCTCTCCAGAGCGGCGGCGCTGGTCGCTTCCAGGGCCCAGCGAGCGGTGGCGTCATCCGACGGAACGCCAGTGATGGTGGCCGAGGCGAGCTGGTGGACGAGGCTGGCGGCGACGGTTGCCTTCTCCTTGGCGGGTTCGCCCTTGGGCGATGTCGGCGTGGAGCCAGACATGGCGCTGCACGGTGAAGAATCGACGCGCTAGAGGGGCGGAAGCGAAATCCGAGGTGGAACCCGGATCTTTGATACCATGTGAAACAATGGACTAAGGGAATTGGTGAATGATTATTGGGAGCAAGGCTCGAGTATATATAGGCAAGGATGCCCACTAGAATAGGAAACAATCCAATCAGGGAGATCCTTGCCTATTACAATCAACCAACCAAACAGGGAGGAGGCGCACAAGGCAACAAGCCTGTGCTGCCATCCACTACCCAAACCCAAGGGACCTACCAAACGTAGGAAGATCCATGCCTAATATAGCTCATGCTAACATTTGGTTTAGCGATACAAAATTGTGATAAACGGACAACAACTCCGATAGAACATATTACATATCCATATAACCAAAATGACCAATTCAAGACAACTAAACTCACCCCCTAGTTTAGCTAGTTATAGAACAACAACTAAAACATGCTAGAAGAAGACATATGCACATGTATAGAAAGTTAGAAACTGTAAAAAACCAAAGGAAAGAAGGCAAGCTCGGTTAGAGAAGGTGAGGGAACCTTAACAGTAACATGTCAAGGCAGCTGAGCCCACCACATTTTAGCCCTATCGAGAAAACTGCCCAATAAATAGGCTAAACAACGTTTAAACCCGTTTCGTTTAGGCCGTTTTGACCGTTTAGACTGACCGGAGTGACCGTTTAAACGGGTCAACCGTTTAGAGGACCGCCTAGGCCCTAAACTGCACGGCGTTCCTCCGTTCACTGTTTAAACCCGTTTAAACGGCCGTCTAAAACCGTTTAGGATAACACTGACTTTAGGACACTCAAAAGAACGATGCCCCAGCTCCTTACAACGGAAACACCTAGGTTTCAGACGACACATCGCCGCAAAATGACCACCGGCGAGGCAGTTGAAACACTTGCCGATCAAGTCGTAAGGTACCAAAGGAACCACCCTCGTCGAGCGCTGACGGTGCCTCCTGGACTTCCTAGGCTCGACCTTGGTCCATCCCTCCACAGACTTCTCCGGTGCTCTCTCCAGACCACGAAACTCCGGGCATTGTCTCACCGAAAGCGAGGGAGGCAGCGCCGCAGTCTCAAGTGGGGAGGTCACGCACGGAGAGGAAGGCTTCGAGGCAGGAGTGGATGGCGCCCGCGGCAAGATGATGATATTACGATTACGATAGGACGGGCGGTCAATCTTTAGCAGCCATGGCGGATCATCTTCTGGGCATCCAACAGGCACGTTCGCCCACCGTTGGAATTTGGACCGCCCCTGGGTAGCACAGACGGCAGACGCCAAGGGAAGAGAGGTGGCCGATGTCTCTGGGAGGGAGAAAACCGCGACTGCGGCGGCGTGATGGGGGCTGGCCGCCGGCGTGGGCTGGTGGGGAGTGGAGGCGTCGTGGGGAGACGGGGGGAGGCAGGAAGTCAGCCATTTTTTGGTATGTGCTTTGGTTAAAAGCTGCACTTATATTCTAGTCACAGATCTTGAATCTAGTGCATGTGGTATACCCACATGACCATCCAAGATTCTCAATAATGAATTAATGAATAATGATGTCCCTATGCTTGCACTTTGATTTCTTACAATTGACTAGTGCATTGAGCTGGTTGGTTTCCATTTTTACTGTAGTTTGTATCTGCCTAGATTCTGTATTCCTTGTATCACGGTTCCTAAAATGGATCCACTGCTAAATTTAATATATTACTAGTTGCTTCAGGCATGCATGCACATGAATACATGATTAATATTGATCATCACTTTACCATCACAGATAAGTCTGCTTGAAAAACCAGAACTTCAGCAAAGAGTCAAGAATTTCTGTAATACTCGTTCTCCAGAGCATTGGCTGAAAAATCAACATCCAAAAAGAGCTGAGCTCCAGAAAGCTCTTGGCAGCCATCTTTCATGGAAGGACCGGTAATTGGAACCATTTAGTATATTACTTACTGAAAATTTTATTAAGTCAATGACATTAAGTAATTATACAATTACATATCTCATGTTTGATATTTGTGTTACATGGCACCCATATAATAAACAGTTTCCATTAAAAAAAGCTGTGTTCTTTTGAATAGCAATTTAATCTATTTATGGCATAGTTAGATTAATTTGGTTGTCTGATCAATTTGATATTTTGGATGTTCTGGTCATGTTTTTGGCCAATATGGTTTCATATTAGGATTATTTTATCTGTGGTCAGTGCTTGTTTGTCCATTTATACCCAGCTTTAAACTAATTATTGTAATATATGCTGCACCTATTCCAAAACTATAAAGCTACTATTGGCTGTCAACTTACCAAACAGAAAGTGAGGTTTTCTTCTGAGATACATATTGTTTTGTTTTCAATGGTGGTAATAGAATCTTGATGTCCTCTAGTTTTGTTGATGCAGCTATCCACCCTTCTTCGATGACATTGCTGCACGTCTGCTTCCTGTTATTCCACTGATTATTTATAGGCTTATTGAGAATGATGCAACTGACATTGCAGACAGAGTTCTTGCATTCTATTCTTCCTTGCTTGCCTTCCACCCGCTAAGATTTACATTTGTACGTGATATTCTTGCGTATTTCTATGGTCATCTTCCAATCAAACTAATTGGTAGGATCCTCAACCTGCTGGGTGTTAGCACTAAGGTAAACCTATTTACTTTTTTAGTTGTAACACTTTGTGCCTAACACTTGCTAACTATGAGCTTTTTCCAGACCCCCTTTTCAGAATCTTTTGCTAAATATTTAGTGTCATCAAATTCTTCAATATGTCCACCACCAGAATACTTTGCCAACCTGTTGCTAAACCTCGTTAATAATGTTATACCTCCTTTAAGTAGCAAATCGAAATCAAACCCAGCAGACACAACACGCTCGACTTTCAACAAACATCATGCATCTTCACAACCTGGTGGAGTTGGTAACACCGATGGCCAGAGGGCATTTTATCAGAATCAGGATCCTGGGTCGTATACACAGCTTGTTTTGGAAACAGCAGCTATTGAGATTCTCTCACTTCCTGTGCCTGCTGCTCAAATAGTGTCCTCTTTGGTCCAAATAATAGCACATGTACAAGCAATACTTATACAGTCAAATAGTGGCCAAGGAATGTCAGGTGGTTTGGGGCAAAGTTCTGGGCTGCCAACTTCTCCTTCAGGGGCTGCTGAATCCTCAGGTCCCAACCAAGCGAACAGTGCTGCAACTGGCATCAATGCCACTAACTTTGTTTCTAGGAGTGGTTACTCCTGCCAACAATTGTCTGTTTTGATGATTCAAGCATGTGGTCTTCTGCTGGCACAACTCCCACCAGAATTCCACATGCAACTATACTCAGAAGCAGCTCGAGTCATAAAAGACTGCTGGTGGCTTGCTGATGGTTCCAGGCCTGTTAAAGAGCTTGACTCTGCTGTTGGATATGCACTGTTGGATCCTACATGGGCTTCCCAAGACAATACATCAACAGCCATTGGTAGAACATTTTTCTTTAGTCTTATGAGCTGGATCAGATCAGAGTTAACTTAATGGAAAATTATATTGCGTCCTTGTTAGCTAAAATACCATATTGCAATGTTTCAAAATAATCACAAAAATCATGTATGTAGTAGACCTAAAGTTAAGTGTAGCCGCAATAAATCAGTTTGAAATTCATCTTTGATGTTGAGATTAAAAAAATAGAAGTGTCACTATCAACACATGGTGAACAGTGTCAGGTTGACTGCTTGTCTATTTTATTTCTTGGCATCTAGGATGAATTTCAAACTGAATTGTTGTGGCTATACTTTATGTGTATTACATACATGATTTTTATGTTGACTTTTGGAACATTGCAGTTTGGTGTTTTAGCTATCAATGGCGCAAAATCTGCACTCTAACTTAATATGCTAGTGCCTCAATTATGTCTTATGTCGTTTGTGCTTTGGTTGCAGGTAACATTGTTGCCCTTCTGCATTCCTTTTTTAGCAATCTTCCACAAGAGTGGCTGGAATCTACTCATACTGTCATCAAACACCTTCGGCCAGTCAATTCAGTTGCCATGTTAAGAATCGCCTTCCGCATATTGGGTCCCTTGTTACCTCGTCTAGCCTTTGCTCGACCTTTGTTCATGAAGGTATATACTCGGTTTTCTCTTTGCAGTTACTCCAAAATTAGAAATATGTGGTATATTTTTCCTTTAAATTAAATGCTCAACCAACCTTGAAGGAACAAGGTGTTTTTAATTTAATAATTAAAGAATATGCACCGAAATTTGCCTTGATGAGGACTTGAACTTGTGTGGCCCAGAGCCCCAGAGATACATCCACTGTCCTTGACTATCTGAGCTAGTCTCAGTTTTACTTTAGATTTACGTTATGAGCTTGTAAGTGGTCTAAATTTAAAGTCAACAGCTTTGTATGGCAAGGTGTTAGTCACTTCGAATTGGATCAGCATATGCTGTACCTGCAATGCAACCTCAATAACTGCTGCAAGTTTATGTTCATCATTTAGCATCATTCCAGCATTTTTTGTCAGAATTTACATATATTTTCCAGGGTGTCATTCAAGTCCCAAACTCCGAAAATGCATTTTTAAGTCCTCAAGCCTGTCTTTGTGTGACGTCGAGGTCCCAGTTTTTTAAAATGTTATTTTTAGGTTCAGAGGCTTGTCTCGGCTTGTTATCTTGGTCCCTAAACTTAGTGTGCCACTTAGGTCCAAATAGACCCTATCTACTCCACCTCACAACACCACATGTCACAACAGTTGGATCCATACCTCATTCTTGACCGGCTGCTTATTGGCAAAGCATGCTAGGGATAGACACAGGTTTTGGGACAAGATTTTATATTTCATTTAAGCCATTACGCAAAAACATAGCAGGTTTAGGTATATATAGAAGTAGCGAAGCAAACTTGAAAACTAAGAGATTTCAGCATATGCAGATATATATGCTAAAGTAGATGCTATTATGCTAATGTAGGTGCTAAAGGGAGCTAAGAATGTAAGGTGCTGACATATGCACCTACTCTTAAGATAAATACAAGATTTAGTCTATCAAAGCAATCGTTTGCCTACCTCTTCTGCTTAAGGAGCACTAACTCTGCCACTACTACTGATGATGTCATGGCCTTTGATATGGAGAATGATTTTTTTTTCGGACTACGCAGGAGAACCACATGTCATTTGATTAAGAAAGAAAGAATTACAAGAGGCTAAAGCCTCCTAGGCGAACTCCACCTGGCCAAAAACTATGGTGCCAAGCGAAAGGATCTTTGGAGGGTTTCCTGGAGATCATTAGCCCCAGCTAAACACCACAAGTGACCCTCCTCAGCTACCAACCGAAGGACAGCCTGAACACCAGCCCGTACTCCTTCAAAAACAACAACATTTCTGTGTTTCCATAACTCCCAGGAGACTAGGATGAGTAAGGAAAGCCTTTACGCAGCTCCTTAGGAAGAGCTTTGATAGCAAGACCCCACTAGCAATTGAAGTGACTGCTAGAGCCCGGGGGCCTCACATCTGTGAGGTTCAATCTCTGTAGAACCAGTGTCCATACTTCCCTGGTTAGCACACAGGATTACAAAATATGGTTTGTAGTCTCACCATACAGGACAAATGATGAGGCAACTCATGCTTGGCGAGACGATCTAAAGTCCAGCAGCGGTTATTAATAGCTAGCCAAACAAAGAACTTGCAGTTAGGGGGGGGGGGGGGGGGCAACTCTTCCAAATCCTCCTCCGAGGAAGGAACTTGATGGTCCCAAAAAACTTGGCCTTATAAGCCAAGTAGTAAGAACCGGAGGGTGACAACTTCCAAATATGCTGATCACGGGTATCAGGTTGTAGGATAAATCCCTCGACTAAATCCCATATGACCAAGTATTCCAGCAACACTTGTACTGATAGGGCATGGGTTGGGGATATGGCGATTTGACGACTGTGATGCGATGCCACACTAGACTAGAAAACATAGAGAGGGGGAGACAATATAGATGGAGCTGGAAGACAAAGAAGAGAATGTAGATGGAGTGATAGTTACCAACATGTGGGTTTGGTGGAGCTTGTTTGGACATAGATAACAGAGTAAAAAAATGCATCAACAGCCCTCGAACTTGGCACATGACAACACTTAGGTCCCCAAACTCACAAAACTGAGAAAATGGGTCTTGAACTTGGCCGACCAGTGCAAAATCATATGAAACCGGATGGTCATGTGGCGTGCCACGTTGGAGCCGCATTGGAGCATCTCCACGCTGGAGACTCCCGAACTTGGCATGCTGTCACTTGGGCCTTCGAACTTTCATTAGTGCGCTCCAGCGTGGCACGTTACGTCAGCATCCGGTTTGAGCAAACCCGGGTTTGGACGATTTTGCACAGGTCGGCCAAGTTCAAGACCCGTTTTCCTGATTTTTCTGAGTTTGGGGACTTAAGTGACACAAAATGCTAGTTTGACCGCTGATGTATTTTACTCTAGATAACACAATGACAAGTTCGAGGACCTAAAAATACATTTCAGAAGTTATGGACTTGGATGACACCTCAAGAGAAGTTTGAGTACTTGAAAATGCATCTTGAGAGTTTGGGACCTGAATGACACCACGGGACAAGTTTAATCACCGCCTGTGCATTTTACTCTATTTTAAACTAGTACGCTTTGCTTGGGTGCCTTTGACATAATCAAGCTATAAGTGTCTACTTTCTTATTTCCTTGACTTCTGCGTCATGTGATTCCCTAGCTTTGTCTGTTTGAATTATTTTTTGTTATAATTTTAACTAGCTAGACTGCGGCAATATATTGTTTAATTATTTATATACTACATTATCTTGTTTGTGCTACTAAATTGTAGTTGCATTGTTGGGCTTTTGCAGACCTTGGCTTTACTCTTCAATGTTTTGGGTGACGTGTTTGGTAAGAACCCTCAGGTCTCAAATCCAAATCCTGTGGAGGCGTCAGAAATTGCAGACATAATTGACTTCTTGTAAGATACTCCTATATATATATTTTTCTTTCCTGATATGCACTTTCTCATCCGGCGTCAAAGTGTTACTGCGTATCGTCATCTCCGTGTCCATCTCAATATCGTGGTTTTCCTTCTCATTCTACATAGGCATCATGCGGTGATGTATGAGGGCCAAGGCGGTCCTGTTCAGAGCACGAGCAAACCCAAGCTGGAGATACTGACATTATGCGGGAAAGTAATAGAGATTTTGAGGCCAGACGTGCAACATCTTCTCTCCCACCTCAAGATTGACCCCACCTCTTCAATCTATGCTGCAACGCATCCAAAGCTCGTTCAAAACCCATCCTAATAATGTTATAGCTTACAAGTGTATTCTAATGATGCAAGATGCTTCGAACCACTGCAGAAGTCTCAACATGTGATGCTGTTGGATGAGTAGAATTGCAGTAACTGTAACATGTGATTCAGGGGCGTATTCTCAAGTGATTCGCCGTTGTCAGTTGTATCCTTTAGTTAGAATGTTGTAAATGCTATCTGCTTAGTGCATATTAGGACATAACTACATAGTGTAAGCAGTAACCATGGAGGTTATCTTGCCAGGCTAAGAATTTTGGCTGCCTTGCCTGTGAGCCATGCGACATATGTATCCTGTCGCATTAGGATGAGCGACAACCGACACGGTCGCATGATGCAAGATTTGTGCCGGTTGGCCGATTGTCACCGTGCAGATCTCTTCGTAACAGTGCTGCACGTGGAAGGTTTGACCGAGTGACTGCATCACCAGTTAATAGTGTGAACTGTATCAAATTCTTGATCATCTTGCTTATTATGAAATGCCTACGTTGTGTCAATCACTCTTGCATTGTATAGTCGCTCATCAAGTGTTCAAACTTAATTGTGGGTAAAATTGTTTGGTTCTTCTTGCATGACATTCATCCAATCTGATTCCGTAAGAACTTCATCTATGCATGTTGACACAATGAAATAAACAAATGAGTGATATTTAACAAAAGAAACAAATCTTTGAGAGTGAGTGAAATCTTGTGGATGAGCTTAAAAAAGAGGCATGCATCTTTCAACCACTTGTGGAGGTTGTGGAGCATCGATATCTTGAGCTTGTGTCACTATTCTATCTTGATAGATATAAGTGTCTTTATTTGGTTGTCTTTCATCCCGCTTGTGGCTCGTCGCAGCATGACCATAAACTCTAGGGGGTGTTTGGTTTGAGGAATCAAACCATCCAAATGTAGTGGTGCATCATGGATCTATTCCTCAAATTTGGTGGGATGACCTCATTCCTCATATTAGTACTAACTAACTAACTATAAGGAATGAGGTGATGATGGATCAACTCATTCCATTCCACAAACTAAACAAAAAAGTGAGGAGTGAGAAGACGATGGACTAGCTCAATCCTCAAACCAAACAGCCTATAGTTTTTTTCGCCGGAAGGCGTTTTTTTTATCTAGGGTCATCTTGCCTCGAGGACATCTTGAAGGAAGCCAGGAAAGCCTAGTTATAAGCCTTATAGCATGTATGGATCGTCAGCCATAATCGGATAGTGAGCTTGGTTCTCGATCTAGAGAGCTTTAGACGGGCTCCAACAAGGGCCGGTAAAGCGTCCTCTGCGCTAAATATACCGGATGAATCTGTTCGCTACGTCTCCAGCAACATCCGGTATGACCTTCGGCAAATTATAGAGTGCGTTTGTGATCCGGCAAATGTGGCGAACTCCGCTACCACTCGCTATCCATTGTTTACTCTGCTCTGCTTCCTGTGTTCGCTCCCGCGCAAACAGAAACTTCCTGTCGGGTGCTGCACCTTCTTTGTGGTCTTCGGCTTCGACGACGGTGAAGCTACACGAAGGATACAAGACTACGCATTTGTCCACGACGAAGCTGCATGGGGGAGGCAAGGCAAGACGACTTTGCTCCACGTCGTGCAACACCCTGCTTGTGGTGCCGGTCGGTTTGCTGCAACATGTGAGCTTTGCGCGGCCGCCGATGGTGTGCATCCGCGGCAGTGCTACGACCTTCAGCTCCTTCGTTGTCCTAGACATGCTGCCGGCAACACTCGATCCTCGTCTCGCCTCACGGCCGCAACAGGTGGTGGCTGGGAGACCAAGAACTACCGTGATTACCTTGAAATAATTATGACTGATTTTTATTTGAACATGACATACAAACAGTGGTTTGGGTATATGTATAAAATTGATAATTAACAACGACATGAGTATATGACACATGAAAGTTTAGGTACTTCGGGTATTTTGGATACCCGATTGTGATACCTCGATTACCTGAAATAAATTTGGCTTTTACAAGTTGCCACCCCGAATTCTCGAATGAAATTTGGGTTCCGGGTATTTCGGATTCGGGTTTCGAGTTACTAGTTTTTGTCTAGGCCTAGGTGCAGTGCACCCATCTGACCGCAGGCAAATCTAGGACCCACTGTTCAGCTGAGCTAAGGTCTAAGGACAAACTAAGGCCGAGACCAATGCGGGTAAATATCGATCGCTGGCGTGGCGAGCCAAGTGGTCGGTACCGATATGGATTCGAGATAGACTCCCAATTTTGACACTTTCGCTGACTTGTTCAACAAGCAATTTTCCCAATGTCCCGAGACCCCTATGGGTGTCGGACAAGTTTTCTTTGATAGTCTTTCTCCTGTTCACCGTCGGCGGGAGGAAACCCCATGGCCTAACTCCTCAAGTTCTCTTCTCTTACTCATATCCCCCTCCATTTGTTTACCACCAAATGTTGATGCCCCTCATAGTACTATCACTACAAGAAACTGATAAAAGTTTGTGGGGCAAACTAAGAACATGGGTACCGACGTTCTTATTTGAGTTAGGTTCATGAGTTTGACGAAGAACGTGGGTACCCACATTTTTAATTTAAGTTCGTGCGGCCTGGCTAAAACCGTCGAACTTAAGGTATTAGGAACGTGGGTACCCACGTTCTCAATTTAAGTTCGTGGGCCAGCAGGAAACCGTCGAACTTAACTAATGAAAGTCGCCTAGAGGGGGGGTGAATAGGGCGAAACTGAAATTTACAAATATAAACACAACTACAAGCCGGGTTAGCGTTAGTAATAAAGAAATGAGTCCGCGAGAGAGGGTGAAAAACAAATCGCAACTAAATGGAGAGTGTGACACGCGGATTTGTTTTACCGAGGTTCGGTTCTTGCAAACCTACTCCCCGTTGAGGAGGCCACAAAGGCCGGGTCTCTTTCAACCCTTCCCTCTCTCAAACGATCCACGGATCGAGTGAGCTTTCTTTTCTCAATCACTTGGAACACAAAGTTCCTACAAGGATCACCACAAGATTGGTGTCTCTTGCCTCAATTACAAGTGAGTTTGATCGCAATGAAAGAATCAAGAAAGCACGATTAAAAAGCCAAGCAACAAGAGCGACAAATGACACACGGATCACTTTCTCTCTCAAGCCACTAATCACTAATGATCTCTTATCTTAATAGTGAAACTTGGAGAGATGGAGGCTTTGAATGTGTCGTGGAATGGATTGCTAGCTCTTGTATTGAATGTTGAAGGTTGGAATGCTTGGATGTCTTGAATGGAGGTGGTTGGGGTTGTATTTATAGCCACCAACCACTTCCTAGCCGTTGGGCCATTCTGCTGAGTGCGGACGGTCCGCCCTCCTGGTGCGGACGGTCCGCCCCTGTAGATCAACGGCTGAAAATGCAACGGTCAGCAGTAACGGCTATATCAACGGCTATATTGCATTTAATGCGATGTCAGATGTCAGATAGAGCCAGTCGCGGACGGTCCGGTCGTGCACCCCTGACGGTCCGCGAGGCCCCCTATAATTCATTTCTCCGAACCCGTCACCTTCGGGTTTTCGGTTTCTTACCGACCGGACGGTCCGCGCCTGAGGCCGGACGGTCCGCACGAGGGCTCGGACGGTCTTGCTTTTCCTCCGGACAGTCTGTAGTGGAAACTTGTGTTTTTGCATTGGTTCTGCCCGAAGGGTATCCCGGTGTCGCGGACGGTCCGCCGCAAGGGCCCGGACGGTCCGCGCTTGGCCTGTTTTTCCAAAAAGCTTCTCCTGTCCGGAATAATCTACGGTATTCCGGACAGTCGATTTAGTATGTTTGTAGATGAACCTTTGACACCTGTAGAACTTGTACACTAGAGCAAACTAGTTAGTCCAATTGTTTGTGTTGGGCAATTCAACCACCAAAAATATTTAGGAACTGGGTGTAAGCCTAATTCCCTTTCAATCTCCCCCTTTTTGGTGATTGATGCCAACACAAACCAAAGCAAATATAGAAGTGCATAATTGAACTAGTTTGCATAATGTAAGTGCAAAGGTTGCTAGGAATTGAGCCAATGTAAATACTTACAAGATATGCATGGATTGTTTCTTTCATTCTTAATATTTTGGACCACGCTTGCACCACACGTTTTGTTTTTGCAAATTCGTTTGTAAATCCTTTTCAACGTTCTTTTGCAAATGGTCAAAGGTAAATGAATAAGATTTTGCAAAGCATTTTTAAGATTTGAAATTTTCTCCCCCTGTTTCAAATGCTTTTCCTTTGACTAAACAAAAACTCCCCCTAAATTAAATCCTCCTCTTAGTGTTCAAGAGGGTTTTGATATATCATTTTGAAATACTTCTTGCTCCCCCTTTTGAACACAATAGGATACCAATTGATAAATACTTCTTGGAAAGCACTAAGTTTTTGAAATTGGTGGTGGTGCGGTCCTTTTGCTTTGGGCTCATAATCTCTCCCCCTTTGGCATGAATCGCCAAAAACGGAATCATTAGAGCCCTTGAAATGACTTTCTCCTCCTTTGGTCATAAATAAAGAGTGAAGATTATACCAAAGTAGAAGTCCTTTTGCTTTGCTCTCTCCCCCAAGGATAGAGAGCGGCTCGGAGTGACGGCGAAGGATGAGTTATGGAGTGGAAGCCTTTGTCTTCGCCGAAGACTCCAATTCCCTTTCAATACACCTATGACTTGGTTTGAAATATACTTGACGACACATTAGTCATAGCATATGAAAGAGATATGATCAAAGGTATATAAATGGGCTATGTGTGCAATCTAGCAAAAGAAGTTCCTAGAATCAAGAATATTGAGCTCATGCCTAAGTTTGTTAAAAGATTGTTCATCAAGAGGCTTGGTAAAGATATCGGCTAATTGATCTTTAGTGTTAATGTAAGAAATCTCGATATCTCCCTTTTGTTGGTGATCCCTAAGAAAATGATACCGAATGGCTATGTGCTTAGTGCGGCTGTGCTCGACGGGATTGTCGGCCATTTTGATTGCACTCTCATTATCACATAGCAAAGGGACTTTGGTTAATTTGTAACCATAGTCCCGCAGGGTTTGCCTCATCCAAAGCAATTGCGCGCAACAATGGCCTGCGGCAATATACTCGGCTTCGGCGGTGGAAAGAGCGACCGAATTTTGCTTCTTTGAAGCCCAAGACACCAAGGATCTTCCCAAGAACTGGCAAGTCCCCGATGTGCTCTTCCTATTGATTTTGCACCCCGCCCAATCGGCATCCGAATAACCAATCAAATCAAATGTGGATCCCCTAGGATACCAAAGCCCAAACTTAGGAGTATAAGCCAAATATCTCAAGATTCGTTTTACGGCCGTAAGGTGAGCTTCCTTAGGGTCGGCTTGGAATCTTGCACACATGCATACGGAAAGCATAATATCCGGTCGAGATGCACATAAATAAAGCAAAGAACCTATCATCGACCGGTATACCTTTTGATCCACGGACTTACCTCCCGTGTCGAGGTCGAGATGCCCATTAGTTCCCATGGGTGTCTTGATGGGTTTGGCATCCTTCATCCCAAACTTGGTTAGAATGTCTTGAGTGTACTTCGTTTGGCTAATGAAGGTGCCCTCTTGGAGTTGCTTTACTTGGAATCCTAGAAAATACTTCAACTCCCCCATCATAGACATCTCGAATTTCTTTGTCATGATCCTACTAAATTCTTCACATGTAGATTCGTTAGTAGACCCAAATATAATATCATCAACATAAATTTGGCATACGAACAAATCATTATCAAGAGTTTTGGTGAAAAAAGTAGGATCGGCCTTGCCGACTTTGAAGCCATTAGCAATAAGAAAATCTCTAAGGCATTCATACCATGCTCTTGGGGCTTGCTTGAGCCCATAAAGCGCCTTAGAGAGCTTATAGACATGGTTAGGGTACTTACTATCTTCAAAGCCGGGAGGTTGCTCAACATAGACCTCTTCCTTGATTGGTCCATTGAGGAAGGCACTTTTCACGTCCATTTGATAAAGCTTAAAGCCATGGTAAGTAGCATAGGCTAATAATATGCGAATTGACTCAAGCCTAGCTACGGGTGCATAGGTTTCACCGAAATCCAAACCTTCGACTTGTGAATATCCTTTGGCCACGAGTCGAGCTTTGTTTCTTGTCACCACACCATGCTCATCTTGCTTGTTGCGGAAGACCCATTTGGTTCCTACAACATTTTGGTTAGGACGTGGAACTAAATGCCATACCTCATTCCTAGTGAAGTTGTTGAGCTCCTCTTGCATCGCCACCACCCAATCCGAATCTTGAAGTGCTTCCTCTACCCTGTGTGGCTCAATAGAGGAAACAAAAGAGTAATGTTCACAAAAATGTGCAACACGAGATCGAGTGGTTACCCCCTTATGAATGTCGCCGAGGATGGTGTTGACGGGGTGATCTCGTTGTATTGCTTGGTGGACTCTTGGGTGTGGCGGCCTTGGTTCTTGCTCATCCTCCTTTTCTTGATCATTTGCATCTCCCCCTTGATCATTGCCGTTATGTTGAGGTGGCTCATCTTCATGATCTTCTTGTTCAACATCTTGAGCCTCATCCTCATTTTGAGTTGGTGGAGATGCTTGCGTGGAGGAGGATGGTTGATCTTGTGCATTTGGAGACTCTTCGGATTCCTTAGGACACACATCCCCAATGGACATGTTCCTTAGCGCGATGCACGGAGCCTCTTCAATACCTATCTCATCAAGATCAACTTGCTCTACTTGAGAGCCGTTAGTTTCATCAAACACAACGTCACATGAGACTTCAACTAGTCCAGTGGACTTGTTAAAGACTCTATATGCCCTTGTGTTTGAGTCATAACCAAGTAAAAAGCCTTCTACAGTCTTAGGAGCAAATTTAGATTTTCTACCTCTTTTAACAAGAATAAAACATTTGCTACCAAAGACTCTAAAATAAGAAATATTGGGCTTTTTACCAGTTAGGAGTTCATATGATGTCTTCTTGAGGATTCGGTGAAGATATAACCGGTTGATGGCGTAGCAAGAGGTGTTGACCGCCTCGGCCCAAAACCGATCCGAAGTCTTGTACTCATCAAGCATGGTCCTTGCCATGTCCAATAGAGTTCGATTCTTCCTCTCCACTACACCATTTTGTTGAGGGGTGTAGGGGGAAGAGAACTCATGCTTGATGCCCTCATCCTCAAGAAAGCCTTCAATTTGAGAGTTCTTGAACTCCGTCCCATTGTCGCTTCTTATTTTCTTGATCCTTAGGCCGAACTCATTTTGAGCCCGTCTCAAGAATCCCTTTAAGGTCTCTTGGGTTTGAGATTTTTCCTGTAAAAAGAATACCCAAGTGAAGCGAGAATAATCATCCACAATAACTAGACAATACTTACTCCCGCCGATGCTTATGTAAGCAATCGGGCCGAATAGATCCATGTGTAGGAGCTCTAGTGGCCTGTCGGTCGTCATGATGTTCTTGTGTGGATGATGGGCTCCAACTTGCTTCCCTGCCTGGCATGCGCTACAAATCCTGTCTTTCTCAAAATGAACATTTGTTAATCCTAAAATGTGTTCTCCCTTTAGAAGCTTATGAAGATTCTTCATTCCAACATGGGCTAGTCGGCGGTGCCAGAGCCAACCCAGGTTAGTCTTAGCAATTAAGCAAGTGTCGAGTTCAGCTCTATCAAAATCTACCAAGTATAGCTGACCCTCTAACACTCCCTTAAATGCTATTGAATCATCAATTCTTCTAAAGACAGTAACACCTACATCAGTGAATAGACAGTTGTAGCCCATTTGACATAATTGAGATACGGAAAGCAAATTGTAATCTAATGAATCAACAAGAAAAACATTTGAAATGGAATGGTCAGGTGAAATAGCAATTTTACCCAAACCTTTGACCAAACCTTGATTTCCATCCCCGAATGTGATAGCTCGTTGGGGATCTTTGTTTTTCTCATAGGAGGAGAACATCCTTTTCTCCCCTGTCATGTGGTTTGTGCACCCGCTGTCGAGTATCCAACTTGAGCCCCCGGATGCATAAACCTACAAAACAAATTTAGTTCTTGACTTTAGGTACCCAAACTGTTTTGGGTCCTTTGGCATTAGAAACAAGAACTTTGGGTACCCAAACACAAGTCTTTGACCCCTTGTGTTTGCCCCCAACAAACTTGGCAACGACCTTGCCGGATTTGTTAGTCAAAACATAGGATGCATCAAAAGTTTTAAATGAAATGCTATGTTCATTTGATGCATTAGGAATTTTCTTCTTAGGCAACTTAGCATGGGTTGGTTGCCTAGAACTAGATGTCTCACCCTTATACATAAAAGCATGATTAGGACCAGAGTGAGACTTCCTAGAATGAATTTTCCTAATTTTGTCCTCGGGATAACCGGCAGGGTATAAAATGTAACCCTCGTTATCCTGAGGCATGGGAGCCTTGCCCTTAACAAAATTTGACAATCTTTTAGGAGGGGCACTAAGTTTGACATTGTCTCCCCTTTGGTAGCCAATGCCATCCTTAATGCCAGGGCGTCTCCCATTATAAAGCATGCTACGAGCAAATTTAAATTTCTCATTTTCTAAGTTGTGCTCGGCAATTTTAGCATCTAGTTTTGCTATATGATCATTTTGTTGTTTAATTAAAGCCATATGATCATGAATAGCATCAATATCAATATTTCTACATCTAGTACAAATAGTGACATGCTCAATGGTAGATGTAGATGGTTTGCAAGAATTAAGTTCAACAATCTTAGCACGAAGTATATCATTCTCATCTCTAAGATCGGCAATTGTAACTTTGCAAACATCAAAATCTTTAGCCTTAGCAATCAAATTTTCATTCTCTAATCTAAGGCTAGCAAGAGAAATGTTTAATTCTTCAATCCTAGCAAGCAAATCATCATCATTATCTCTAGGATTGGGAATTGAAACATTACAAACATGAGAATCAACCTTAGCATTTAAACTAGCATTTTCATTTCTAAGGTTGTCAATCATCTCACGGCAAGTGCTTAGCTCACTAGATAATTTTTCATATTTTTCAACTTGTAAAGCGTAAGCATTTTTAACCTTAACATGTTTTTTATTTTCCTTGATTAGGAAGTCCTCTTGGGAGTCCAAGAGATCATCCTTCTCATGGATGGCACTAATTAGTTCATTTAATTTCTCCTTTTGTTCCATGTTAAGGTTGGCAAAAAGAGTTCGCAAATTATCTTCCTCACCACTAGCATTATCATCACTAGAAGACTCATATTTAGTGGAGGAGTTAGATTTAACCTTCTTCTTTTTGCCGTCCTTTGCCATGAGGCACTTGTGGCCGACGTTGGGGAAGAGGAGTCCCTTGGTGACGACGATGTTGGCGGTGTCCTCGTCGTCAGAGGAATCGCTTGAGCTTTCGTCGGAGTCCCACTCCCGACAAACATGAGCATCACCGCCCTTCTTCTTGTAGTACCTTTTCTTTTCTCTCCTCTTGCCCTTCTTGTCGTTATCCCTGTCACTGTCACTTGATAATGGACATTTAGCGATAAAGTGACCGGGCTTACCACACTTGTAGCAAACCTTCTTGGAACGGGATTTGTAATCCTTCCCCTTCCGTTGCTTGAGGATTTGGCGAAAGCTTTTGATGATTAAAGCCATCTCCTCATTGTCGAGCTTGGAGGCGTCAATTGGTTGTCTACTTGGTGTAGACTCTTCCTTCTTGTCCTCCGTTGCCTTGAAGGCTACCGGTTGCGCCTCGGATGTGGATGGTTCGTCAAGCTCGTTGATCTTCCTCGAGCCTTCGATCATGCACTCAAAACTTACAAAATTCTCGATAACTTCCTCGGGGGTCATTTTAGTATATCTAGGATTACCACGAATTAATTGAACTTGAGTAGGGTTAAGGAAAATGAGTGATCTTAGAATAACCTTAACCACCTCGTGGTCATCCCACTTTACGCTCCCGAGGTTGCGCGCTTGGTTCACCAAGGTCTTGAGCCGATTGTACATGTGTTGTGGCTCCTCCCCTTTGCGAAGCCGGAACCGACCGAGCTCCCCCTCAATCGTTTCCCGCTTGGTGATCTTGGTGAGCTCATCACCTTCATGCGCGGTTTTGAGTAAATCCCAAATCTCCTTTGCGTTCTTCAACCCTTGAACTTTGTTATACTCCTCTCTACTCAAAGAGGCTAGGAGTATTGTTGTTGCTTGAGAGTTGAAGTGCTCGATTTGGGCCACCTCATCCTCATCATAGTTCTCATCCCCTTTGGATGGTACCTGCGCGCCAAACTCAACAACATCCCATATGCTTTTGTGGAGCGAGGTTAGATGAAATCGCATTAAATCGCTCCACCTAGCGTAATCTTCACCATCAAAAGTTGGTGGTTTGCCTAGTGGGACGGAAAGTAAAGGAGTATGTTTGGAAATGCGAGGGTAGCGTAGGGGGATCTTACTATACTTCTTGCGCTCTTGGCGCTTAGAAGTGACGGAGGGCGCGTCGGAGTCGGAGGTTGATGTTGATGAAGTGTCGGTCTCGTAGTAGACCACCTTCCTCATCCTTTTGTGCTTGTCCCCTCTCCGATGCGGCTTGTGAGAAGAAGATTTTTCCTTCTTCTCTTTGTGGTGAGAAGAGGAAGACTTTTTCTCCTTCCGTTTGGAGGAGTCCTTCTTCTTCTCCTTCCTCTTGGTGCGGGACTCTTCCGATGAGGTGCTCCCGTGGCTTGTAGTGGGCTTTTCGCCGGTCTCCATCTCCTTCTTGGCGTGATCTCCCGACATCACTTCAAGCGGTTAGGCTCTAATGAAGCACCGGGCTTTGATACCAATTGAAAGTCGCCTAGAGGGGGGGTGAATAGGGCGAAACTGAAATTTACAAATATAAACACAACTACAAGCCGGGTTAGCGTTAGTAATAAAGAAATGAGTCCGCGAGAGAGGGTGAAAAACAAATCGCAACTAAATGGAGAGTGTGACACGCGGATTTGTTTTACCGAGGTTCGGTTCTTGCAAACCTACTCCCCGTTGAGGAGGCCACAAAGGCCGGGTCTCTTTCAACCCTTCCCTCTCTCAAACGATCCACGGATCGAGTGAGCTTTCTTTTCTCAATCACTTGGAACACAAAGTTCCTACAAGGATCACCACAAGATTGGTGTCTCTTGCCTCAATTACAAGTGAGTTTGATCGCAATGAAAGAATCAAGAAAGCACGATTAAAAAGCCAAGCAACAAGAGCGACAAATGACACACGGATCACTTTCTCTCTCAAGCCACTAATCACTAATGATCTCTTATCTTAATAGTGAAACTTGGAGAGATGGAGGCTTTGAATGTGTCGTGGAATGGATTGCTAGCTCTTGTATTGAATGTTGAAGGTTGGAATGCTTGGATGTCTTGAATGGAGGTGGTTGGGGTTGTATTTATAGCCACCAACCACTTCCTAGCCGTTGGGCCATTCTGCTGAGCGCGGACGGTCCGCCCTCCTGGTGCGGACGGTCCGCCCCTGTAGATCAACGGCTGAAAATGCAACGGTCAGCAGTAACGGCTATATCAACGGCTATATTGCATTTAATGCGATGTCAGATGTCAGACAGAGCCAGTCGCGGACGGTCCGGTCGTGCACCACGGACGGTCCGCGAGGCCCCCTATAATTCATTTCTCCGAACCCGTCACCTTCGGGTTTTCGGTTTCTTACCGACCGGACGGTCCGCGCCTGAGGCCGGACGGTCCGCACGAGGGCTCAGACGGTCTTGCTTTTCCTCCGGACAGTCTGTAGTGGAAACTTGTGTTTTTGCATTGGTTCTGCCCGAAGGGTATCCCGGTGTCGCGGACGGTCCGCCGCAAGGGCCCGGACGGTCCGCGCTTGGCCTGTTTTTCCAAAAAGCTTCTCCTGTCCGGAATAATCTACGGTATTCCGGACAGTCGATTTAGTATGTTTGTAGATGAACCTTTGACACCTGTAGAACTTGTACACTAGAGCAAACTAGTTAGTCCAATTGTTTGTGTTGGGCAATTCAACCACCAAAAATATTTAGGAACTGGGTGTAAGCCTAATTCCCTTTCAACTAAAAAAACCCAAACCCCTAACCCGCGGGACTCGTCTCTCTCACCGTCTCTCGCACGCTCTCATCCCCTCCACGCCGCCGCCGCCAAACACACACTCGCAAGCCGCGCCGCCGGCCCGCCGGACCCGCACCGTCGGACCGCGCCGACGCTCCCTCTTCGCTGGGCGCCACTGGACACGCGCCGCTGGCCCCGCGCCGCCGCTCTATCGCCGCAAGCACTCGCCGTCGCCGCCTCCGTGGCTGTGGCTCGTGGCCTCCACAAGCACTCGCCTCCGCCACCGCCGCCGCAAGCACTCGGTATTTGAACCTCATCAGGACGCTAGTTTCAGAACTTATGTATTTGTACTTGTGTGAATTTGTGATATGAACATATATCCATGTGTTTGAAATCTGTATTGTATGTGATATTCTGTGTTGCATGTGATATTATGTTTGTCTAATTTTTCATTTCTGTAATACTTATTTTTTTCATGGGTACCGTCGAACTTAATGCGCAGCCCACACAGACCCACGCAGGCCAAATAAGTTCGACGGCCACGTGGCCCCGTCGAACTTAACAATAAGAACGTGGGTACCGTCGAACTTAATGCGCAGCCCACACAGACCCACGCAGGCCAAATAAGTTCGACGACCACGTGACCCCGTTGAACTTAACAATAAGAACGTGGGTACCGTCGAACTTATGGGAACAAATTCGACGGTCCCCGTCGAACTTAAAAACGTACGTTCTTAATGTTAAGTTCGTCGGGACCGTTGAATTTACTTCTCTAAGTTCGTCCAAAAATCGTCGTCGGCTATATTCGTTGGTAAACCCACGTTCTTACTGTAAGTTCGTCGGCTATTACATTAAGTTCGACGGTTTGTCACCCACGTTCTTTAACTAGTTTCCTGTAGTGTCATATGTGAGCCTCCAACTAGTGAACCTCCTCCTTATAGCACCGATGAA
The DNA here is from genome assembly GCF_902167145.1 of Zea mays. NCBI lineage: Eukaryota > Viridiplantae > Streptophyta > Magnoliopsida > Poales > Poaceae > Zea > Zea mays. The sequence goes on along the minus strand of NC_050100.1, from coordinate 213,148,151 downwards.
TCCACAGCTACCGAAGCTCGTTCTCCCCCATCATCTCACTTATCCATATCCTCCTCCGTACCAAATGGTCTCCCTTTGTATGGCTCAGACGATATTCCCCCTACTTATGGTCCCCCTTATTATGCTCCCCTATGTTCCCTCTGACCTATTGTGTCCCCCCTGCCGCATATTGAGCTTCTATCCCTTCTGCTCCTAAAGGCACTACAGTGCTATCAAGCAGCCATAGTGAGGTGGCCTCTAACCAGTCGCGTTCTCTGTTGCGTCGCAGGCCCAACCCTAACATGATTGGACTAAGACAGAAGATGAAAGACTTATAATACACAAATATATTTATAAATTATATTATTTTTGTACAAAGTGAACATTTTGTGACTTTTCACATTTGTAGGTGCACACATGGTTAGCCCCTCCGTTGATCCTATTGAGGGCAATAGCAAAAAAGTGTTTGCCTTTTGAGCCAAAATTGTGGACACATTCAACTCCACTACCGAGCATCCTCGTTATCATACCGCCAAGGTGCCAAGCAGCTCAAGGATTGATGGTCCACGACCAACAAAAAACATTCCCTTCAATTGTTTATACTACAGGTTGGTCACGACCCAGCCTAGCGGAGCAAATGATGCTTAGCTGCTCCAAGCGACAAAAGGATAGCTTCCGCACAGGGCAGGTGAGAAAGAATTCAAGCTTTAACATATGTGGCTCGCACTTCGTAATCAATCAAAGTGGTGTGCACGCCATGGTGACTAGGGATGAAAACAGGACGGGAAATTCTCGTACCGTCCCGTTTCGAATACTGTTTTTCCCCATCGTTTTCGAATTGTTCAGAAACCGATTAGAAACGGTACGAAAACGATTTAGCTAGTTTTTTCGATCGTTTTCGTATTTTTCGTTTTCGAGTCGTGCTAATACCGTTTTTCTACCGTTTTATATAATATGAGATAGATCTAGCATATAATTTATTTAAGTTATAGACTTTTGTTGTGTTCAAGTGAATGAATAAGCGAAAAGAAAATGTTATAATTACTCTAACTAATATGAATGATGAAAAAGAGTTGTTTGTCTATTTCTAAATCTTAAAAATTAGGCAATACATCACTTTATTATGTTTTTGGTAAAACTATAAAATAGTTATCTTTCCGACTATAGTTTATCGTTTTCGATCGTTTTCGAATAACCGACAATTCTGATCCCGTATTTCGACCGTTGGTTTTCGTTTTCGTTTTCGTCCCGACCAAAAAATATGAAAACAAAAACAATTTAGCTGTTTTTTCGATCGTTTTCGACCGTTTTCATCCCTAATGGTGACTCTGGCGATGTGAGCAAACGAACATGCATCAACCTAGAGGGGATTATAGCTCGGGATCACCCGATAGTGTTGAAGCACCACGTCCTATTGGTCGTGATAGAGTGAGAGTGCAACACAAGGGTAAAGGGTTAGCAACGAGCAGGAGTGAGGACCCTAGACGAAAAAAGACCATAGCAAAGAGGCTCTATAAGGCTAGCAAGAAGTTAAATTATGTAAAGTTATATGATTCATGCACCAAATTGATAGATCAGAACACCGATAATGTGCCCGAAGACATGAGAATGATCCATATTGCGACCATTAAACGGTTGGCCAAACAATTATAACTAGATGACAAAATAAACAAGAAGGCTAGGTGGACGAGGGGGTGAGTAATTTTTTATGCTCTTTGTATTTTATTTGGTTTATGGGTTTGTTAAATTTATGTAGTTTTTTAACAAACATTTGTAATATGTTTTCATATTTTATTTGGATTAAAATGAGTATGTAGAAGAAAAGCTGATGTGGTGCTGATGTGGTTGTAGTCTAACGGTAAAAGTTATGTACCAGAAAATTTCGATAAATAAAGGCTAACATTGGTAGATACAGATGGATTAATAGTGATTCAGTGGTAGATACATATCAGAGCCATTGGAACCGAATCCACAAGAAAACCCAGGAATCCAAGCCCCAGTAATCCAAGCCCGATGACACCCGAAACGATCATTAGTGTCCATGTAACCATGGGTCTATTTGTTTCGGTTTCTGGCCAGATTTCAGCTATCGGAATCGGAATCGGCTTCTAGCAGCTTTTATAAAAATTGCTCAAATCTACGTAAATGCAGAATTTATCATGTGGTCACGACGGGAGGAATCCACCACTTTCTAAACCCTAAACCGTTAGACCCCTCCATATTCTTCGGTACGGGAGTCCTGTCATATACATCTAGATTATCTATATTATATTAAAACATCAGTTTTACTGATTCCACGGTTTCCACCTTATCATGCTCCCCTAGCTTTAATTAGTAAAAATACTAAAGTTTATATATAAATGTAGATTTGAATCATGGTTGTTAGTTCTAAACTCACATTCACAACCACCTAATCAACAGAATACATATGCTTTTATGTTGTATATTCTATATTTTATATTATATATTTAAACACAAATAGAAAGCGTACTTACACTTTGCTAGTTCTTCGTAGAAAAGCACTTTAAAAAAAACTGTCCCAACAACCCGGCAACGGATCGCATCGCAGCATCTGGCTACGCCACGGCGCCACGCTATGGACCCGCCAGGCCGCCACACGACACGCCTAGGCCAGCCTGAGCCAGCCCCGCAGTCGCCTGTCCTGTGTCCTCCGGTCCCGGACCTCTGTGCCGCACTGCCCACAGCGACAGCATCGACATCGCCCCGGTCCCGTGTCGCTTCGCTTCGTAGCTCGCCGCCTTCCCCGCGCCCCAGCAGCAACGGATTCCCCTCCCCTCGAGAGATCCGACCCTTGGCCCGGTCGCTGGGGAGAGCGGCATGGGGCTCTGGGATTCGCTCCTCAACTGGCTGCGGAGGTCCGTGCTGCCAAACTCTCTCTCTCTCTCTCTCTCTCTCGTCATCTTCCCTCGCCCCTTCCGCTCCAATGCATTCATTTCGCAGAAATCCTTCCCGCCCCTTTCTTTCGATCAGCAGTTTCGGGGTGTCTCGACTGGGGCGGGACCATGAGTTCTCTTGGGATTGAGCTAGACTGGGATTCCTTTGCGGCGATTTTATGCTGCTTGCTCGCGAATTCAAGTGGCTCGCGTGCTCTACGCAGTTAGATCCATGTCAGTAACAGTTACCGCAAGCACGCAAACTTAAGTTGCTTCTGCATACTAGCCTTGGTAAATCTTCATGATGTGAGGATAGTTATTACTAGGATAAAGAGAACTGGTTGGAGTACGGGTTAAAAAATATCTCTGCGTACTCACGATTGTTGAGCGAAGATTAATAGATACACGATCAAGCTTCAGAAGCGTATAAGGTGGTGCCCGGAAGAAGTTTAAATTCGATCTTAAAAAAAGAGTGCCTACATTCTGCAGTGTGGATGGAGTCTTCCATTGTTAGGATCTGTTCCTGCCCTTCAGGAAGTGCTTGATCATGTTTGAATGATTGGTTGCTCCTACTCATGTTTGGTGAATTTGAGTTTTCACTGCATACACCCCACTGTGGCAGATCATCTTATTTATCTGTTTACTCTTAGCTTTTTTTTGGATAAATGAGATCCTTTCTCTGCTAGTGTGAAATTAGCATCTGTACCAGTGTGTACATTTTGATGGCTTTTAAGCAGTGCATATTGATTTGTAGCAATTCTACTCATGGCAGTAATATTTCTATTTCAGCTTGTTTTTTAAGCAAGAAATGGAACTCTCCCTGGTTGGGTTGCAGAATGCTGGGAAGACATCGCTGGTCAATGCTGTTGCTGTATGCATCAACTCAGTCAAGATACATTACCATGTTATCTGGTGTTTTGATTTTAATTCATGGCTTCTGTGCTTTGCAGACAGGTGGCTACAGTGAGGACATGATTCCAACTGTATGTACATACAAACACTTTCTTTATGTTATCCTGAACAAATCTTGGTTATCTAATTCACCTAAAATGCTCATCTGTGAAACAGGTAGGCTTCAATATGCGGAAAATCACCAAGGGGAATGTCACAATTAAACTTTGGGATCTTGGTGGGCAACGAAGATTCCGCACTATGTGGGAGCGCTACTGCCGTGGAGTTTCTGCTATTCTGTAATTCCTGCTCTTCTAAAATACTATTCAATATTGAATATTTTATATTCAGTTTTTTGTTAGTGAGATAGGATTACAACATTAACATACAACTCAGAATCTCCAATTGGAGGTTTGGAGCACTTTATGGCTGGTGTTCATTTCTTAAAGATAATCAAATCCTTAGAGATAAACCCAACATTCCCTGTAGCAAGGAGATATTAAACTATAGATTGCTGTCTAACATTATATTCATTTTCATACCCTGATTAAACATGTTTTCTTCCCTTACAAGCAGTATAGATATATTTCTTCTGCGTTCTGTTTACCCCTGTATTCTGCGTTCTGTTTACCCTGTATGCAGACATGCTTGAAGGATAACTGTAACTTAGAAACTGACACATACATAGAGAGTGCAGGAGGACGGGACTGTTGGGTGACGCTTTATCAAATAAACAATAAAGGAACTCAAGTACACTACAGTGAATATCATCAAATATGTATATTCATTTTCTTCATTCTCTTGAAACTTAAAAATTTAAACCATGATGTTTGTTCCTGCATTTATCATGTTATCTTGTGCGTGTATGACTGTTGTTACCCAGATATTTTTCAGTTATATAGCTTTACTGGATATCCTTGATGGGTCATGATTTGATAATTTTGTGACAATTGCAGATATGTTGTGGACGCTGCTGACCGAGATAGCATCCCAATAGCGAAAAGTGAATTGCTTGATCTGCTGACAAAACAGTCTTTAGCTGGGATTCCCTTGCTTGTCCTTGGCAACAAAATTGACAAGTCAGAAGTGCTTTCGAAGCAGGCATTGGTTGATCAACTGTGAGCTCAATCTTCATTTGCCTACGCATCATTCTACTTTCTGCATTATAATTCAGCTGAAGCTCTTTTGACTTTTTTGTTTTCAGTGGACTGGAATCGATAAAGGACCGCGAAGTTTGTTGCTACATGATCTCCTGTAAGGATTCTGTGAACATAGACATTGTCATCGACTGGCTTATCAAGCACTCTAGAACAGCAAAGTAGGCTTTATGTGTGTTTGTATCACTTGATGCATGGTAATTTGAATTTACCTTTGTGAATCAGTACTCCCAGAATCCTGGTTTCTTGTCCAGATGTTAAAAGCGTTCACCTCGTAATTTATGATCCCTTTGGTCTCACAGACGAATTGTATGGTATCTAGAAGACCAGAACCTTGTATTTCCTTTGCAATTCCCTTGAATCTTTTATTATTCTTACTGTGAATGTCGTCCAGTGTTTTTATTCTGCACATACCAAACCAGACCTATGGCCATGCAAAATTTTCTTCAGAGATTCTGGGAGAGTAGAGTATGGTGTTAAATATATCAAGGCCCATAATATGTTGTAGGCCCATATGGCATGTGAAGACTGAAGACAGGATACTACGGGAACGTATTTTCCTCTCAAATCCTCTCAAGGTAACTGTTCTAACATCGAATCAAAGTGGGAATTGGTCTAATCAATACATGTGATCCATTTTTTTCCGTCGCTGCCATGGCTCCCGTCGCGGATCCTGTCGTCCTTCTTCCTCGGCTGGCACTCGTCCGCCTGGTGCCCATCCGCCTTGACTGGCACCCCCGTCTACCTCCTTCCGCCTTGGCTCACCGTGGTCGCCTCCTTCTGCATCGGATGACCGTTGAGTTCGAGGTATTTATTATAGCCCCCATGTCTAAACTAGAATTTGTGAACAACACATAAATTATGCGCAGTCACCGGACACGTCCGGTGACTACACATTATCTAGTTGTTGGAACTAGTTGTTGTCGACAGTTGAGCTCGATGTATCCGGTGTTAATGTCCGATGAGTATAACCTAGCTCGGTTGCATTTGCAACATCTCTGAGTACCATGTCCATTGTGGAGTCCGCTGCACCACCGAAAACATGTGGTGCATTGTAAATCTTCGTGTACATGCTACAGATCTCTGTGAGTGCCCTGTCCAATTGGCGTCTGGTGCAATGTTTGGGTCACACCTGTGTTTCTAGTGTGCTTAGTTTTTTTAGCCCTTTGTTTAGCATAGGCACGATACATGTATGGTGCTTCATCCAGTACACCATCGTACACGTCTAGTGCTGCTATGTAGAATGTTTCTTCATTCCTTCATGTTTCTTCATTTAGGCTTCTTTTGTGTTGTGTCTTGGACTCTTTAATGTTCTTCATAGGTCTTCAATGGATCTTCGAATGTCTTACTTTGAGGTGTTGGTCTCCTTGATCACCACATTGCCTTTGTCCAAGCCCATGCTACATCCTTTTAACTATATCCATAAACACTTAGCAAACAACATTAGTCCAAATAGTTATGTTGATCATCAAACACCAAAACACTTAATCAAACGGGTGGATGCCTAGTTTTTTCCTTACTCGCTAGAGCTCTTTGGTTTGTATACATAGACCAGCGGACTCGTCCACAACGGTCCAACGACCCTATTCATAGGGTCTGATGATCATGCTCTCTCTAGCATTCCACATGTAGGCATCATACTATCTCTGCTGGCCCAATGACCCTAATTCTAATGATCTAACAGCTCTAAAACCGCTCAACACTTTCAAATTTAAATATTCATGAATGGGGTTTGTTCCAAACAACTTTTGGGCCTCATTTGAGCTACCTAGAGCTAAACTAATGTGCATAAAGTATCATACTAAAGTCATTAGACTTACCTAGGTCAAGCTGCTAGTTCATACCCCTAGTTATAGTATGGTCAAAGAAAAAACAAAATTCTAAGTTATTATAAGTGTCTCTCGACTCTAACCAATCCTTGAAAACTACTCCATCCTTAACATTGCCATCCATCCTTTAAGAACTGAAATGATTTCTATACTTATGCCTATACAAAACACATGCTAGTAGCTAGTCCCAATAATCTTATGTCGTTATTAACCACTAAAACCACTGAGGGCCTATATGCTTTCAACATGGTTGGTGTGGTCTCCTAAGACTACAATCTCCTTTGAGTACAATAATGGTGCGCGCAAGCACCGAATGGTAATAGGTATGGAAAGCTCGCTTAACATTAGACCTAAACTTAGATCAAACATATAAGTGATCTTACTACCTAAGAATTTCACAAAGCACCTACATTAATCACCATGTGTATCATCACTAAGAACTATGAGAGTGGACATCACTAGAATTGAGCATCAAATCCTTTGGTGTGTTTATGCTCTAATACACTTCAAATGACCAATTGGGGTGGTGTTTATAGACCCCAATTCCAAAACTAATCAATGCCAAAAGTGGCAGTAATGCACATATGCATTGGACATGTTTGGTGATAGCTAGCGTTGGACATCATATCAGACCTGTGACAATTCGACCATCGAAATTTGACCGTTGCGATGTTTTTCTATTAGCACCAGACACTAGCACTAGATAGGAGTACTAGACATGTCCAACGGTTGAATCAAAGTTACTACAATGTTGTGTATGCACTATATATGCATACCAGATATGAACATCAGATATGTCTTGCGCTATTTTTTTGGCGGACGCACTTTTGTATTTTGTGTATAGTTTTTAGCTTCGAACTTCAATTTTGATGATCTTAGACTTTTTGGAAAACTAATGAAAAGCTCTACAACTTAGGACGCCAATTTGAGAAAATATAAAATTATGAGACAATTCTAATTTATGTACCTCTTTTGTCTTAACTTTGGTGGCTTTTATCTATGTCCGAGCTTGTACTCATTGGAGTATAAATTCTTAGCATGTCTTAATTCTTATAAGTCTTCAATTTGGCTTCTAACATCTTACTTGAGGTGTTGATCATTCGGACCATCAGTTTACGTAAGTCTAAGCCTACCTTGTATCTATTTGAATTATACCTTATATACTAGTAAATAACATTAGTACAAATGGTCATATTGTTCATCAAACATCAAAATCCAAACTTAATGAGCCATAAGGTCTATTTTTCGTGCACTCTGCTTTGTATTTTTTGCCCTTGTTAGTATATAAGGGAAGACGTGAGCTCATGTAGAAGGGGATGGCTAGACAAACAATCGTTGCATGATCAACAACGGAGAATCATAGACCAAACCAACCGAAGAACTTTAGGATAGCACTAAGTAATACCTACTAATCTCTCCTGATTCCTCCATTGTAAGAGACCCTAATTAGGCATTCCTAACAAGAAGAACAATGTAGTGATGGATGTAGGGCTCAGAAATCTGAATTAGGATAAATCATCTGTGTCCCTTATATTAAGTATTTTGAACATTCGAGCCACATAAAATTCACACACCGACCTCCAACAAACAACATGATGCTTGCCTTCAGTGGCGGACCCACAGGGGGTCCGGATGGGCCCTGGCACACCCTAAGCCAGGCCCACCGTGGACCCCACCTCATTGGCTCATTCCCATTCGGTCTTATCGTTCAACTTCCAAACGCAAAGGAATTCCATACGTCTGTTCCTTCAACCTTCGTACGACACGAGACGAGTCTGGAGTTTGGAGATCGTGTCTTTGTGACGGCGCTCTGCAGCACTCTAGGCCTCCACCACTGGGCCACTGCGCAGCGTGCTCCCAGCCTCTCCTGCCCCCGCGGGCTGCGGTCTGTGGCGGCAGGCTGCGGGAGAGTCGCCGAGATGCCCTACGTGCTCCCCTGACGCCGAGAGCTCGAGACGCCCTAGCGTCGCCGCGGCGCAGTTCAACTATTGCCCGTTGGGCGTTGGTCCCAGCCGGCCCAGACGCCCGGCCACACGCCGACGTCGTTCTCAAATCTCAATATCAGATTCTCAGTTCCCATCTCCAGGAACCAGAAATCCAGAGCTCCTCTCTTTTCTCATCTTTAGGAACCAGAGGTCCAGAGCTCCTCTCTTATTAATTTGTATTATGTAATACAATGTATATATATATTGGATGATTGTCTTGTTACATACATTGAGAGAGATATTTTCTTTAAAGTGGATGGAGAAGATATAATTAAGATTTTTATGGCGTTGAGCAAACGTAGGACAGATAAGTAGCATTACAATCTTTATGTTTAATGTATGCAACTTTCATTTAATTGTTGAATGTTAACCGTTATATCTATATATCGATCTGTTTACCAAATTTATTATAAAATTATATAGAATTCTATATGAAAATTTTGTTGTGGCACACCCTATATGAAAATTCTAGGTCCGCCACTGCTTGCCTTGGTTACAATCCGGGGCATAGGTATAACACCGGTTACAGAATTTAGACACATGTAAGCCTAGCTATAGGAAGTTACATTCTTTGTGTTATGAACAAATGAGACCAACAAAATGTTACATTACCGAAAAGATATGCAATTAGTAGAGCAAGTACAACACCGGATAAAGAATTTGCTAGCACTACATTCTTTGTAGCATGAACAAAAACATGCAAGTCATAAAATCAAAACTACTACGTTGTATCCTTTCTAGCATGAACAAATGAGCCCCAAAAAAACTGTGCATTACGGCCGGAGAATATGTGCAATTAGCAATTAATAGTTACTGTTATTAGCAAGCAAGCACAACAGGTTAGCTGATCTTAAAGTTCAAATACTAGCTGACACCAAGGGCCTTTCGTCGATTAGACAAAGTGGAAATGGGTTCTGATGGTTGGATCCATGAACCCAAGAACAGTAAAAATCCATGATTTGGCCTGGATTGTCTGGAGTCATAGAAGCTCTTTGAACTCCGATGGCTGCTGTGCCCCAGCTAGATCCTCAGCTCAGTGCTCACTGCCTCGTCGCCATGGCTCGCTTTCATTCTCTTGGGATGGTCTTGGGAGGCCCGTGGCCGCCGGTCCATGCCGCCAAGCGAGGCGCTGGTTCTCGCGGAAACCGTGGCAGCCGGAGCGTCCGTTGTTTGCGCAGGGAACCGCCACTCCTCTCTGCGAGGGTGATGCTGCATCGTCCCTGCACTCTCCGCCCTGCAAGATCGAGAAGCAAACAGAAAGGCGCAACAAGGAAGGATAACCTGGGTCAGACAGATTCAGCACGCTGCAAACCGCAGTCCGATCATCTCGTTCATCGGGATATATAGGCTGCCCATACCGCCCTCTGAGACCAGGAGTACGTTTGCTAGAGACCACCCCAAGCCATATTGTGATGCTTGCTTGCATATTGGGAGTACGTGTTAAAATGTATGGCATGGCATGGCATAGATTGAAAAAAAATAATGGCATGAGTTTTCTCCTGCCTTTGCTTGCGTTTATCCAGGAAGCGGGCGAGGGATGCCGTTCTCTTAAGACCTGATGAAGCAATGCAAAGGCACACACACAGCTAAGATGCGCATCCGTGTATGTATATACTCCTTCCTAGCTATATAATAATTTCAGGAGTCTTTAGTCCTTACTATCGCTGACATGATGAGCCAATCTCCGATGCATTGTCATCTGCGCTGCACCACCTGTGATTGCAGCAACTAGTTCTAACTGCGGCTCTGTCCGTTGGACGGACAGGATTCCAGCAGCGTGAGCCTCCTTTGCTACCATAGCCAGGACCTTCTCGGCCTGCATGCCATGTGTATATATCCCGTCCGTGATTTGGCACGCGGTATCATCAAAGTAGACGCGGGGATAATCCTACCTGTTCTATCATAGCACCGTCATAGGCACACACAGAGCCCGCGTAGATTATCGTCGTTGGCGCGGTGGAATCGTCATGGGTGCTCCGTGCTACTGCCGCGGAGGCGGAGTCCTCAAAGATCAGTCCTGCGGTAACCGGCGGCCTGCTGCCAAAAAACAACACGCCTGCGGCGGGGCAGGGACAGCATTGCATGAGCGGCGGCGAGGCGCACGTGGCCACGGCATGCGCCCTGCAGCCCTCGCCGGCGGCCAGCTGATCACTACAAAACGTCGACGGAACCTGAAAGATCTCCCTGAAAGAACCGAGCTGAGAGAGGCTCGTTAAGATTTGTCAGAAAAGATGGGTCTCAGCTTTCCTCCTCGGAGAAGGGCCCGGGACACAGACCTTCGTCGGGGACGACGCTAGCTCAGCTGGCGCCCACCGTGCCGCGGTCGACGACGCGGGCGGCTTCGGCATGCTCGCCGGAGGTGCTGCTGCAGGGACGACGCCGTCGTCCACGTCCACTGGCCGGGGCCGCGGGCGCACCGGCAAAGGGGCGTCGGCGGCGAAACGTAGGGGCTCGTCGAATCCCGTCTTCTGATAAGGTCGTCGCTGCGCCGCTGAACCACCTCCGTGGCCGCCGCCGGCCATCGGCGGCGGCAGCAAGCCAAGTCCCAGGAGGTCCGGCCCCATCTCTCCCTCTCTCGTCTCCTCGTCCGCTGCCGCCCGGGGAAGCATCTTCGTGTTCGCTGTTCTCATGTTACGTGCGCGGTGAATCGTATGGCGACCGCCTGGTGGCGGTGGACTGGTGGTGGTGGTGTGGCTTCGCTGCCTGCGCTCGCGCGAGCAGCGGTATTCGTACGCGCGGCTCGTGAACGTCGTCGTTCCACTTCGAGGAGCGCGATCGCTCCGAGCCGCGCGGGCCGCGGATTGTTATTGCGAGGCTGGCCGGGGTCCGCGGGAAGGCCCGAATCGGATTAGACCCGCAGTGAGGAGGAATCGGGGGAAGGCACCACATCTCGGGATGGGGCAACGAGCAATTCTCCGTCGGCAATAGCTCTCTATCTCGGTCCCCGCGACAAAAAAAATTTCCCACGGAATCCCACGAACGCTTGTGGGGAATATTTCTTCCTCATCCCCGTTCCCCGCGGGGATAAATCCCCAATGAGGGCTTGTTCGGTTATTTTCAATCCATATGGATTGGAGGGGATTGATACAGATTGAGAGGAATTTTGACTTACTAGAGATTGAAACCCCCTCAATCCCCCTCAATCCATATGGATTGGGGTAAAAGCGAATAAGCCCTGAGGATTTCCATCCCGTTTAAATTATAATTAAGACATACATACTTTACTATTAATGTTAAACATTGTCACTTATACACATTGTCAGATATAAGAAATCATTATGGCATACATCAAAATGAACACATTTGTATAAATAGTGGTCTCTTGACAAGGTTATTATTTATTTTTTTCGTTAACTAGTACACAAAAACATAGTCACGTGCAAGTTTAACGACCCCCGTCCTCATCCCCGTTTACCCATCGGGAGATAAATTTTCCCCGTTTATATCACCGTGGGGAAGTTTCTTCCCCATCCCCATCCCCTAATAGAGGAATTCCCGCGGTGAATCAGGGATCGGGTCCCCATTGCCATCTCTAAGTCTACATCTTGTTCTCTTATTCCTATTAGGTCCCGTTTGTTTCCTTTCATTTTGAGAAATTGGAATCTTACTAATGGAATAGGCTATTTTTTGAGAATGTGACATTCCACCATTTTTCAAAGTTATTATATAAGCCTATCTTAAATTCATGAGGTGAGAGATGAAAATTGATTCTATAGATTTATATGCTATTTTCCCGATGTGTAACTTATAGCACACTTTTCTACTTGCTTCGCTATAACATAAATGTAGTATATAACTATCTCTCTCATATGATCTATGATAATATACAAATATATTACATATATAAATATATGAACTTAATTAATTTTGTCTAAATTATAATTATAAAAATGGAATTCAATTCCGACGAAACAAACGGGGCATTATCCTATATACCATATAGATTAGATTGCAAGCGTTCGTTTGGTTATTTCTATACCTTAAAGATTGTAAGAGATTAAAAAATTATGAAGGATTTTAACTTGGTATAAATTAAAACTCACTCAATCCCCTCCAATACATATGTGTGCCATATCAAATAGTTATTGCATGTATTCGTTTTGAACCGTTTGAAGCCCAAAAAATTGAAAAATCCAATAATTCCAAAAAAACTGAAAATTCAATCTATAAATAAAAAAGTCAACCTACGGGGGTAAGACAACCCCCGAGTATTGTATTAAGAAGAAGACCTTCTCACACAGATCGGTAAAACCTCCGAACCCCTACACCACCCATACACAACAGCATCGAAGCCCATGTGAAAACGACCGCGACCGGGGCCGAGCCTTAGACCTGTGCTTTGGCGTGGGACAGACGAGGGAATTTTTTAACCACAGCCTAAAATTCGCTCCCGCGTGAAGTCGAACCCAGGACCTGAGGAGTGCTACTCAGACCACCTAAACAATTCAGCTAGAGGCCTTTCGTAAGGCAATCTATAAATAGAGGGGGTGTTTTCGTACATTCACATCCTCTCTCTATTTTATTCATTTTCTTATATTGCAGCCTCCCACTCTCTATTTTAATATGAATATCAGGTGAAGTCTAAAACTTCCTAAACTTCATCGATTTTTGCTATCAATCTCCACAGCTTCTCGACACCACTGCCGGCATAGGGAAAGTCTTCTTTGATAGTCTTTCTCTTTTACATCATCATTAGAAGGATATTTCTATTTGTCTTTATTCCTTCACTCCGCAACCTCTATTTCTCATATCCTCCTCCTTTGCATTTTTACTGACCTTGCATGAATGCTCCTCCTCCTAATGATGATCATGTCAACTATGCTCCTCCTCTTTTCGCTGAAGCTCCTATCACTGATGCTCATCCTTCTCCATCATTTACTTATCCATATTGTTGGGGGCCTTCGTCTTCCAAAGGTCCTCAAAAACATGATTTAACAATGTTTCTGGAGTATAATACATGAACAGGTACCTTCGGACTCGGATCAGAACCACAATGTGAAGAAGTACGAAGAATACGAAGGTTGGCGCAGAGCCGAAGCTGTGCGCAGGGGAGCTTCAGCATGATAGCAGAAAGGGGAACCGACTTAAAAGGGAAAAGACTATTTAGACCTCGATGGATTACTATAGAGTCATTAACAAATGTAAAGGGCACGAGTGTGATTTTACATAGGCTGTGTCTCGTGCCTATAAATAGATGAACAGTGCTCCCGTACTGTTCACGCTGACTTGGCATTTGCTTTTGCGTCACGCTTGTACCTTTACTTTCTTTCGAGCCGAAGATACATTTGTAACTTAATATTATTTCTATTTTTCCACAATAATATAATGAAGATGAGTTGATAATGCTATATGACTATTTATGTTACCTTTTGTATTTTACACATTTCCTTCTATTACTTTCATGCCTTCGATGCTCGAAGGTATGTCCTTCATGACCTTCGTCTGAAGATCATTATATCCTAAGGGAAATAATATTTCGAAGGACGAAGGGCGTTAATATTTAACATTTTATGTTGCCTTGTTCTTGATTCATAGTATTTGAGAACAAGTCTCCAACACATATCCTTCTACATACCCATATAAATATCCATATGGTGCTCCTCCATATGGATCATATGATGTTCCATTCGGTGCTTCTTCTCCATTCTCTCTCATGTTTGGTGCTCCTCTCCCATATGGTGCTACTCCATATGGCGCCCGTCCTCCAGTAGTCATGACAGTGCCTTAAGCAGCGACAATGATATTGTTTTGAACTAGTTTGCTTACTTTGGTGGTCCACGATTCCAAGGACAAAGGGGTTGAACGAAGACAAAGGATAAAAGGCAAGTAAGTGTGTGTGAGTGTGTGATCTAGGAGAACTGAGAGGTGAGGAGAAGTGGGTTGTCAATTGTTCGGGAAGAGCGGTGGGAGACGATGAAGATTGGTGGTGGCTTTCCATCACTGGCTGCACACCCTCGCTAGATCGGTGGTTTAGATTTTCTTGGTGGAGTTACAACTCAGGCAAATCTTGTCGGGCTCCCACCTCTTTGTATGGTGTGGTCTGACGAGGTCCCACTCACCAATCATATAGGGTTGGACTCCCTAGATACATTCTCTACACTCTACTATATTTTTAAAAAAAGTCGGAGCAACTATGGGTCGAACCTAGACCCTGGGTCACGGTGAAGATTGGCGGTGGCTTCCCCTCGCTAGATCGGTGGTTTAGGGTTTCTCGTTGGAGTTACAACTCAGAAAAATCTCGTCAAGCTCCCACCTCTTTGTATAGTACTGTCTGACGAGGACCCACTCACCAACCATATAGGGTTGGACGCGCTAGATACATTCTCTACATTCCTACTATATTTTTTAAAAAAAAGCGGAGCAACTATGGGTCAACCCAGACCCTCTCATCTCAGAGTGCACAGCTCATACAACTGAGCTACACACTCATGCATTTGTGTAATGTAGAGAAAATATATTATAAATATTTATTAAGCGACCTATATGATACAGAGAAATTGTGGCAATGCACAACTGACTAGTACAATTAAATAATTAATGATTCATGAATAGCTGTGCTCGACTAGAAGATATGGCCTTGTGGGTGTTGTAAGTGCAACGAACTGTGCATTATGTCATTATGAAGCGGCAAGCGAGGTTCAGAAAACATCCCTGACGCTGAGGACCAACGGGATCGCACGGAGTCCGCAAGATGTTTCAGATCACCTTGTTTGTTCAAGAAGCGCAACACGCGTGTCACTGACTTGGGCGCATTGTACGTATATACTCTTACAATGGTAGGGCTAGGTCAGATCGTACTCCATGTGCAGGTTTGTTGTGATTGGCGGCAATATCTTTATCCAAATCCACATGATCGGTGGCGATAAGGAATGCCTAAGGTGCAGCAATGCACGACTTTTTGCAAATTTGCAAATGATGCTCTTGCATGTGCTGAGGAATTCAGCCTCCCAATAATTCTTCAACGGACGATCGACCAGTTCAACTCGAGGATCCATTCAGTGTGGAGGAAGAGTTGCTGAGTTTCCATTCCAAAATCATGCGGGAACGGATGAGGTGTACGTATAGATGGAGATGCACATGGGCCTCTTCTTAAGACGACGCTACACAATGGCAACGAGAGTTGACCTGAATAATTGGGTTTGCACTGTTGCACATAACGCATCACACATCCACACTGTTGCACATAACAAGAGTTGACCTGAATAATAAACAACGGAGGAGAAGCCAACAGGAACACGGAGAGATTCGAGAAGGCGGAAGGAAACTTGGTGACAGTCTAACACGGTGTCAGATCACTGGATGAAGGTGAATCGGAAGCCATCGGCGGCTTCTCATCTTCAAACCATATAGTTGTTTGTTTCGCTCAAATGAGCAAGCGGGAAGAACAAATACAGCAGCGACTGCAGATAAGTTTACAATTCCTTATCTCCTGGTCTGACAATCACCAAACATGCTTTGAGACAGTAAAAAAAAAAAAAAAGAAGTGTTAACTCGCTTCAGGGAAGTACAGAATCACGCTATTATTAGCTCGTCCGGCAACTCTACGAACCGTGCCTTTTTCTGGAACATCAAAATGAAACCTAAATTAGCAATGAGGGGGGGAAAATAGTCAACTATATGCAAGAGGCAGTACCATTAACAGGCAGGCGTAACAACCATCAACTTCATTTAGATTACTCCAAGCTCAGGATATTCAGCTATTGTGGCACAAACATGGCAAAGCAACTTCGTTTTCGTTTTTTTTCTTTCAATTGCATAATACCGTTCACCTAAACAGTCATTTAACTTGTTTACAGAACGTTTAAACGCTACAGTGGTACATTGTTTCCATTCAAACGGCCGTTTAGTAGCCCCTTTAAAACAGCCATTTTTGCCTATCTGTGGGTACGTTTAACGCTTAGAATAACACTGATTGTATCCTCCTTTTTGTCAAAAAAACATCTCCAGATGCCACTCGAAAAGTCTATCATGTTCCTGCATCCAGCGCACTTGTATGTTCGTTGTTCCCCGTTATGAGCGGAGAACAGCAGTTTCACTACGCAAGCTAGCTTATTAGTGATCTCTGCAACGGCAAGGAAACTGCATCTAAAATTGCCATGTAACCTCGTCCGTGCTAGGGCGCGCGTTCACACTAGATTAGAATAACCAGTGCGATCTTTTTAAAAGGCGAGTAATCAATGAGCTAGGCGATCTTAAAACAAATAGGCATTCTACGATTTAGATCGTAATTTTAATAAGGGGCAATAAGAAGAGATCGAACCGAGATCCCAAATCACGTTTCTACGTTGCAGCGTGCAAATCTTACTGTGTTCACGTCTCATGGGAACAAACAATAATGCAATGTACGTGGGGGATAGGCATAGGGGTACCTCGTTGGTGCGTGGCAGCGTGGGCCACCGCTGCGGCGTCTTGGCCGCCGCCGCCGCCGGCAGCATGAACCCGGCGCCCCATTCCGGCGTCTTGGCGAACCTTTGGCTCCGCAGTATCCCGGGCGGGCGCTCCGGGATGACCCGAGCGCTGGCGTGCGCGTCGCACACGGCCGCGCCACATAGCTCCATGATCTTGGCGGCGACCTCGGCTGGGTCCTTGCTCTCCCCCATGAGCTTCTCCACCTGCGCCCTGGGAAGACGCATCTTAACGCGCACGGGCGTGGCGCCGCTGCCGGTGGGAGGAAGAGGGGAGGCGGCGCCGCCGGGAAGCGGGGAGGTGGGGGCCGACGCGGAGGCGTGGGCGGAAAGCGAGGAGAGGTCGGAGGTGGAGCGGCGCGCGAGCTTGAGCGACTCGAGACGCTCGCGGGCCCCGACGTTGAGGTTGCCCGACCAGGCGCGGCGCATGGGACCTGCGGGCGCGCGGCGAGGGAGCGCAACGAGGAAGTAGAGCCGGCCGCGGCGGAGCGGCGCGTCGGAGGCGAGCGGGCGCGCGCGTGCGCCCAGGAGCTTGACCTCCTCGGACTCGAGCAGCTGGAAGCCCGGGTGGTCCCGCAGTACGTCGGCCGCGGCCGCCGGGGGCTTGACGCGGAAGGAGGTGCCGTCCAGCTGCATCACCTTGGCGCCCTTGCGCTTGCCCCCGAGGCTGTTCCCCATTGCGGTTTACGGCGTCGTGGAATGGGTGCGGTGGCGTCGTTGCTGCCGCCGCTGCTCTGTTGCGACTTGCGAGGCGGAGGGTTTGTGTGCGCGCGCGGTGCGGGTCTGCGTGGCGCGGCGGCGAAGGAATTTTAAAAGGTGAGTCAGAGGAGGAGAGGGAAGCTCGAGGAACCGGAGATGCCCGAGGTAATTGCCGTTTCTCTTTCCAGTTTCCTTTGGTTGATTTGGATTTGGTGCCTCCATTTCTCTGGTCACTAAACCAATCTTTAGACTTTGTTCGGTTATTCCACTTCCATGTGAATTAAATTGTATTCGAATATATTAGGATGGATTTTAACTTGCTATAGATTTAAACCGATTCAATATCACCCAATCCATATGGATTAACAGTAAAACGAACAAGCCCTTATGTGTTCCTGACTTTTTTTTAAATACGGGTGGAACTTTAGGTCTGAAAACAAACCGAACCAAGATTAATAAGTGACTGAGTTTGACTTGGCTCATCCACTCCACGAGCTTAAGAATGAGACTTCGCTCGACTCGTAAGTCATATCTTGGTAAATATTATTGTATTATATATTAAATTAATATTACTTAAATATGAATATAGAATCATTATTCAATATTATGACAACCTAAAATCTGAATTGTCATATATCCACCATTAAAAGACTAAAAATGAATCGATAATCCATTACGATTCTGTAAATTGATTAATTCAGTCAATTGATGCATCTTGCGAGCCAGCTCGGCTCGCTTCACCGACAAGCCCAAAAATCAGACTTCGATTCGCGAGCCGCTCCAAACCGAGTCGAGCTGCTCCGAGTTCCAGCTTATTTTCTAACCCTATGTGAGACCATGTAAGGGCATGTGATCTAGGGTGTGTGTGGGGGGTGAGGGAGAGGTTGTTTCAACTTTCAAAAGTTTACCGATCTTATCTCTTAACGACTATATGCACGATCTACTGTAAATAGCCTAAGGTCCATCAACTCCTTTGAAATCCCCTACTCATACTTCCTATTCATATTTAAATAGTTACCACTTAAAATTCTTCTCGTTATTTTACCTCCTCTCTGAACATTCCCATTGTTCAGCTCCCTTTTAGGGCTTGTTCGACTTGAAGTGGTTTGAGGAGGATTTTAGGGGATTAAATTCCCCTCCTATTCAAATTTGTATAGAAAGGATTATCTCCTCCAATTATCCTTAATCCCCCCAACCAAACAAGCCCTTATAATTTAACTAAGTTATTTGACCTTTCTCGAGTTGTGTGCGCCTACACATCCTGAGCTGCTGTGCGGAAACAGAAAATAGAAAACCACCAGATTCGAACCCGAGTTCGCTAGGGCACTGCACTAGAAGACACGCTTGATTGTGTTATATAAAAATGTGATATTATAAATATGTATATGTTGTTAATTGGACCGCAAACAGACTAAAGTGGTGGGAGGGACGGTGAATCCAAGATCCACCTCTTTTGCTCTACGGTGGGAGGCAACGCGCAAACAGTCTAAAGGACAACAATCTGTGCTCAGAGGCAAATTTCATGAGAAATGCAGGTCGTTGTTACGCACCGAAGCCGAGCGGGTGTGGCACGCGCGAGGAAACCTTATGGGGTTTTAATAAGAGAGATTTGAGATGTGATACTGAGTATGAAAAAATTAATGAGCAATTGAATAGGTCCTACATGCAATATATATTGTTAAACATATGAGTTTATATTACTTCACTGAGTTTGGACATATGAGTTTATATTACTCTCTTTGACCTTTGGTCGGTTCGTCTTATTCATTTTTATAAAAAATGAAAATTTTAAAATCACATATAAAATATATTGTATGCTAAACGATATCAGTAAAAGTTAATAATTATTATAAAAATTTAAATAAGATGTGGCGATGAAACTTTGTAAAAATTAAATAAATTATAAATTGGGACTGAGTCGTTCGGCTGCTCGATTTGCGACTTATATTTTCGTTGTGGACGCCTCCCTCTCCTCTATACCCGTCACTTCGCGCTTCACTCTCCTCGCCCTTCGACGCGCTCTAGTCGCCCTCCGCCCCGTCCCCGCCGCAGACGAGTCGTTCCTCCGTCGTCACCACAGGCTCCATCCATCGGATTAAGGCGGGGATAGCAGGATCCCGCCTCCGTTCCTCGACCGACTCTCTTTGACGGAGAGAGCCAGCCGCCATCGACCTCGTCAGCGCCGCCACCTACTCCGTCCCTCCGGTGTTAGCGCGCCCTCTGGTAACCGGATCGACATGGGGACACATGGATCTCGCCCCCCTTCGTCTTCCAAGGTCGTTCCCTCGACCGAATCTATGGGCGACGATTGGATCCAGCCACCATCAGCCTGTTCTGCAACTTCACCGTCTCCATTTCACCGCGTCATGTCTCCTCCTGATCTGGGCACCTGCCGACGAAGAGAAATTTGGTATTATGAAATACGACGGATGCGGCTTCGACGAAATAGAGGCTCAGGCAAGAGTTTCTCTGTTATGAAAAAGCTGGGCATAGCCAACACTCTAAAATGGAAATGACAACTCTATTAACCTAGTTCCGTCCCCTAGCCTCGTCGCCGTCCGTTCTCCGTCGCTAGGTCTCCTTCTCGGTCTCCTCCATCCCGGTCCCCTTCTCCATCTCCGTCGCATTCTCCATAGCCGGGCGTCGCTGCCTCCGACCATACGCCGTCCGTGCGTCGCTAGGTCTTCTTCATCCCCGTCCGTGCGCATTTACCCGAATGAAGGACGCCGCTGCTTCTGACCATACACACCTGTGAGTCTATCTGTGTTGTTCTTCATTCATTCAACTTATCTCCCCCCATTCGTCTCTCTCCCCCAACTATATCTAGCTTGGTCTCTGTTTGCAGTGGATCCACCATGGTTGATTTGGAGTTGTTCAAAGATGCAGACATAGTCATTTCTTCCCCTCCAGATAGATATTTGTGCGTTGTTTGTGGTATGAAGAGCGGCACCTTTAACCTTTAATATTTGTAAATTATTTGTAGATTTAATGATAGGTCCTGTAATGTCTTCACCCCCTTGTTCAAGTTCCCTACCTCTAGATGCATTAGGTGGAAATAATGTTAATGAGGTGAGTTGTGCTTCATATATGTAAAATATAGTGAGCTTAGGACTATATGTAACTGCACTTAGTATTTACTTGTCATCCAGGACAATGATAAGGTACAAGACAAATCGAGATTAGATTGGGAATCTATGGTACTATGTGATTTTTGGGAGGAGGAAGGTAGTCGTGATGTTCTAAGTGAGATGCAGATGTATTCTCAACTAGGACTCAATGAGGGGGAAAATGCACAGGATAATACAAGAGATGAAGCCGTTTTAGGTGGTACAAGTAATTTGGATCAATCAGAGCCTATTAATTTTGGAGACAACACTATAGACCAAACATTTGAAGACTACATGCCAAATGAGAAGAGGGTCATGTATGATAAAATGAATCCGTCAATGCAACCTGGTAGTTTGTTTACTAATATGAAGGAATTTCGAATTGCTATGAGGCAGTATGCCATAAAGCATGAGTTCGAGCTTGGGATCGATGTAACTTCGACTACCAGATACGTTGGATATTGTAAAGGTGGTGACTGCCCCTGGAGGATTTATGCAAGAGAGGAAAAGAAAAGATTACCGACCATTGTGGTATGTTAATTCATACATATTTACCAAAGCTATGTCTTGATTTTAGGTTTTGTTTGTGATCGAAGTTGTATTTCGATAATTTTGCAGGTTGATGTATTGCATGATTCGCATACTTTGCACATCTAGTGGAAGGAGGAAGACGACTACACCAAGTTGTGGATGGGTAGCTTTTCACACGTTGCCACTACTTATGAAGAAACCAAATATGGGTGCTAAGGAATTGCAAGATACACTCCAAAGAGTTCACAATGTCACTATTGGTTACGACACAGTTTGGAAGGGGAAGGAGAAGGCATTAGAAGAGTTGTTTGGCAGTTGGGAGGAGAGTTTCAAGCTACTATTCTCGTGGCGGGAGGCAGTACTGGCTAAGGAGCCTGATAGCATTGTAGAGATTGATGTGGTTTTAGAGGATGGGAAGTACTATTTCAACCGTTTCTTTTGTGCCCTAGCTCCGGATCTTCTGACACGTATCCGTCCATTGGGTCCTCAATATCTGAAGGGTTGGAGTCTTCAACATCTGAAGGGGGATGATGAAGGTCCCAACCAGGAGATTTATTCTCCAGATCTTCTTCACACACAATTGAAGTTTTCTCGAGGCTCTGGCAGATAACCTTCAAATGGCCAGCAAGCTTTCCAACCTTACCCCTTCAACTTCTGGGATACTACAACACAACCCATTAATGGTATGTAACAGTGAAGATTGCCTCCTCATCTCTTGAATGGCATATCGGAGTGAGTTCTTGATGCTAATGTGATACTTAACATCAACATATTCCTGCACAAATAAAACTAGTTCAAACACTTGTGAACAGAATAATACTCATCCTTGGTCAACATTAGTTGTCAAGTATTCCTAATGCGGCAAAGGAAGTGAGAAAGAAATTCAATCACCAAGGATGTCACCATGGAGTTATCTTCAATAAAGCTTCGATACTTGCAAGCTTCGACGGCTTGTTCAACCTTATCGGCGGCAATAGTCGCAGATTGCACCGCCGCTCGTGCCTCCTTCTTAGCCACCACAGCCGCACATCTTGCCTCCGCCGCAGCAACAGCCGCGGCACGTGCAGCAACTACAGCCTCTGAAACAGCGACGAGGGGAGTAGTTCGATCCATGGGGTTTTGTCACACCCGGTTTTAGAAGGTAAACCAAATGCAAACCATGTACGTGCCAGGATCAGTTATTCACGTACACAGCGATTACATAAATGACTCATCATAGCACAATGCTTCGAATTACAATAAAGAGTAAGTAATAATATTACAGACTAGAGCCATTTACATAATATAAATCAAAGTACACAGAATCGAAACGTAGCCAACGTAAACAACCCACCACAGGCAGCTGACTGGGGGAGGTCGCTAGCCTAATCCTCGGACTCGTCGAAGTCCTGGAACTCCTGGAGATCCGCCTCGACGACTTCTTCTTTACCTGAGCATAGATTACACCAAAGGCAACCTGGTGTTTTGTGAAAGCAAGGGTGAGCACACATCAACGTACTCAGCAAATGTCCCGTTTGGCTGTAGTGGACTAGCTTTATGTGGGGTTAAGCTCAAGCAGTTGCTTTTAGTTGGTCAGATATTTATTATTAGTGGAAGCCAAGTTTTAGTAATAGCCAACCCGTGAACCATTTCCTCCTCGAGGAACATCATTATCATCATCGAGCCAAAACCATAAATAGAACCATTGTATATTGAACCATCTGTATCTCTAATCAAAGAGGATCCCAAGGCCGCTCTTAACCGTGAGCACGGCTGATATATCAGTTTCACTACCCTCTGCAGAGGTCGCACACTTTACCCATGAGCTGTGATTCCCGTTTTGCCCGGGGATCATGACTCCCAATTGATCACTTCTTAGGTGGTCCGGCAGGGTATCACTACGTAGCTTTTACAAAGATTCCCTAGAGGTCATAGTCGCCCGTTAGGTTTCTCCAGTTTGATAAACACAGTACTCCTCCCCGCAGGAGGGTGACTAACAAAAGCAAAACGAAAGGACCTCGGCACCCCGCCTCGGCAGAGCAAGCACTGTGCCTGGACCCCATTAACGGCACGACGGCGAAGCGACTACACCTCTAGTTCCTCTAATTAATTAGCTAAGGGCACCCCATTCCACCCTCATGGTTGCACTGTTATCCCGGGTGGTCTCTCAACGAACAGGTCCTTACGGAGAGGCACTCGAGAAACCGCTCGAGCCCCCTAAAGTATCACCAGTCCAACATCATAATCATAATGACAACATCGTATCATAAGTGTTCACATCATGTTCATTGATTAAAGTAAAGCAATAGCAGGTAGCTAACCATAGTAACCCAAAAGGTAATCAAGGACAAGGTAAATACAAAGCTAGTCAATCCTTAGGTTGATCATGGTATGCGAGTTGATGAATTATAAAGTAAATAGGACATAATAGGTCAGAGGACACTTGCCTTCACCAAACAGATGCTCAGAGTCTTCAACTTCGTGGAACCCAAAGAGCTAGATCACTTGGTCGCCGAAGCTTGACCGTCGATTCCTCGAAGCTCAGAAACGAACCGCGATCTAATCGCAACGCGACGCAAAGACGAACAGGCACAAGCAAACAAACATATACATATGCATAAGAATATTACACCATACAAGATAAAATGTTATAAAAGCGAGCAATATAAAATAGAGAGCGACTCTACGGTTACGCGAGGAAAAGAACCACTATAGTCGAAGCTACGGTCGAGGGGTTAGCGCGTTTACGTTAAACAAGTACTAATTAGAACATCCAATTCAACATAATTATATTAATTGATATTAATCAAATATAAATTAATACTATTACTTAGTTTTGACTAACTTACTATTTTAATAGTTGACAGTTAAGCAAGTAACTTAATGAATATGAGCGATTCTAAGCGAGACGAATTAACGACGCACGACGTGCAAACACGATGTGCGCAACGCGCGGACACAAACGACTTAGCGCGCGGACAACGCGTGATACGCGCGAACTGCACGTGGCAAGGCGCGCGACACACGCGAACGACACACGACAACGCGTGCGAACAACACGCGCAACACTCGCGAACGACACGCGACGACGTGCGCGAAACAGCACCGCGACACGCGCGGACCGACATGCAAAACTAATAAATAAACAATGTGATTAAACTAAATAATTATTAATAAATAACATTTTCAGTTAAGGTTAATCATATTGGTAACTACTTATAAATGCGCAAATCGAATTCCTAAATTAGGTTTTTAAATTGAAACGTCGTTCTAGTAGCCACTGGTTAAACAAATGTTTAACTAAATTAAATAAAATATGCAAAAATTGGGATAAATATATCTAAATTAAGATAATTTTAATACGAATCTAACGCAACTTGAATGGATCGAATCGGGTTTAAAACGCAAAAGTTATGAATGTTTTAAACCATACTGTAATTCGCGCGGACTAAATTTACGAGACTGCCATCGTCTTCTTCCTCTCTTCATCTTCTTCCTCCCATCCATGGAAGAGAGAGGAGGGGAAGGGGGCTGCGCAGGGGAGGACGAGACCGGGCTGGCCGGGGGCGGGCGCGGCCGCACCGGGCGCGCGGGGCGCGACCACAGCCGCCGGGGAGGGGTGCGCGCGGGCGCGGGAGCACGGGACGCGGGCGCCACCGCCGGCCGCCGCCGCCGGGGAGGGAGAAAGGGGCGCCGTCGAGGAGGGGAAACGGAGGGGGGAGGGGCGCCGTCACCGGGGAAGGTGAGGGGAGAGTGGGAGAGGCTCTGCACGGACGGGAAAACGAAGAAACGAAGAAACCTTAGGTGCAACAATGGAGGTTTCTCACCGGGGAAGAAGACCCTCGCCGGAGCCGAGGAGAAATCCGTCGATTGCCGGAGATTTGGGGATCCAATCGATGAACCGAACGCGCTGCGACGAAGCCTTCGACGAGACGAACGCAGCGGTACCCTCGGATTCAGCAGACGATGCACGGATTGGGAGTAATTGCTCGCCGGAGTTGTCGCCGGAGTTGGAACCGCCCCGAACTTCGGCGAGCAATACCGGGAGCTAGGGATTGGATTTGGGGGAAACGTTTGGTGTTCTGGAACGGGCTCGACGAGATGAAGCCGGACATGTATATATACCTAGGGTTTGGATGAGATAAAAATTCAGTTAAAATTCGGATTTTACTATTTTTAAAATTCGAAAAAGCCTAGAAATCCATATTTTGTGCTCAAAATATTATAGATACTTTCAAAAATTCCAGAAAAATTCCTATAAATGTTTTTGGACCTAATGAACTCAAAAAACATAATTAGAATTTCTAAAAACATTTTTAAGTTCCACAAATAAATAGATTTTGGTTTCCGGAAAATAGAAAAATATTCCGAAAAATATGAAAATTTACCGAGCGCTTCTATAAGATATGTTAACATGTTTCAAACACATTTTGCACTTAGAAACACCATGCAACGGCATGAATGCAACAACCAAAGTGCCTCTAGGGCTCATTCCACTAGGTTTACGCTAATATAAAACAAAATGATTCTCCATTTTTAGGGAAAAGAGAAAGGAAAGCGAAGAACTGAGAGAGTAACACCTGAATTTGGTGGATATTAGAAAAGAAATTTTATACCCTCAAATTCCGGGTGTTACAAATCTAACCCCCTTAACAGAATCTCGTCCTCGAGATTCAAGAAGAGGCTAGCAGGAAAATGAGATTGGTTCATTAGTC
The DNA here is from genome assembly GCF_902167145.1 of Zea mays. Lineage (NCBI taxonomy): Eukaryota > Viridiplantae > Streptophyta > Magnoliopsida > Poales > Poaceae > Zea > Zea mays. The sequence goes on along the minus strand of NC_050100.1, from coordinate 213,121,980 downwards.
TTTCATAGCTTTTTCTAACTCAACTTTGACTCCGCCAGCTTGACTTGTGGATTGGTTGCTTTGACCATCAGATGCTTGAGACCGATTGATGCAATTCTTGAGGATCTCATGGACCTGTGGGTTAGGACCCACACACGCTTTCGCTGCGCCAATCTGATCTTGTTGGTTGATGTTGATTGCATTGTCTTCATTGGGGTTAGCGGCTAACCCCCTTAACAAGAGCATTGATACACACTTGATGAAGATGTTGCCGACTCTGATCTTGACTGATTTGGAGGAGTTGAGGTTGCCAAAAGGACAGGTGCAAGAGGAAAGAATAACGAGAAAAGGTAAGTATAGACAGATTAGAGAGAGGAGGGGGAGAACCCAACTACTTAACTCTATGGCACTCACCTAGTAAACAGATTCCATTACGGTCCAAGGGCCACAACACATCAACACTCATCACAAAGAAGCAAATCAGTGTCACACAAAGACAAACAGCACAAACACACAACAACAAGCATCTCGTTGCTACACGATCCTTTTAATTTGAATGGTGGGCTTTCTTGAAAAGGGAATAACTACTCTCTAAGGTTGTTGAAGGACAAGGAGAAGAACAAGACGTGTAGGATGGGGACACGAGCACAATAAGGGATGGAGTTAAAGCAAGGACTGTAATTTACAAGGGAGAAAATGCAACCAATGGTAGGGTAGGTAAACACCATTCTCAAATCGATATGGGAAAGATGATATTTCAAAAGGTAGGCATAGGATAAGCATCATGAAAAGATCTAGAGATTACAAAGGTAAGCGAGGTAACAGGCAAAAGCCCACCAAAATATTGAGTTAAGGCAAGACTTGCAACACGACAGAGGAAAAAGGGAACGAACAAGAGCGAGATGGGTAAGACTTCACTCTTGAAATGAAATGGGAGAGGAGACTTTAAAATGCAGGTGCAAGATAAGCATCATGGTAAAGATCAAGGGATGACAAGGGTTAAGGTGATAATAGACAAACACAACCAAGGATGTATTTTAGACAAAACTTGTGAGGCATCAAAGAAGGGGAAGCAATCAATGGTGAAGTAGGTGAGGCATTATCCCCAAACAACGATGAAAAGGAGGAGGCTTTAAAGGGTAGGTTGAAAGTAGGCATGTGGCAAGGGCATAGGTATCACGAGGGTTTAAAGGTAATAATGGACAAGGATGTAAAAGAGGAGGTAAATGGGTATAAGAACCAAGGATATAAATACCACAGAGGGTGGAGTTAAGACAGGACGTGCAAGTGAACAAAGAGGGTACGTCCAAGGGCTAGATAGGTAAACTGCCACTCTCAAATTGAGGTAGAAGAGAGGGAATTTTTTTTAAAGAGTAGGAATAAAGATGAGTATCAAGACAAGATCGATGGACGACAAGGTAAGGATGATAGCAAATAACAACACAGTAAGGGATGGAATTAACACAAAGCTTTTAAGGCGACAAGAAGTGAAGAAAAAGAAAAAAAAATCAAGGGAGAGATGGGTAACTCACAACTCCCAAACTAGGTTGAAAGAAAGGGGAGGCTTTTAAAGGATAGGTTCAAAGTAAACATTTAGGTGGAAGGCCTCAATATTACAAGGGTCAAAGGCGATAATAGACAAGGGCATAAGGGAAAAGACGAAAGCACAGAAGAGCAGTGGTACAAGTACAACAAAGAATGGAGGTATGTCAAGGCTTACGCGGTAAAGAAGAGGATATAGCCAAGGGTGAGATAAGTAAGACATAGCTCTCGAATTGAGATCGAAAAGAGGGGAGTTCAACAAGCAGACCTAAGATAAGTATCAAGGCAAGATCTACAGATTACAAAGGTAAGGATGATATCAAATAAAAGCTCAACCAAGGATGAAGTTAAGGTGAGGCAAGACTGCAAAGCGACAAAGGGAAAGGAAACGAACAAGAGCGGGATAGGGAAAACAACATTCTTGGATTGAAATGGGATAAGTGAGGCTAAAAAATAATAATAATAATTAAACATTATGGTAAATATGGAGAGAGGTCAAGGGTCAAAGGTGATGATAGGCAAGGATATAAAGGAAGAGGTAAATGTGCATAAAAAACCAGGAATCTAGGTACAACCAAGAATAGAGTTCAGATAAGTCTTGCAAGTGGTGAAGTATGGGATATAACCACGGGTGAGATAAGTAAGAGACCACGCTGGAACTAAGGTGGGAGATTGGAGGCTTTAGATAACGAACATAGCGTAATTACCAAGGTAAGATTGAGAGATGATAAGGGTAAAGGCAATAAGAAGCAAAAGCACAACAAAGGGTGAGGTTACAAACTCGTGAGCCAAAGAAGAGGATACGACCAAGAGAAAGAAGGTATGAGACGGAAGAGGGGCGATTTTAAAGGGCAGGTATGAGGCAAACATCAATGTAGGATATAGAGGTGTCAAGGGTGCATATGATAATAATTAAAAAGCATAACAAAGGATATAGTTAAGACAAGACTCGCGAAACGACAAAGTGGAGAAAACAATCAAGGGTAAGATCGGTAAGGTTCCAACATAAGGGTTGAAGTAAAAATTCATTACCGAAGGAGGTTACAAGGAAACAACGAGATTACCACAGGTGCGCAAAATAAAATGATCACTCATGGATCATTAGGAAACAAGGGTGGTCAAGGGCATGTTAACCGAAATATTTCAAACAGATATTGGGACATAAAGGTAAGCATATATAAAAATAGGAGTATGCAAGATTCCAATGGTACGAGCATACCAAGACCAAGAAAGTACAATTTGCCAAAAAGATAGAGACTTAACAAGAGAATAGGAAAGGGTCTCAAAAGACAGTAAGATCATGGACATATAAACTGAAATGTTTAAATAGGCAGTAGAGGTACAAGGGTAAGTGCTTTAGATTAAGGGATAAGGGTATTAAAAATGCAAGGATACGAGCATGTCAATAACAAAATGGAATAGAGATGGTCAAATTGTAGCAATTTAATAATGGATGAGGAAAGAGTCCCAAAAGACTAAAGGCTATGGTCAGGGGGCATCTACAAAGATGGCGCAAGCACAAGATGAGATCAGATCTAATAGATTGAGAGAAGTATAGACCATACTAGAATAAAATAATTTTTGTCAAGGGGGCATATAGGAGCACAACATAGAATTAGTCAAGGTGACTAATATTTTGAAGCAGAATCAAGGATGAGATGAAGTAATAATCAATAAGTCCTTAAAACGGCCAATGCTACTCTAGGTCAGCGGTCCTACAGTCAGCACGGTTTTGATACCACTTATGTCACACCCGGTTTTAGAAGGTAAACCGAATGCGAACCATGTACGTGCCAGGATCAGTTATTCACGTACACAGCGATTACACATAAATGACTCATCATAGCACAATGCTTCGAATTACAATAAAGAGTAAGTAATAATATTACAGACTAGAGCCATTTACATAATATAAATCAAAGTACACAGAATCGAAACGTAGCCAACGTAAACAACCCACCACAGGCAGCTGACTGGGGGAGGTCGCTAGCCTAATCCTCGGACTCGTCGAAGTCCTGGAACTCCTGGAGATCCGCCTCGACGACTTCTTCTTTACCTGAGCATAGATTACACCAAAGGCAACCTGGTGTTTTGTGAAAGCAAGGGTGAGCACACATCAACGTACTCAGCAAATGTCCCGTTTGGCTGTAGTGGACTAGCTTTATGTGGGGTTAAGCTCAAGCAGTTGCTTTTAGTTGGTCAGATATTTATTATTAGTGGAAGCCAAGTTTTAGTAATAGCCAACCCGTGAACCATTTCCTCCTCGAGGAACATCATTATCATCATCGAGCCAAAACCATAAATAGAACCATTGTATATTGAACCATCTGTATCTCTAATCAAAGAGGATCCCAAGGCCGCTCTTAACCGTGAGCACGACTGATATATCAGTTTCACTACCCTCTGCAGAGGTCGCACACTTTACCCATGAGCCGTGATTCCCGTTTTGCCCGGGGATCATGACTCCCCATTGATCACTTCTTAGGTGGTCCGGCAGGGTATCACTACGTAGCTTTTACAAAGATTCCCTAGAGGTCATAGTCGCCCGTTAGGTTTCTCCAGTTTGATAAACACAGTACTCCTCCCCGCAGGAGGGTGACTAACAAAAGCAAAACGAAAGGACCTCGGCACCCCGCCTCGGCAGAGCAAGCACTGTGCCTGGACCCCATTAACGGCACGACGGCGAAGCGACTACACCTCTAGTTCCTCTAATTAATTAGCTAAGGGCACCCCATTCCACCCTCATGGTTGCACTGTTATCCCGGGTGGTCTCTCAACGAACAGGTCCTTACGGAGAGGCACTCGAGAAACCGCTCGAGCCCCCTAAAGTATCACCAGTCCAACATCATAATCATAATGACAACATCGTATCATAAGTGTTCACATCATGTTCATTGATTAAAGTAAAGCAATAGCAGGTAGCTAACCATAGTAACCCAAAAGGTAATCAAGGACAAGGTAAATACAAAGCTAGTCAATCCTTAGGTTGATCATGGTATGCGAGTTGATGAATTATAAAGTAAATAGGACATAATAGGTCAGAGGACACTTGCCTTCACCAAACAGATGCTCAGAGTCTTCAACTTCGTGGAACCCAAAGAGCTAGATCACTTGGTCGCCGAAGCTTGACCGTCGATTCCTCGAAGCTCAGAAACGAACCGCGATCTAATCGCAACGCGACGCGAAGACGAACAGGCACAAGCAAACAAACATATACATATGCATAAGAACATTACACCATACAAGATAAAATGTTATAAAAGCGAGCAATATAAAATAGAGAGCGACTCTACGTTTACGCGAGGAAAAGAACCACTATAGTCGAAGCTACGGTCGAGGGGTTAGCGCGTTTACGTTAAACAAGTACTAATTAGAACATCCAATTCAACATAATTATATTAATTGATATTAATCAAATATAAATTAATACTACTACTTAGTTTTGACTAACTTACTATTTTAATAGTTGACAGTTAAGCAAGTAACTTAATGAATATGAGCGATTCTAAGCGAGACGAATTAACGACGCACGACGTGCAAACACGATGTGCGCAACGCGCGGACACAAACGACTTAGCGCGCGGACAACGCGTGATACGCGCGAACTGCACGCGGCAAGGCGCGCGACACACGCGAACGACACACGACAACGCGTGCGAACAACACGCGCAACACTCGCGAACGACACGCGACGACGTGCGCGAAACAGCACCGCGACACGCGCGGACCGACATGCAAAACTAATAAATAAACAATGTGATTAAACTAAATAATTATTAATAAATAACATTTTCAGTTAAGGTTAATCATATTGGTAACTACTTATAAATGCGCAAATCGAATTCCTAAATTAGGTTTTTAAATTGAAACGTCGTTCTAGTAGCCACTGGTTAAACAAATGTTTAACTAAATTAAATAAAATATGCAAAAATTGGGATAAATATATCTAAATTAAGATAATTTTAATACGAATCTAACGCAACTTGAATGGATCGAATCGGGTTTAAAACGCAAAAGTTATGAATGTTTTAAACCATACTGTAATTCGCGCGGACTAAATTTACGAGACTGCCATCGTCTTCTTCCTCTCTTCATCTTCTTCCTCCCATCCATGGAAGAGAGAGAAGGGGAAGGGGGCTGCGCAGGGGAGGACGAGACCGGGCTGGCCGGGGGCGGGCGCGGCCGCACCGGGCGCGCGGGGCGCGGCCACAGCCGCCGGGGAGGGGTGCGCGCGGGCGCGGGAGCACGGGACGCGGGCGCCACCGCCGGCCGCCGCCGCCGGGGAGGGAGAAAGGGGCGCCGTCGAGGAGGGGAAACGGAGGGGGGAGGGGCGCCGTCACCGGGGAAGGTGAGGGGAGAGTGGGAGAGGCTCTGCACAGACGGGAAAACGAAGAAACGAAGAAACCTTAGGTGCAACAATGGAGGTTTCTCACCGGGGAAGAAGACCCTCGCCGGAGCCGAGGAGAAATCCGTCGATTGCCGGAGATTTGGGGATCCAATCGATGAACCGAACGCGCTGCGACGAAGCCTTCGACGAGACGAACGCAGCGGTACCCTCGGATTCAGCAGACGATGCACGGATTGGGAGTAATTGCTCGCCGGAGTTGTCGCCGGAGTTGGAACCGCCCCGAACTTCGGCGAGCAATACCGGGAGCTAGGGATTGGATTTGGGGGAAACGTTTGGTGTTCTGGAACGGGCTCGACGAGATGAAGCCGGACATGTATATATACCTAGGGTTTGGATGAGATAAAAATTCAGTTAAAATTCGGATTTTACTATTTTTAAAATTCGAAAAAGCCTAGAAATCCATATTTTGTGCTCAAAATATTATAGATACTTTCAAAAATTCCAGAAAAATTCCTATAAATGTTTTGGGACCTAATGAACTCAAAAAACATAATTAGAATTTCTAAAAACATTTTTAAGTTCCACAAATAAATAGATTTTGGTTTCCGGAAAATAGAAAAATATTCCGAAAAATATGAAAATTTACCGAGCGCTTCTATAAGATATGTTAACATGTTTCAAACACATTTTGCACTTAGAAACACCATGCAACGGCATGAATGCAACAACCAAAGTGCCTCTAGGGCTCATTCCACTAGGTTTACGCTAATATAAAACAAAATGATTCTCCATTTTTAGGGAAAAGAGAAAGGAAAGCGAAGAACTGAGAGAGTAACACCTGAATTTGGTGGATATTAGAAAAGAAATTTTATACCCTCAAATTCCGGGTGTTACAGGTTTCGAGTGCGGCTGCTCTGGTGCGCTGGCTAGGGTGCGGCGGCAATGGTGCGGCGGCTAGGGTTTGGTTGGGCGGAGACTCGGGTGGACGACAGTAAGAGCGAGCAGGCCTCACGTATATGGTAACGAAAATATAACGACGTGAGTTTGAGGTCGTCGTTACCTGTTAATAGAGCTGTCATTTCCATTTTAGAGTGTTGGCTATGCCCAGCTTTTCCATAACGGAGAAACCCTCGCCTGAGCCTCTATTTCGTCGAAGCCGCATCCGTCGTGTTTCATAATACCAAATTTCTCGTCGACGAAAGTACCAGGTAAATCTTAGTATGCCTTTTAATGGAACATGAATCCCATTTCGTGCTGCCAGATTATGTGTGACTACAGATACACTTCAACTTATTTGATAACATATATGTCGTACATTGAACATAATGCATACATCAACATGATACTACATTGAACATAATGATTTTTAAGTTTACTTCATTATTGACTCCATCTCAACTATCATTATTCAATCAATCAACACATTTTTATAAGTTATTATCTAGTCGCACGCACCAAAGCATATTGCAAACAATCTATACAACCATACCATCATTATGTTATTCACTCTATATTTTCGTGCTAGGCTGTATAAGGTTTCCCAACCTGGCAGCTTCATCCACGGATTCTTGTTCCCCGAATAAACCTAGTCAGTACAACCTACGACACAAGCGTGACAAGACAACTGTCATGGCAAGTTCTTCTTATGTGCATAACTTTGCTATGTTCTTTCTTCTACTACATGTATTTCATTTCCAAAATTGTTAGATGCTATTTCTATGTATACCAATTAATTGTGTGCATGTTCAACATGACAACAGATGAGTCCGAACCGTGCCAACTGGGATGACACGACAACTAAAATATTTCTAGACCTATGCATCATTCAGAAAAACCTTAAAAACTTCAATACCTTGGGTTTAACTAAGCATGGATGGTAAAACATGTATCGCAGCTTCAAAGAGTATACTGGTCTTAATTATGACAACAAAAAAATGCAAACAAACTTAGTATGCCTCGAAGGTCTTTCTCGCATTGGCAATCTCTGCAGACCCATATTGGACTAGGTCATGACTCAAGAATTGGTGCTATAGCGACTGATGATTCCTACTGGGGACCTAGGAAGGGGTATGGTATGTTGAATCACATAACCACCATTTAGTTAGCTCACGTATCGATTATAATTTGTTTGTCATATGGACCAATACTAAATATGCATTATGTTCACACGCAGTATCCTAGTACTCAACAGGCCAGTCGAGGTAATCCACCACACTTTCTTGATGAGCTCTACACTTTGTTTGGTCCATCCACGATAGGGCAACTTGATTAGTGTCGGAGGTGTCCATAAGCCCTCCCACAACCATGGAAGCGAGGAAACTCCACCCTACTTATCTGACGACCATGTAGGTTGCTCTAATATTAGAGCATTGTCCAAAAACTAATAAGGGAAGAAGCACTGGATAGCCCTCCTAAGAAAAGGATTAGTTCAGAAGAACACATTGCTAAAATTTCTGAGAACATTCCCATCAGAAACCAGAAAACCCTTAGTCGGACACAACAAGAACTTGATGAGGTTGTGCGACTGTTAAAGGAAGATGCAATTGGAGAAGAAACTGATTTGTACTGCATGGCACTAATTCTGTCAACAACTGAGTAAGGAGGGCTTTCCTTTCAATGCAAACTAAATAGGGACACCTCCATTGGATTAGGTTCAACTGGGCTAACAAATAAAAAGCGCGAAACATTTTTTCAAGTAGCTTGTTTTAAGTATTGCAGTTCAGTTTGGATTACATGTGTTGTTGTTGTTGTAATAATGCATTGATGCATGTAATATGTGTGGCCTTTGGCCTAGATCGAGTTTCTTGCTGAACTTTGTTCGTTGTGGCCTCCGGGCTTAATCGAGATTGTTAGTGAACTGTGTTATGTGTGAATAAGTCCCGCTAGCGGGTGCAACAACAGTTCTAGCTGCTTTTGCTTCTGGTCCGTCTACTCCTCCTCCTTTGGTTAATCCTCCTCCTCCATTGCCGCATGCCACGAGACGACAATGGGTGGAACATAATTTGAGGGACTTGAGGAAGTGTTAAGACAACTTCCCTATGACCCGAATGCTTTTCTATAATTGCATGATGCTTCAGTGAGGTATCATGACTCGAGGTCAACACAAGAAGAGGAGTCATGTGAGGCATTAGAGATGTTCTTATAGGCTTGTGGGACACAACAAACGGCAAGCCAAATTAGAGACAAGTTTGAAAGGTCTTTAGATACCATTTATAGGAAAATGGCTCATGTGGCAGATGCTATTTATGGTTTTGCACAAACCAATATATGTCCCAAGACTCCAACGTATTGTAAAGTGCATAATAAGCTCATGTTGCATGCCCCTTTCTTTGACGGGTGCATAGGAGCTTTAGATGGTACACACGTTCCAGCTCACATAGGTCATGAGTCGAGGTTGGACTACATAAACAGAAAAAGGGTGCACTAGCTACAATGTTATAGGCATAGTAGACATGGATATGAGGTTCACTTATGTAGGTGCGGGACTAGATGGTTCTTGTCATGACATGTCAGTGGTGAGGGATTGCATGGTACAACTGAATTATCCAATCCACCGGGAGGTATGGTGGCATGTTATGTTGGCACTGCATACATTGTCGTATATACTCTATAGTAAATGTTTTTGTGACTTTATTTGTTTATTTATAGGGAGGTATTATCTAGTGGATGCTGATTATGCAATCCGCGAAAGTTACTTGCCCCTATATTGGAATCAGAGATATCATCTAGAAGATTTTTATCGAAGATGAGCAGAAACTTTAGAGGAAAGGTTCAATTTTCACCACTCTGAGTCTGCGCAATGTAGTTGAACAAGCTTTTGGACTTTTGAAATCATGGTGACATGTGTTGTGAGAACTCCCAATGTATGAAAGAAGCAAGCAATTGAAGATTGTAATTGCTTGTTTTGTTTTGTACAACTATTTGTTGGACTGAGGCCACATAGGGGGATCAAGGAGTAACTCACATGACCAAGCTGATGTTGATTACGATGTGTCGGATCGAGCGAGTGCTAATACAAGTCAAGAAATGACAGTAGTGAGAGATTAGATCGCTAATGGAGTATAGTCAACAATTAGTAGTGTTAGTGAAGTTAAGTTTGTTTTCTTTTCGTATTTGGTGGGTTTGCACAAATTACTAACATTTTTTAACTGTACACAGATTATTGATTGACAAAGGAATCCGGAATGGAGCCATTTTAAAACGAGCCATTGACAATTTTGCCATTATCATTTGTGGGCTTCGCCAGTATGCCATCGGACCCACAAATCATAGACACAGACGGTCCCACCAGTCATAGACACGGGATGGCATAATAACAGGCAGCCAAATTTGAGAGTGGCAAAACAGCAAATTTCTCTTTTAAAACTTGTGATTGAACAACCGTGGGTAAGTGTGATGTTTCTCAGTGAATGTTATGAAGTAGTTAGCTGGATGTGTTTGTGTTCTAATGTATCATGGTACTGAGTAATCTTTGTGGTACCGACTAGCTTTGCAGTACTTAGATAGTTAGATGAATGTGTATATGTAATGTACTCTGTTCATATGTATTTTTGCACTGTTCGTGGCTGCGTTGGTAATGCAACTCAATTTACATTGCTTGCGCTGTGCAGCAGTAGCTGCAGCTGCAGCCTCAGTCGAATGGTAACTACATCGGCAACCTCTCACAACCCTTGCCGCCGCCGGCTGCTCCACCCTGCTGTCGCCATGGGTAAATTCCGCAAGCTCGACCGCGGTTACTCCCACCGCCTCTCCATGCTCAGGTCTTACTTTTCTCCCACCTCATTGCCCCATACTATGGCTCTATGCCGCCTTACCGTCGACCTCTGGATTTTTCTCCTCGGTAGGACGATGGTGTCGCAGCTGGTGAAGCACGAGCGCATCGAGACTACCGTTGCCAAGGTACTTTCTTTCGCGGCGTTTCTTCGAGCAAGGGCGTGTGGTGGGCGGGCGGATTTGTGTTCCAGGAGTGGTGATTGTGAATGAGTTTCCTTTGCTGTGGTGCGTTTCAGGCGTAGGAGGTCCGGCAGAAGGTGGATCAGATGGTGCAGCTAGGGAAGGAGGTGATTTGAACACAAGTCCCCTGACACTAATTAAATTCCAACGTGAAATGTCAGGCCATTTCGTGGCATCCATTAATCTATGCAGGGCAGTGGCAGTAAACAACCTAGCGGACATTTTTGCGAAGTATGCTCATAGGTTAGAAGTATTTGCAAGAAAGAAATTAGTGTTCCTACTTCCTATATTTAGTAGGATTCACCTCTACAATTCAGATTGCTTCTCCACATGGCCTGTATGCATTGCTACCTGAACTGGAGTTGGACACTATTGGCCACTGATTGTCTGATTACCACTTCAGAAATAATGCTTCCTGTCTATTTGTTTGACACTATGTTTCATTGAAATCGCAATTAGACACGTATAAGCAGTTGCTTTTCCAGCTAAGCAATCAGACTAACAGCTTTGTTTTTTCTCAAGTACACAGACCAACATCTTTGTTCTGCCTGTCTGGCATAGAACTTAGCATCTTTGTTATCAATGCTAATTTTTAATATAAGGTCCAATAACCCTAACATCCTAGGACCCGTTTGGCATGGTTCCAGATTCTGATTCACTTTGGAAGTGATTCAAATTCACCCTGAAAGTGCTAATTCAGCTGTGGAATCGTTTGAATGGCTGTTTGGGTTCTAATTCTTAAAAGGGAGGATAAATCAATCACATTCCTTCTCCATCTGTACGAAGGGTGGCAACAAACTGAATTGATTCACTGGTTGCTTGGGAGATCTCGGTGGGCAGCAGGCTCCTCATTGTGAAGGGCAATCTCAGCGTGGAAGGGAACTCAGTGCAGAGGGCAAGCTTGCCATGCGTGGGAGCTCAACACGGAGGGCAAGCTCGCTGTGGAAGAGATATCAGCGTGGAGGGCAAGCTCGCTGTGGAAGAGAGCTCAGCGTGAGCAAGCTTAGCAATCAAGGATGAGCTTGGCACAGAGGGGAGATGGGACTGGGAGCTCAGCTCGAAGGGAGAGCTTGACCCTGACTAGGAGCTCAGTAGTTCACATCCTAGGATGAGCTTCCCACCAATGGGGAGCTCGACGCCAAGGAGATTCAACCATAGTGACAGGTGATAACGCGGTCGGTGAAACAGGTGGGTTAGTCCTGTGTGAAATGAGTTTTTGGACTGACGTAGACACGTCACACGTGTGCAAAATGGTGAATCAATTCACTGTGATTCCCACATGGAGCTGACGGAAGAAAATACATTTGATGGGGATTTGCTGGTTTCTCAAAGGAATCAGCAGCAAGAATCAGTATCAAAGGAGCCCTTAGTCATGGATTAATCTTTTTTTTTGTGGACACCCAGTAGTCCTAGATATGTTATTCTTGTCAGAACCAGGAAAAAAAAACTGTCTCAGAGGTGTACACAATAAGCATATGACTTAGAGCCATATGCAGTTCTTTAGAAGCTTATTTGCAACTCAAACTTATTTTATCTGGCTTGGGTCTTGTTTTGATTTTTGGTGGCTTGATGTCTCGAAGCAAACAATGCAGAAACTTATATCATATATTGGCACAATTTGTAGGGTACTCAGCATGCAGCGACACGTGCTGCTGCCTTTGTTCGGGGTGATGATGTCGTTCATAAGCTGTTCACTGATCTGGCCTACCGCTACAGTTAATCTGTTTTACCTACACATGGATCCACTCAGTTTACTGTAACTGCATTCGATTTGTTACTAGCACTAATTCAGAATTGGTGTGCTGTTGTCATTTTGATATCTTAAATAGGCAATAAGGCATAAGGAGAACAACTATAGTAGTATAGTACAATATTGAGGGCTTGTTTGGATACAAGAGCTAATTGCCAGCTAGCTAAAAAATAGCTCTAGTGTATCCAAACAGGTAAGCTAATAGGTGGGCTGATTTGTTAGCCAAGTCTTCAAGTAGTTGTTAGCCATGTGTATCCAAACATGCCCTTTAATATATATTCCAGAACCTTAGTTCTAGCAATAATATTTAGAATTTGGCATAAAAAATCTTTTACTATTCGTATAAAAGTTGTGCAATGATTTGTATGATTAACACAAATGTGAAAAGTAGAGTAGAATGACGTGTATATGGAAGCATAGTGGATTGGGACTATTTGTATATTCTTACATTCCAGAGATCGAGCTGGTGGATACACAAGAATGTTAAGAACCAGGATCCGTGTTGGTGATGCTGCACCAATGGCATACATCGAGTAACATTCTTTATCTGTATTTATTGGAGACCAATTTTACCCATACATCTTCTCACAGGGTGTTATCGTTTGGTGCACATTGAAAGTTCATTGTTCCTTGGTACTTCATTTAGTGAAAGGAGCTGACTATGTATTTGTAGCCAAGCACACCCTCTTTTTAAAAATGTGTGCTGTTTAGGACAAGCTAGCTAGTTTATTTTAGCATGTTCTAAACGTCATATATTTTTAAAATGGAGGGAGTATTCGGATTTACTTGACATGGTTACATCCAAATAGTTCACTATGAATTGGACTTAGGCCGACTCCAGCAAGGATCTGTAAAGCGTTCTATACGCCAAATTTAGCGGATGCAACCGTGCGCAATACCTCCAACAAGGTTTAATAAAGAACTGTAAAATTTAGAGCTCGCCAAGAATCCCCTAAACGTAGCGGACGAAGAAGTGTCCTGTATAGCTGATAGCTGTATCGACTGTCAATGTGCTTGTGTCCTTCTTATACTAAAAAAAAGATTACGACTGTACATGATGTGATGGATACATGCTGTCAGACATGTACGATTACAACTATACATAACGTTGATTTCATATGAAATTATTTTTTATAGGTGAAACACAATGCAAAATTCGAAGTTTGATAATACTATAGATATAGAGGACTAAATATAGAGGATGTTGCTGGAGATGAAGAAAATATAGAAGATGAAATCTTTTAGATGGTGCTGTAAATAATAAAGAATATTTCTTTAGACGATGAAATTTAAAGTACTCTGTTGGAGACAGCCTTACCAGAATCCCTGTAGACATGTATTTATCCGTTGTCATATGCAGGTTCGTGGACAGGGAGAATGAGCTTCGAGAGGCCAAACCTGCAATACAGCCGCCGCCTCAGGGCTTGTTCGGTTAGCTCTCAATCCATGTGGATTGAGTGGGATTGAATGAGTTTGAATCCCAAACAAGTCAAACTTCTTCTTATTTTTTTCCAATCCCATCCAATCCATATGTATTGGGAATAACCGAACAAGCCCTCAACGATTTCCTCTCGATCCATGGACCAAGTCACGTGCTAGACAACAGTGGGCAGGACCTAAAATCACCAAGACCTCGGAACCAGGCGGCTTACGAGCTAGTGTATCTATGTTCCATTAAGAAGCTTCAGTTATTTAGCCCAAGTAGCATGGGATTTTCTTTCTTCAGTGGAGATAACCGTGGATAGGGCAATTTAAACTTTATTATCATTTAGAGCAATTTAAAATTTATTTATCATATTGTATGCTTGTAATTCACCAATTGAAGATTATAGTTGTGTCCACACAGGAAGTTTGGAATGAGAGATGCATCTCCGCTTTGCTTACTGCAGTTGTAACAGATCTAACTGCATGTTCGCATTCGTGTATGCACCAATCCACTAATACTGTGTCTCTCGTTATCGCATTTAAGGCATGTTTGGTTCGTGACTAATTACGCCACACTTTGATTAAGGTTAGTCGTTTGAATTGGACCTTAGCCAGAAAAGTTAGATAAAGTGTAGCAACTTAGTCAGCGAACCAAACAGACCCTTAGTTTCTGATACCGTCTTTTACCATTAGCTAAACCTAACTGTGTTTTTTCCTTACTGTGCTCCGGATTGCAGTTTACAGGCGTCAGGTTTATCCGAGGAATCATTCTTCGTCAGTATCGCCAAATCTTGAGAGGATCAGACTCTCTTCAACGCCAAATCCGAGGAATCATTGTTCGTTTTTACGTTCTAATTCTTTATTTTTTTTACCTTTGACCATCTATTTCAAAAAATATTTATAGTTTTTGCAATATATAAATTATGCGAGGGAGTTTTAGTTATAGTTCAATTCTAGAGATTTAGGTTTCTAATACTAAATCTTAATTCCATATACAAGCAAACAATAGAATTCTAAAAAACTGATTCCAATTTCTAATTCCGCGCTCAAATATCTACTTCTAAACAGGCTATGAGATGACCGGTTCCGAGGTTCAGCTGCCAATACTGGTTCGGGCAACTGTACGTGCTGAAAGCATTAACTACATACTAGTATGCTGATCTGGATGCACTCGTTCATGATCTTGTCAGGTACACTGTATTGTGTGTGCTGTGGTCTATGCGAGAGAGGACTGCTCGTTTCTCGCTTGGCCTTTATCTGCAAAACACGAAAAGGGCAGCAGTCGTGCCGTGACTCGCAAGTCACAAGCGGCATCAGCAGCGATCTGACTGGCAAATTGAATCGTTTCCGGTTAGCCGTTCGGTTCGGTGACTTGCCAATCTGCCATTCAATATCATCGTGGATCGATCAATCAGACGGACTTCGTGGATGGAGGACCCCGTCGATCTGTCGGCTCCAATTCGGTGGTGGCAACTGGACCGACGCGTATAGGCAGCGGCCGGTTCGGAACAGGAAAAGGAAGCCCACCCGCGAGACCGCGACAGTGCATCCTCTCTGGTGTCTACCATGGCGAGGCGAGGCGTGTGCCTGGCTGGAACTCGAGAGAACGGTACAGTTTCCCAGGGAAAACGAAGCAGTTTGCATTTGCACATCTCCGTGGCGTATAGATGGCCAACAGGCCGACCCGGCACGGGTCTAGGCAAACACGGCCCATCAGCAAACGGGCCGGCACGGGTCTACGTGCTTAACGGGTGCCTGGAGAGCCCACGTGTTTGGCTGTTGGCCCAGGCACGGCCCTCTTACCCTCTAGACCACTTTTCGTGCCGGGCCGGTCCGCTTAGCACGTTCAAAAAAACGGGCTGGGCTAGCACCAGCCCGCCAAAGTTAAAAACAGCAAAAAACAACAGAAAATATAGACAAATATAATAAATGAGCTATTTTGTGCAATGTTGCCTCATTAAAAACCTTTCTAGGTAAAACACACTCTTGTGAGAAACCCTAGAAAGAAAAAAAGAGTGCAGCCAGCTCAAAGTTTAGTCACTAAGTTTATAGGTGTTACAAATGTATATTACAATACAAAATGACTCTCTCACAATGACTGAATGATAAAGCACAGAACAGATGGCCACATCAGTCTAGAAGACTAGAACTAAGTAGTAAATACCAAAGTCACTAAGCAGCAAGAAGATCATCTTCATCAAGGAATAAGTTCTGGAATGAGTCCTCAAGCTCTGGGTTGTCAACAACATGTTGTTCTCTCTTTTCTCCTCATTTCCAATCTTTTAAGCAAGTCAGCATCTCCACATTCTCAGGCAATAAGCGTCGTCGTTGCTCCTCAATTATCCTCCCTGTCAAACTGAAACAAGACTCTGAAGAGACAGTAGATACGGGAACAGACATAATATCCCTTGTCATTATGGACAAAACCGGATACGTTAGCTTGTGGTCACGCCACCAGAGAAGTATATCAAAATCATCCTCATAAGAAGTGGCATTGTCACTGTCTAAGTAGGATGAGAGCTCACATATAGCAGAGGAAGATGAAGTAGAAGGGGTAGAGATAGGGGGAGGACCAACAACACCTGAACTGGAATCTCCAAATATTCTTCCCCAAGCATGTTTTTTTACCTGTATGAATAGAAGCTGAGCAGCCCTTTGAGCCCTAACTACAATTCATTTTTGACATCAGCATAATATGTACTGTACTCACACCCAGTGCAGTCACCAAGTAAATGTAACATATTAAAAAAACCTCTCATCTTAGCTCCAGGGTCCAGAATGAATGCATATGAATATAGCAAATGTATGTCACTCCAGTACTTAAGAAATTTAAGTTGCATTGGAAACACAATAGTTCTAAGATTTAAATCTCTTTCACATGCTTTCAAATGAGATGCAATTTCCAGAATATGGTGAAGAACTAGTGGACTAGTTGGATAATAAACACCAGACAAAACAACAGTAGAGTCATAGTACAGTTCTAGAAACTCTAAAATCTTCTCAGCAACATACCAATGATTAGGAGGCAACAATTGTGACTCATAATGTGAATTGATGAAGACAGAAAAAACAATTTTGTATGGGACCAAGTGTTTAAGCATCAAATAAGTAGAATTCCATCTAACATCCATATCCAAGCTAAATTTTCTGGGTCTAACACCTCTTGCTTTGCAGTACTCTTTAAATGTTGCTATTCTAAAATTAGAAGCATTTAATAAATTAATTGCAGTTCTAAAATCTTCCAAAAAAGGTTTCAGTCTCTTCATTACAGATTTAACAATGAGATTAATGATATGACAAGCACATCGTTGATGCATAAGAGTGTAGTTACGCCTATTCGGATCCTGAGATTCAGGTGAAGGATCAGGACCCAAATAACCAGCAAACAAAGGTGTCAATGTATCCATAGCCATTGAATTTGAAGAAGCATTGTCTAGAGTGACAGAGAAAATCTTGTCAACCAGACAAAACTCCTCAACCACAACAACAATTCTTTCAGCAATATTTTGACCAGTATGTCTAACCTCAATAAGCATAAGACCAATGACTCTTTTCTGTAATTCCCAATCAGCATTAACATAATGACAGACAACACTAATGTAGTCCTCCTTAGCATTACTAGACCAAATATCTGAGGTTAATGCAACCGAAGAAGTAGCAGGCAACACATAATTGATAAGCACATTATGTCGTTCAGTGAAAAGTTTGAGAAGATCTCTAGTGGTGGTCTGTCTAGAAACTTTGGTAAACCTGGGGTTATGAGCACGAGCAATATAATCCTCCCAGGCCTGTGTCTCACCTATACCTAATGGAAGGTCAAGCTTAGCAATAAGACGACACAACTCAGTTCGAGCAAAAATAGGATCATATTCCCAATTGTGTAGAGAACCATCAGGATTGAAGGTAAGCCGAGACTGGACCCTAGCAGCGTGATCAACCTTCTTCCTACAAGCTTTCTGGTGTCTAAGCAAATGCCCGGTAACAGCAGAAGATCTAGCAGATAAACGAGTCTTACACATTCTACAAATAACAGCAATTCGAACATTGGACCCATTCACTTTCTCAAATACCTCATCAAAATCAACCCAGACAATAGATTTACGCTTACCAACAGATGAGGTACCAGTACCACCATCGGTGCTGGTGGAGCCGACCGGAGTATCGGTGGCCGTAGCAGGCCCTCCACCAGCGTTGGTCGGATTCGAACCTAGATCGATAGGAGCAGAGGTTAGATCGATACCGAGCAAAGCAGCAGCATCGGCCTGGATGTCATCTTCGTCATCTGGGACAAGCCCTGCCGCGCGAAGGTCGTCGTTGCCAGTGACCGGATTGACATCGTCATCATCCGCCATGGCGACCTTCACCGCGGACGGCCGATCTCCAGCACCGTCCCTCAACGGTGCACGCAGTCGTCGTGCCCAATCTACCCCAGAGGAGGAAGACGAGGCATCAGCAACTGACCTACAAAAGAGTAAAAACAATATAGAGTTAGGGTTAGGGTTTAGGAAAGACGCAAAGGAGATCTAGGGTTAGGGTTTACCTGTGCTACCGGAGCCCGATGCCGGAGAACACGGGGCCACCCAGATGACACACGACAGACAGACACCGATTAGAGACGACGGCGAGCGGGGGAGGGCCGGAGGGGAGGACGAGACGAACTCACATAGTTCACCGAGAGAGAGGGGATTGGATAGGGGAGAGGGGTTAGGGTTAGAGAGGAGCTGGTGGATCGAGGTCACCGGCGTCGGGGACGGGAGCCGAGGTCGCTGGATCGGGGCGGCGCTGCGACGGAGGACGGGAGGAGCCGAATCGCCAAGTCAGTCGCCAAAGGGGAATCGCTGCCGAGTCGAGAGAGAGGGAGAGCAGGAAGCGAGTGCGAGGGGCTGAGAAGTGGGGCCCAGGGGGCGAGGAGCCGAGGAGGTAGTAAGGCTGGCCGCTGGCGGTGGCGGCGGGCCCGACCGGGCTGTCCGCACGGGAGCAGGTCGTGCCGTGCCGGCCCACGTGCCTGTCTAGCGGCCGAGGCATGGCCTGCTCCACTGGGTCGTGTCAGCCCGGGCCCATCCCTCACGTGCCGGGTCGGGCGCGAACCGGGACAAAAAAACGGGCGTCGGGTCGGGTTAACCAGCCCGTGCTTCATGTACATCTATACCGTGGCGGCGACGGGCGACGCCTCTCCAGTCTCCACGCACGCATGTGGTCCAGAGGAGCAGAAGCGTACGTACGGGTATAGATGTCCAATAAGCACGAAGCCCGCGAGCCCGGCACGAAGCCCGTTTTTTGGGCCCGGTCCGAGCCCAGCACGGCCCGGTTATATGCGGGCCCGGGCCGGCCCGGGCCGGCCCGGCACGAATAAGCGGGCCGGGCTCGGACAGGAAATTAGGCACGGTGGGCTAGCCCGGCACGGTCCGTTTAGCTCTAAGCCCGTTAAGCCCGCTTTTTTTACACTAAAACGTGCTTTTCGGCCCGCATAGCCCGCTTTTCGGTCCGCTTTTTTCGTGCTAAAATGCTTGTTGCGGGCCGGGCTCGGACAAGGAATTGAGCCCGCGTGCTTAGCCGGCCCGGCCCGGTTTTTTAATCGTACCTAGCGGGCCGGGCCCAAAACGGGCCGGGCTTCACCGGGCCCGGACCGGACCGGGCCGGGCGGCCCGTTTGGACATCTATACGTACGGGTGCACGTACGGCCCTGCCGGGGCGCCGGGCATTCACTGAGACTGAGCACTTGAGCAGAGCTGCAGAGGCAGGCGTCCGCACCGCCAACGCGTACCGCACCGTGTGAGTGTGAGTTCTGGCGACGAGGAGCTTTGAAATCCCTGCGCTAAAAAGCGACGGCACGCGGCGCCGGTGCCAGCCGGCCGCGGCAATTAATCCGCGGCAGCGACACAGGCGCTTGGCAGGCCGTGCATGCCTTGCCTGCGAGAGCCGCACAGTGGCAACGGCAATCACGCAGCGAGCAAACAGTGAACAATCTGGGTCTCCACTCATCAGTGCAATGCATGTAGGCGCTTTTACTTAAATGAGAACACTTGATTGTATAAAGAGTAGGTGCACACATACATCAAAGCTTTTGCTCGTCTTGTCGTCTACTAGTAGCTCATGTCATATCTCTTTTCATGGTATACTGCAGGAATGAATTGTAAGAAATAGTAAATGGTAGATAATACAACAACGCCCCGGACAAGCACAACACACGTCCGTTCCCCGGGCGCCCATGTACGGCAGCCTGGCCCGACCTCGCCTCCTTTATGACGACCACCCCGCCGCCTTGAGCCCCCGTTGATACGACACGACAAGTACTCTGTCACTCTCCATCACATATTCCACCAACCTAGTTCACGACCACGGCCAATCGCTGTTCCAGCGGTTCGTTTTGATGTCCACAAACCAAATGTAGCAGCAGGTGCAATGGCAACCGGGCGAGGAGGAAAAGGGAAAGGCAAGGCACGGCACGAAACTGGAGCTGGCGCCGGGCTCAGTGCTTGAGCACGTCGGGAATGTGCACGGGGTACCGGTGGATGCAGTTGGCCCACGGCCCGTCGGCGTTGGCGGCGGGGCGGATGCACTCCCAGGCGGCGCTGTTGCACTTGAAGCCGGAGCCGAAGCCGATCATCCAGACGCGGTCGCCCCTGCGCATGCGGCCCTTGGCCTCGACGTAGGCGAGCTCGTACCAGAGGGAGCTGCTGGAGGTGTTGCCGAACCGGTGCAGCGTCATCCGCGACGCCTCCACCTGCTCGTCCGACAGCGTCAGGCTGCGCTGGAGCTCGTCGATCACGGCGCGCCCGCCCGCGTGGATGCAGAAGTGCTCGAACGCCGTGCGGAAGTCCGGGATGTAGGGCCTGATCCGGTTGTTCAGCACCTTGCGCGCGATGAAGGACAGCGCGAACAGCAGCTGCTCCGACGCCGGCAGCACCAGGGGCCCCATCGCCGTGATGTTCGCCTTCAGCGCGTCGCCCGCGATGCTCATCAGGTCCTTGGACAGGTTGATGCCCACGTTGCCGCGCTCGTCCTCCTCCTGGTACACGCAGCGGTACGCGCCGTCCGACGCGCCGCGCAGCGTGCGCACCACGCGCGCCAGGCGGAACCGCGCGCCGGCGCCGTCGGTGGACAGCAGCGCCGCCGCGCCGCCCATGCGGAACAGGCAGTTGGGCAGCAGCATCGCGCGCTCCTCGCCCATGTAGTAGTTGGGGGTGATGGTCTCCGTGGACACCACCAGCGCGCGCGCGCCCCGCGGCGCCACCTGCAGCAGGTTCCGGGCCAGCTCCACGGAGACGAGCCCCGCGCTGCACCCCATCCCGGCGAGGTGCACGTTGCGCACGTCGCCGCGGAGCCTGTACCGGTGCGCGACCATGTCCGCGAAGGACGGCGTCGGCGCGAACAGGCTGCAGTTCACCACCAGGATGTCGATGTCCCGCGGGGAGACCCCGGTCTTGGCGAGCAGGTCGTCGATGGCCGAGAAGATGACGAGCTCGGCCTCGGCGCGGGAGGACTCCAGGTCGCGCGACGGCGGGATGTAGTGCTGCGCGTACGGCAGGCACGTCTCCTCCCCGAGCCCCGACCGCTCCAGCAGGCGCGTCATGAACCGGACGCTGCGCTCGTCGAAGCCCGGCCACACGCGGGAGTGCTCCAGGAACGTCGCGAACGGGACGCGGCAGTTGGGGCTGGTGCGGAAGCACGCGTAGTCCACCAGGTACACAGCGCGCGGCCGGAGCATCAGGTATAGCACCGTGGCCGCGGCAGGCAGGAACGCGGCCAGGAACATGTGCGCCGGCCGGAGCGCCAGGATCTCCTCGGGCCCGAGCGACGACGCCTTGAGCAGGACCGCGGCGGCGAGCGGCACGGCCACGATGGCCAGGATGTTGTTCACCACCAGCTGGTACAGAGGCTTCAGCCGCCTGAGCTGCACCGGGGAGCCCATGGACATGGTGGTGCGCGGACCCTGAGGCGGCGGTCGCATCGCGTTGGGCTGGCCTGTCCTGGCGGGTGTCCGGGCTAGGTTCAGGGCGTGGTGGGCTAGCGAGCACTGATTACTGAAGTGAAGCGAGACGAGGAGAGGCAGGGAGAATTTAAAGCGCTGGAACGGCCTACGATGATCACTCGTCAGAGGCCACAGACAGAGACGGAGAGACCTGTGGGACAGCAACAATGACGAACACGGTAGCTGCCCACCACATAATGTCAGCTATACTGGATCAAAGCCAGCATCATCATCAAAACTCAGATGGACAGGTCAGTGTATATGCACCTCCACACGTTATGGCGAGGAACTGAGGAAGACGAACTTGAAACCCGTCTTTCGTATAGTAAGAAAGAAAGAAGAACTGGAATCCATGGTCCCTGAACTCGTGGTCCTTGTGTGGACTGTGGAGGTGTTCAGATGTTCAGGCGAACTGCAGTGAAGGGCTTTTGAATTTGGTAGTAACAGCAAACAACAGTCAAGTAGTAATAATGACCAGTCCAAGGTTGATGGACGCGCATGCAGGATTTTTGCAGTGACCACACGTCGGCTAGTTGCGGGCTCTTGCGGATAAGATACAAGTGACCAAGGTTTACGTACAGTACAACCGAGTGAATGAAACGAAAGCGTCTTCTAACTACCTTATCGCTTTCAGCAGGTATTTCAACCTCAATCTTTCAGTGCTGCATGCGTCTTTCTTTTTAGAAACGAAATCCAGGTCGGATTAATTATTGCAACAAAAAGCTGAAATAGACGCCCAACTAATTAATTTATGGACCCTTTCGAAAAGCATGGGTTCCAAAGACAAATAGGACGAAAGTACTTCACAAAAATAACACTAGTGTCAACTCGCCATGCAGTCCTGTTGTCTGTCGGCATATTGTACTGCAGATTATATTGTTTATAAAGTGAAGTTTAAAATATAGAATATGATAGTAAACGTCATAGAGTAGCGGTTAGAGACATCCTAAGATAGCGTTCTGGTACAGTGCTACACATGTATATACTGTTGTTGAGCTGACAAATGTCACCTTATTAGTCAAACCATGAAAGTTATGGACTTATATGAACAAAATACCAATTGTTGACGCATTGTTCAAAGTGTATAAAAAACTCTGCCATTATATTTGTATCGTCGAGACTATCTGAAGATATATTAGGATATCAACTTATTCGGAGTCCAAACTAAATCAAAACAACTTTGAAGGGTGCTAATCCAGCTGAAACAGGGCTGGCCGGTTACCAACAGCAGCGATGAAAACGGGTATTTATTTGAATATCAATTTTGTGGTTTTTTTCTTTTATTGTAAATAAAAATGATATAAAATCTACTACGTAAATTTATGTATTTGTTTTTAACATTGAGCTTGTAATGTTTCATTAAAAGTAAATCTTAAATCTATCATATATCTTCCAAACGATAGATATAAAATTCGTTACAATTCAGGTACAAATATGAATATTTTTTTTCTTTTTTTGTTGTAGAAAGCAAATAATGCACAAAACAATTTATATAAATTTTTATTATTAGCTGTAATAATGTGCTTGATAACACAAAAAAAGATTTGCATCAAAATTTATACATATCTATTTTAAAATATTAGATTTGTTATAACAGTTCGGATACCCATTTTCATCTGGTCGGTCAGTCTTGATTTTTCAACTTTCTCAAATAGAACGGATTGCACCATTACTTTTCGAATCTCGACAAATTAATTACAAATATTGAAAGGTTTTCATGCCTTAACTTAGGGTATGTACAACCCTAAGCTCTTGGAACAGTTTTCCAAATACAAGAGACAGTTTAAAGACCGAGTGATACAATCCTGAACCTCCGGATAATAAACGCAGTCAATACACATTATGTATAGAGAGTCGTGTAGAAACGGGCTATTGACAAAAAGCCTGTCTCTTGATTATTTTTCACTTAGCTCCCTAAAGACCCCTCGTTTAGTTAGGTTGTATATGCCCTTACAGAAAAAACGGTCAGACTGATTTCTATGGTCGAGTTAGGATCTAACTTGTGTTTTGACGTGTTTTAGAAGGGGTTTCGATCATTTGAGGGATAAGATCATCTCCTCCTTATAAGGCCACAGTCGATTGAGGTGCCTAACACACATAATCAATAAAAAATAAAAAATCAATCTACTCATAACTCTTTTCGTATAATCCCTCTTCAACTGCATGCTGATGTCATTACTTAATCTGACGACCAAGGATGGTGCTCTATGATTGTATGCCAACCTAGGGCAATCCAGTGACGTCTTTTGCTCCGACGTGTCGCTCCTGAGCGAATCTTTGATGTTTTTCTAGTTTACCTAGAAACTAGCCATTCTCTATCATGTAAGCATGATTCACTATCATTTAGTGGTTTACTCGTAAGCCTCACCGTTCTTTACTTTTTTACCATAAAAGAGTGTTGGTTATCCGCTCCGTTCTACAGTCTGTGATGATACAAACGATCTAACCCTATTTGGTGTGTGACCTATGTTTGCTTCAACACCATTTAAGGAGTTATGAGTTAACCTTGGGATCTCACAACAACTCATCATGTATGTTATTGAAAGGGAAATAGGCTCAAACCTTTTCCTAAATGATTTTGGTGGTTGAATTGCCCAACACAAATAATTGGACTAACTAGTTTGTTCTAGATTATATGCTCTACAGGTGCCAAAGGTTCATCTACAACTATACTAAATCGACTGTCCGGAATACCGTAGATTATTCCGGACAGGAGAAGCTTTTTGGAAAAACAGACTATGCGCGGACCGTCCGGGCCCTTGCGGCGGACAGTCCGCGACACCGAGTTGACTTCGACCAGGAACTACAAATCAGGGACAGTCCGACTAAACCACGGACCGTCCAGCTACAACGCGTGGACCGTCCGGCTATAATTCGCGGACAGTCCGCAGGTGAAGACCTGGTTCAGCCCGAAGGTGACAAGTTGATCAAAAGGAATTATATAGCTGGCGCGGACCGTCCGGGACCAAGGGCGGACCGTCCGCGTGGTGTCACCGAGGCAGATAGCCGTTGATCTAACCGTTGATCTGTCAGAAGTATCCGTTGAAGATGTCAGAATCGACCGTTGGAGGGTCGCGGACCGTCCGGGCCCTAGCCGCGGACCGTCCGCCAGTGCAATTTCTGGCAGATACGCCCCAACGGCTATATAGGTGGTTGAGGGCTATAAATACCACTCCAACCGTCCACTTCATGGTGAGGGAGCCCAAGCAACATTCCAAGTCATCTAGTTGACATACTCAAGCCCTCCCAATCACATATATTCATTGATACATCCTATACACAAGATCTAGCCCACTACAACCAACACAAGTGCCACAAAAGAGAGTGCAAGCAATTGAGAGCTACTCAATTGAGTTTAGCCCTAGTGCCTTGTGAGATCCATTGAGAGATAGTGTGAGCTTCATCTTTGTGTTCATTTGCGCGTGGAGTTTTGACTCCCATCGAACTTCCTCCAAAGTTTTGGAGGCTTGTAAAAGCTAGCAAGAGACACCAAAGAGTGTGGTGGTCCTTGTGGGATCGAGAGTGATCCTTGAAAAGAAGAAGAGCTCGCCGATCCTTGTGTGATTGGTGGAGAGAGGGAAAGGGTTGAAAAAGACCCGTCCTTAAGTGGACTCCTCAACGGGGACTAGGCCTTCGAGGGCCGAACCTCGGTAAAACAAATCACTCGTGTCTTGTGTGCTTATTGCTTGTGATTTGTTTGTTCTTTCCCTTTCTAAGTTTCTCTTGCATTACTCTTTGCTAATTCTATTTGGTGTTGCTTTAAGTTATATTCTCATTTAGTGAAGCAACTCATTGCAAGAGAAAACTTGTGTTATTACTCTTCTTACTTAAGCCTCTTGCTTTATTCTCATAGACTTATTAATAGTATTAATTTATCAATTCCGCATTATTTGAAAGCAATACTCTTTACAAGCAAGGACTTAGTTTTTATACTCCGATAATTATATATCTTGTTCTAACCACTAATCAAGGGATCTAGTTGGGGGATAAAGTTTTAATTTTCAGGTTTCGCCTATCCACCCCCCCCCTCTAGGCGACTTTCAATTGGTATCGGAGCTAGGCACTTCATCTTGAGTCTAACAACTCGAAGTGATGGCTCATAGAAGATCCCAAAAGAACAAGAAGACTCCTCCATCGAACACAACTCAAAAGGAGGTAACTCTTGAAATATTATTTGATGATTGTTCTAATTATGACTCATGGTCCTCTAGTGTGATAAATGCTTTTAGAACCATAGATCCACGATTAGAACAAATTATAGACAAGAGTATTTTTCCCTCTAATTTCAATGGAAAAATTAATTCCGAGGAAGATCAAAGATGTTATCGCTTAAACTATCTAGCTTTTGACATCTTAACTAATTCTCTTAGTAAAGAAGATTATCGTGCCTTCATATCAAATTATGACGAATCAATCCATGATGCGCATGATATTTGGACTAGAATTAGAAGCAAATTTGATGAGTCCTATTATGATAGTCCATTGTGTGCCTCTACTTCCTTTAGTATTTGTGATACTAACCCTTGCAAGGAAGAAGAAGAAAATGATCGATGGAGACCAAACGATGAATCCACCTCTCCAAAAGGTTTGTCCTCCCATTTCGATTCCCACATGTGTTGCGTGGCTAATGCAAATGATAGCGGAAGCACAAATGAGGATGAGGAGGAAGAAAGAAGCTTTGTGCAACTCTACGCTCGCCTAAGCCAAGAAGATAAGGCGGTCATACTCAAACTTCTAGAAAGAGCGAGAGAGCAAGGCGAAGCTCGTCAAAGGCTAGAAAGTATTCTCTCCATGAAGATGCAATGCTTTGACGAGTTGACTAAAGAACATGAGGAGCTAAAGTGCTCTCATGTTGATTTGGTCCAAAGGTATGAAACTATTTCAATTGAGCAAGATAACGCTTTACATTGTATAGCTCAATTAGTAAATAAGAATACCTTGCTTAAGGACCAAGTAGAAAAGCTAAAAATTGAAAATCTAGCTTTTCAAGAAAAATATGATATGCTCCTATGCTCTCATGAAAATCTTAGAGATGATCATATCATATTAAACATTGCTCATGAGGTTGTGATAGAAAATTTAAAATCCCAACAACCTCACTCATGCACATGCATTCAAATTGATACTATATTACCATGTGCTAATGCTTGTTGTCCGTCGACAAGCAAATCTTCCTTTGAGCTAGAATTTGCAGGAACAAACGATGATTCATATCAAAAGCTCAAGGAAGAAAATGAGAGGCTAAAGATGAGCTTGACACAACTAAAAGGGAAATGCATTGCCCAACCTTCTCAAGATAACCGTGATCTCATGGTGAAGAAGCTTGAGACGGGAACAACCGTGGCATGCACTACATCCCTTGAAGAAAATGTCAAGGATTTGAGGATTGCCAAGAGGAAGAAACAAAAGAAGAAATTCAACACCTCCTCCAAAAGCCTCAATCACGCCTCCACAAAAGGTAACATCCAAGGTAATGATCAAGCCACAATTCACATTAAGAGGTGTAGTGAATGCTTTGAAAAGGGGCACTTGATTAGGTCATGTCCCTACATTAAAAATGGCTTGATTATTAACAAGGATGATAGACTTTGTTTTAAATGCTCCAAGAAGGGACACTTGCTTAGATCTTGTCCCCATTTAAAACAAAAAGGCATAAGGTTAGAAAAGAAAGTTTTTACTAACCATGTAGCAAGCAACAAGCAAGGAAAGAAGAAAGCTTCAAAACTTGAAAAACGCCTATGCTACACATGCCGAAAGAAGGGACATCAATGCAAGGATTGTCCCATTGGTAACAATTCCACTCCTAGCTTGTCAATTAATTCTCATATAACTAGGCAACCCAAAATTGCAACTTGTGCTAGAAAGGAAATTTTACCTAGTGCTAACACAAAGGACTTTTGGGTTCCTAGATCTTTGTTAACTAACCATGATGGACCCATCAAGCGATGGGTACCAAAATATGCTTGACAAGATTTGTAGGAGAAGGAGATGATATGAAGTCTTTGGGGTGCTTGAGAGAGTTCATCCAATTGTTATCAACTCAAGCTATCAATCTTCAATGATCTATATATATGATTGACCCAAGGTTATTTTTCAAATTGCTATGTCCTAAACTCATATCATCTCGAGGAAGTTATTATATGTTGTAGGAAGTGAAGAGATATCATGTGCAAAAATCAAGGCCTACAACATGGAGGAAAGCCAAAGGATAGTAACACTTATCTTTTAAGTGCAAGTATTTTAGAATATCATTTCTTATGCGTCTTGTGTAGTCACATAGAAAAATTGAAGCACTTCAAATACCTTTAAATTTATGTTACCATTCTTTGAAGAATTTTCTATCATATGGTAGATTGCATACTCATCATTTCCATCCTATGACAATCTACATGCTTTAAATTGTTGGAAGTACCACATGGCATGTTTTTCGCTAAGTTATTCTATTATTGCCATGTATCTAGATATAGAGAGATTTTTCAAGTTCCTAAAAGAACAAGGTGTTATGTAAGGAATTCAAATCCTTAGGACACTTATAAAAGGAAAACTCTCTCTATAACTAGATTAGTGAGACTATTGATTTTATTTAAGTAACCCAAAGTAGTCTCACTTGTAGAGAATAAGTTTCTCTTTGAAAGCGTGTAAACTAACATGAAAAGAAAAATCAATCCAATGTTTTATGATGTATTTCTACTTGCTCAAAATTGGATATGATTCTTTCACATTTATCACTTTCCAAATCATGAATTAGATTTATTCCTAATCTCAAAGGATTTTTTATGCTTGTTTTATGAGTGAAAATTGAGCATAACATCATCTATGGATAATCTAGTTCATGCTATGAAGTTTCCATGTTTTAGTAATCTAGCTTTTCATTCCTTATCAAAATGATTACAAACATGGAAACTAGTGCTTGTATTACTAACAAAGCATCTCTTGAGCTTACTTTTGAATATCTACAAAAGAAAGTGCACAAGCCTCATGGGTTGCTCTTCACCCAAAGGAAGAAAGGTAAAAAGCAAAGGCATGGGAACTCATCTCTTTAATATAGTTCCCATCAATACTTGTTTACTCTAAATTATGTCTTTGTGAAGAAATAGATTCTTTATTAAATTTAAATTGGCTAAGTTGTGCATTCAATCTCATTCTCATTAATGCACTTATCCATTAGAATATATTCATACCTTTGCAATAAATGTTCTCATATTGAATTGTTTTATATAATAATTATTAAAGTTCAATATGAAGAATTAAATTCCTATGATTGATCAAATTGTTAAATAGTGCATGTTCCTCTTTTCAAGTAAAAGTGCACTAATGTTAAGGATTTTACTTCATGTCTGTGTGACTTATGGATGATGAACTGTGTTATTTCCTATCTAAAAGAAATCATCCTTCATTATATACTCCCTTGTGTTACTAACATCCTTCTTGAGTATTTTCAATAAGTTTGAAAGAAAAAAAAACCACTGCAAAGGGAGGACTCTCAAATGAAAGAGGAGAACATCAAGAACAACACCACCTACTTCTACGAAACAATCAATGGTGTGGTTGTGAGTGTTCTAAATCCTTTCATAATGAGAATACCAGGCTCAAGTTGTTTATTGCAAATTTAATGAGCCTTGATCAAGATGTATAATGCTTCTCTCTATTTGTCCTTAAAGTAAATGCATCCATTCATTCAAATACTTGATGCATATCTCTAGGGGGAGCCTCTATCTACATCTTGATTGCAATGAGACTGTCACTTTATCTTAGTAATTTCATAGAGTCTCTTGCATGAGATTAAGTTTCTCATAAAGTATGCTACTTCAAATTAATCCATCTTGTTAAAGTGATGTCATCTTTATCAAGGATTGTAGTTTTCATTGCTAAAGTAGCATATTTATTGGATTCTCCTATTTTTGAGCTTGATTGCAAATCTAATGCCTATGTTGTTCTTTTGATCGCATTTGTTGTTTGGTCATTGAATAACTTCAATTATCACTTGTGCTTCTTAGTGTCTCATGTAATTTCAATTTGATTTCAATTTGTTGTTTGGTAATTTCAATCGACATCTATCTTGATATGCACTAAGTTAAAAGGAGAATTCATGATACATTTATGCAACTTGTGATCCGTTTGATATATGCTAACAATAACTTGAAAAGATCACTAGTTGTAGAACTCTCTCTTGTGCAAAATATTTCCATATATTGTCATTAAGAATAGGTCTTAAGCATCTAAGACTAAGGACAAAGCACAATGAAGAGAGCGTCTCTATGCGAAGGAACAAAACGGTAAAACTACTTCCTTTCATTCAAACATGTACCCAAATCTTCCTCTTATAAGCATTCTTTGCATATCTTAGATAGAAGGAAGAGAAAGCATGTCCTTTGCATTATACCTGCTTCATACCTAGTTTAACTTCTCAAACATTCATTTTTTACATCTTTGTTTAAACTGGGTGAAGTAATTTTATTGTCAAGGAGCTTAAAGCTTAACCTTGTAACGAGGATAAGCTGCCTTTTGTTCCAAAAGGTGGATGGTCCTTAAGTCTCCTTGAAATCCTTAAGGGTAAATGCTTGAGATATTTATAACATGCTTTCATAAGTGCATAAAATGTCATGAACATCACACTTATACTATGACACAATGCACTTTACACTCTTTATGATATAGACATGGTCTCATTAACCTAATTATGTGCACTTGGCATTTTAGACCAAAAAAAATTGTTTTCCTCTCTATGCACATATTTAGGGGGAGCAATCTATATTGTATAAAATTGTTTAAGCTTAATTGACATATCCTTTTTAATCATGTCTCTTTCCTTTGGTACATTTGCATAATTCTTATCTTTATTGTGTGCCAAGGCTAAGACTAATATGTTTTCATGAGCATCTCATGTATTAAGTCTTAGATTGAAAGGGAAATAGAGTATTCGGCAAAGACATCGCTTCCACTCAACTCCATTGGGATTATCCACTCTTTGCCGGTATCCCGCCGTCTCTCCGTATTTGGTATAATCTTCACTCATGTTTTATTTGCCAAAGGGGGAGTTTTTCAAGGGCTTATATTTCACTCAAAGTATCCGTTTTTGGCGATTCATGCCAAAGGGGGAGAAAGTATTAGCCCAAAGCAAAAGGACCGTACCACCCACCACCTAGTTTTAGAAAACTAATAATTTTCTAAAACTAGGTGGTGGGTGGTACGGTCCTTTTGCTTTGGGCTAATACTTTCTCCCCCTTTGGCATGAATCGCCAAAAACGGATACTTTGAGTGAAATATAAGCCCTTGAAAAACTCCCCCTTTGGCAAATAAAACATGAGTGAAGATTATACCAAATACGGAGAGACGGCGGGATACCGGCAAAGAGTGGATAATCCCAATGGAGTTGAGTGGAAGCGATGTCTTTGCCGAATACTCTATTTTCAATTGGTAAATTTCAAATTGGTATCTTATTGTGTTCAAAAGGGGGTGAAAATAGTATTTTCAAAATCAATATCTTAAAACCCTCTTGAACACTAAGAGGAGAATTTCATTAAGGGGGAGTTTTGTTTAGTCAAAGGAAATGCATTTGAAACAGGGGGAGAAAATTTCAAATCTTGAAAATGCTTCTCAAAATCTTATTCATTTATCCTTTGACTGTTTTGCAAAACACTTTGAAAAGAATTTCCAAAAGAGTTTGCAAAAACAAAACAATTGGTGCAAGCATGGTCTAAAACTTAAAGGTAATTTGGTCTAATTCCAAGTAACCTTTGCACTTACCTTATGCAAACTAGTTCAATTCTACACTTATATATTTGCTTTGGTTTGTGTTGGCATCAATCACCAAAAAGGGGGAGATTGAAAGGGAAATAGGCTCAAACCTTTTCCTAAATGATTTTGGTGGTTGAATTGCCCAACACAAATAATTAGACTAACTAGTTTGTTCTAGATTATATGCTCTACAGGTGCCAAAGGTTCATCTACAACTATACTAAATCGACTGTCCGGAATACCGTAGATTATTCCGGACAGGAGAAGCTTTTTGGAAAAACAGACTATGCGCGGACCGTCCGGGCCCTTGCGGCGGACAGTCCGCGACACCGAGTTGACTTCGACCAGGAACTACAAATCAGGGACAGTCCGACTAAACCACGGACCGTCCAGCTACAACGCGCGGACCGTCCGGCTATAATTCGCGGACAGTCCGCAGGTGAAGACCTGGTTCAGCCCGAAGGTGACAAGTTGATCAAAAGGAATTATATAGCTGGCGCGGACCGTCCGGGACCAAGGGCGGACCGTCCGCGTGGTGTCACCGAGGCAGATAGCCGTTGATCTAACCGTTGATCTGTCAGAAGTATCCGTTGAAGATGTCAGAATCGACCGTTGGAGGGTCGCGGACCGTCCGGGCCCTAGCCGTGGACCGTCCGCCAGTGCAATTTCTGGCAGATACGCCCCAACGGCTATATAGGTGGTTGAGGGCTATAAATACCACTCCAACCGTCCACTTCATGGTGAGGGAGCCCAAGCAACATTCCAAGTCATCTAGTTGACATACTCAAGCCCTCCCAATCACATATATTCATTGATACATCCTATACACAAGATCTAGCCCACTACAACCAACACAAGTGCCACAAAAGAGAGTGCAAGCAATTGAGAGCTACTCAATTGAGTTTAGCCCTAGTGCCTTGTGAGATCCATTGAGAGATAGTGTGAGCTTCATCTTTGTGTTCATTTGCGCGTGGAGTTTTGACTCCCATCGAACTTCCTCCAAAGTTTTAGAGGCTTGTAAAAGCTAGCAAGAGACACCAAAGAGTGTGGTGGTCCTTGTGGGATCGAGAGTGATCCTTGAAAAGAAGAAGAGCTCGCCGATCCTTGTGTGATTGGTGGAGAGAGGGAAAGGGTTGAAAAAGACCCGTCCTTAAGTGGACTCCTCAACGGGGACTAGGCCTTCGAGGGCCGAACCTCGGTAAAACAAATCACTCGTGTCTTGTGTGCTTATTGCTTGTGATTTGTTTGTTCTTTCCCTTTCTAAGTTTCTCTTGCATTACTCTTTGCTAATTCTATTTGGTGTTGCTTTAAGTTATATTCTCATTTAGTGAAGCAACTCATTGCAAGAGAAAACTTGTGTTATTACTCTTCTTACTTAAGCCTCTTGCTTTATTCTCATAGACTTATTAATAGTATTAATTTATCAATTCCGCATTATTTGAAAGCAATACTCTTTACAAGCAAGGACTTAGTTTTTATACTCCGATAATTATATATCTTGTTCTAACCACTAATCAAGGGATCTAGTTGGGGGATAAAGTTTTAATTTTCAGGTTTCGCCTATCCACCCCCCCCCCCCTCTAGGCGACTTTCAGTTATATTATGATTGTGCTCTCGATACAACAATACACATGTAATACATAGTTGAGCTCGCAAATGTTGACCATGTTACTTCCTCCCACTAGTACAAAACTGACCATCACTGTTGGCTCATCACTTTGTTGCTTTGCATTTGACAGTGATAATCCTTCACTGTTGTTCTTAATTTGAAAATCTAAAAATATTTGGGGACCTTAAAACCAACAATGAAGGTCCATATTACTATCATCTCAAGCCATAGACTGTTAGTGATCTATCATTGTTGATTTAAGCCATGAACCAGCAATGGTACTAGGGCTATCATCGTCAGGTGATGGCTTAATTCATTGTTGATAGGTCACTGATGGTTTGTTGCTTGAGACAATAGTGATATATAGTCTATCATTACCAACTATTGGCTCGAGGCAGCAACGATTGTTGTAATTTACAAAACCATGCTCCCTCCTTCCTTCTCCCTCCCATCTCGAGCACACTCATCTAAGGAGGCATCTTTCCCCTCCTCCTCTCTCTCTCTCTCTCTCCATTTTGCATCTATTTTCCTCCAAAATGCTCATGGAAGGTCTTGGATTTGCATGGGCAAACATGATCTTCTTTGTTAAGGTTGGTAACTGCTTTAAATTTGTAGCTTTTGATTTTTTTATGGATAGATTAGTTGATTCTCATGGTAGTTATTTGTTAATTTTATAGAGAGTACTTTTCAATTTGATCTTGAGGAAGGCATTGAAATTGTGGTGAATCCATCTTCCAAAAGGTTGGTGGCTATGAACCCATTTAATTTCTGTCAAATTTAATGGAGGTTTTGATGATTGTTAGTTATTTTCTCATGCGTGCTTTAGCTGTTTTATGGAGTAGATGTATTCAATAGAGCTACTAATTTTAATTTTGATGAACATATGCATGTCACACCTAGCAACCCATTGTTTTGAGCAACAATATTATTGCTGAAGAATGCTTCAAGTTTTATTTTTTATAACTAACCCCCTATTTATATGACATGAGGTGGAATAATTGTTCTTCAAGAGGGGGCTACCAATTTGAATTTTGTTGAGCACATGCATTTGATACCTATGAAGCCATTGTTTTTAGCTACAATATTGTTGTTTGTGATTGCTCTATTTTTTCTACAATTAATGACCCCATTTTTATGTGGTATGGAGTGGAATAATTCTTATTAAATAGGGAGGATACGAATTTTAGTTTTGATGAGCGCATGCATGTGACACTTAGCAATCCATTATTTTGAGCTACAATATGTTATTCATGAATGCTCTAGTTTTTTCGGCAAACCGGGTGCAGTGACACTTAGCAACCCATTATTTTGAGCTACAATGTTGTTATTCATGAATGCTCCATATTTTCGGTGGACCTACGGCAGTGACACTTAGCAATCCATTGTTATTCATGTCACAATTAGAAACCCTGACACGGAGCGGTAACGCGGACGTGGTGGGCCGGGGGTGGTGGTATGACGTCGTGGGCCCGGTGGTATGGGTTCACTACAGAGGTATGAACAAAAACGTGAAAGCAAACCGGAGAAGGAGGCGACTCCGTGAGGAAGAAAGCCAAGCACCCACACAC
Organism: Zea mays; assembly: GCF_902167145.1. Lineage (NCBI taxonomy): Eukaryota > Viridiplantae > Streptophyta > Magnoliopsida > Poales > Poaceae > Zea > Zea mays. Next base: position 213,087,096 of record NC_050100.1, on the reverse strand, counting down.
ACCTATCCTAAATTTTCGGTAGCCTCACACTGGCTATCAAAAATAAATACTTAACTTTTTATAGCTTAATGGTAGCCACCAAAAATAATAATATTATTTTCGGCTGCAACATGAAGACCACTAAAAATTAACTTATTTTTTACATATTAAAAACAGCCGCCGAAAACAAAAACAAAAAATGGCTCCTCGTCTAGAGCTATCAAGGAGCCAAAGTCGTTTTGCTATTAGGAGCCGAAGCACCAAAAAATAGGCTTTTACCTACTTTTGTCCTGCACACAATAATGTTTCACGAAATTATAGTCCCTACCACCATCTATCCGTGTGAAGTTGTTTGTTTTGTCAAATAAATTGCAAAATGGCTCGGACTCTCTTATAAAAGCCAAGAAGCTAGAAGAGCCAGAGCTGTTTTGAGAATATTTGGAGCCTGTCAACAATGGGGGCATAGAATCCGCCGAAAATGAGTCAATTTTCGACGTGGCTGTCACAAGTTTCCAATATTCATGCAGTTGCGTATTTAGGTGCCCTACGGGGGCAGGCCAGAGCCGGGGCCCCGTCCATTCGGTTTGACGTCGCCGGCCATCTAGCTAGAGTGACGCGGTGGAACGGCCGTTGGCCGGGAGCGGGTGGTGCAACCGTGCAACGTCCTGCCTGCTCGATCGCTGCCGGCCAGCCACAGCCACATGCCGCAAAGGGCACTTATGGACTTTTTTCGTCCAACTGCACTGATCCAACGACGTAGATGCCAGAAGGTTGCCAAGTGCCGAGCGAGCGCCCATGTCCGTGGACCGTGGGTCAGTGGGAGGGCCGGCGCGTTGGCATGTCCAATGGATCCCGTACACTGAGCTGATCGAGGAGCCATCAGCCATGCATTTCCATTTTGTTGGCGATGGGTGGCGGCCGTTGGTAATGGTCGCCTGCGGAACAGGGACTGCAAGTTGTGACCCGCATCCGCATGGGGCGCTAGCTAGGGTAAGGCATGGACGTGCGTAACAGCTTACCGGTGGTTGATGAGAAGATGAGGCAAAAAGGCAGAGCAAGGCGCGATTCCGCGGAAGAATGCGGCTATCATCTTGATGTCATCAGCAGGAATGGACTGCAACTCTCTATAAATCAGCGGGTGCAGTTGTGTCAGTCGATGAGTACACTAAGGGCATGTTTGTTTTTGACGGAATGGTACATGAAACAATTTCTAGTCACATTGTTTCTTTAGTTTATATAAGTTTTGATCAGTTGGAACTATTTCTGGTGTATTCTTGACAAACGAATAAGACCAAAATTAATCCAGTAAGTACTGTACACACTAAGGCCCTGTTTGGGAGGGCTCTGGCTCCTCTAAAACTGGCTCCAATTGTTGCTCTTTTAAAGGAGCAGCTTCTCCGCCGGAGCCGATGTCTTTTACAAATCGTTTGGCAAAACAGCTCTTTACTGAACGCCAACGAGAGGCTGCGCGTGGTGGGAGAGGCTGCACGTGGTGCCTGCGCACTGGAATGGGCGAGGAGCCGGTGCGAGAGCAGGTTTTTTAGGCTCCGGCTCTTAGGAGCTAAACTGGCTTCTGCTCTCTTCATTTCAGCAGACTGGTTTGGGAGAGCTCCGTCGCGGAGCCGGAGCTGGAGCCGCGGGAGAGCCGTCCCAAACGGCCTCTAAATAAGAGTATTAGGCTTTGGCCTTCGGTTCCATTTAAAACAGAAATAAGTGGAGGTTTGCATTTCCACGGCGTCAGCCAAATCTGGTCGCCTACAGGCTACAGCTCCTCCCGCGGTCCCGCCGCCGATCAACCACGCTAGCTGCATCGCCGGTAAAGAATCGTAGCCGGCGCCGGTGCCTCGAACCCTTCAATGCTCGAGCTGCATGCAGCTCCTCAAGGTCACACATATAGATGGCCAATAAGCACGAGACCCGCGAGCCCAACACGAAGCCCGCTGTTTGGGCCCGATTCGAGTCCGGTTCTATACGGGTCCGGATCGGCCCGGCACGAATAAGCGGGCCAGGCTCGGACAGAAAACTAGGCACGGTGGGCTAGCCCGATACGGTCCGTTTACCTCCAAGCCCGTTAAGTTCGTTTTGTTGCACTAAACCGTGCTTACCGGTCCGATTAGACCGTTTTTTGGCCCGCTTTTTTGCGTGCTAAACGGGCCGGGCCGGGTCGTTTAGGCCCGCTGTGGGCTGGGCACGGATAGGAAAACGAGCCCGCGGGCTCGAATGACCCGGCTCGGTTTTCTAACCGTGTCTGGCGGATCAGGCCAAAACGGGTCGGGCTTCATCGGTCCCGGGCCAAGCGGCCTGATTGGCCATCTCTAGTCACACATACTAGCAAGGAAATGATCAACTAATAAGTGAATACTGATGGACGAAGTATACACGTGTGTCGAACTGCCGATTTAAATAGTCGGCAGTTCGATAATTTAAATTGGTGAAGCTACAAGACACCAAGACACATACTAGTCATGCTTAAATATGAAAGTCATCTCTACTTCTTCAAACCCATTTGAGAAGGGGAAAGAAAAGTCACGTACGCATGCTCGCCTCGCCTCACCAAGTGGGGCAAGGGTGTGGCACTTGACTACTTGAGTGAATGGTTCATTGAAATTTGGCTGAGCAGGATTGTGGCCACTTTTTGTAGATATAATATTTTTATTTCTCAACCTTTAAATTTGTGGATAGTAGTCCTAAATTGTTAGGTCGTGATCATGACATGACATCATGTTAGATTATACCTACATAAACAACAAACTATCAATCAACACCAAAATACATCTAATTGAGCTAAGGTTTTTTGTATTTCATGGTTGTGTCAGAGTCGCACTCTCTCTATCCCAAATGTATGCGTGCACCTATCATCGAGAGTGCAGACCTTCAAAACCCTCATCTTTCTGATCCAGCACCAGAAAAGGACAAATAAGTTTTTAGGGAAATTTACCTAACCTTCATGATGGGCCTTCTTCCATTCAAGTCAGGTGAAGCTACGTTCTTGTGTAATTGTCACCAGCTACTTCAAGCTCTTTCTATATATGTTAAATAATTATATTAGAGATATTTTCTTTAGATTTTGGACATATGTATTTTTTATACTCTTAAATTTCTTATATATATTTTAGTTTTGTTTAATATGTTGTCTAAAATATATAAATAGATAGAGGAGAAGTCTTAATAGAGAGAGGATTGAGAAGTGTTTTCTATATTTAGAGAACGCTTTAGAGAATACCATTAGAGCGTATAAAGGACAAAATCTTCTCAAGATAGTGTAGAGGACCCTTTAAGACCTAGTTTGGATACTTTAGTAATGAGTGGGATTGGAATAGATTAAGATGTATTGAGAGAGGATTTGATCTATTGGGGACTTGCACCCTCTCCAATCCTTTCGAAACACTCCAGCCCCAAAGTACAAACTAGGCCTAAGGTATTTTATTGGAGGCAATAAATCGTCAAAACACTGGGCTTCAGAAATACTGATGAGGTGGCAGCTGACGGGGTCCACAAACAGCTCCACCTCCACTGCTCCAGAGACGATGATCAGGCGACGGGCTGAGTTTTGAAGCAGGCTTTGTCTCACCTAGTCACCTATTAGCTGGGCCTGCACTTTGTCTTCTGGGTCATGAAGGCCCGTTAGCTAAGCAGGCTGATGGTCCAGCTTATGGGGGCCCTATCTCTCAGCCCGTCATTCCACATTCCTATTCAAACAAGGTGTTGGTTTGGTGACAACATCACTCTCTCATACCATGGCTCGACCAGTTGGCTAGTTGAGCAAGAGCTCGCGCGTTGCGACATTGCATGAATGGAGATGTGTACCTCGCTTTATATATTTCTTAATCTCACAATATATACATACAGTAATCATACATTTACGTTGAGCCAATCTCTCATTCATTTCCTATGTGGAATTATTTTTTTATTGCACCAGTGTCTTTTAGTGTGGGCCTTGTAAAAGCATCTCCAACAAGAAGTTTTATATTGAATCCTAAAAATTAAAATAGGATCTAATTTGAACTGTTTATGGTCACAAAACCATTTGCAACTCTAACAATTGAGTCATATATCATGTTATCCGTGTCGTAGTCGATTCTTCTCAAGGTAATCATCATACCAACCGCACAAGCATATATGATAAGTTATGTCTAGATATCAGAGCTTGTGCCATCTGCACGATGTAATTGGCACGATGTAATTGGTAGCCAATGTAGACTTTTTTATTTGATTTTATTTCATAGTACACATCCCGTGCACACGCATGGCTATAGGATCAATGCACGTACAACATAGTTATCTCGAGTGTATGCAACCTAAGTTATGGTAACAACACGCTTGTCAAGCTTGTAAAGTTGTCCATCACACATTTAATATGTCGTATCTGAGATTTATTCATTAAATTTTTCTATAGACTTATCCTCGAGCGCTTAGATGTGAGGTCCATTTTCTAAGGTCATACTATCCTTGACCGACATGACACATCCTAATGTCATGAGACAGAATTATACTTAACTTCCCTAAGTCCTTAGCACCTTTGGGGCCCTGGTACCTAGAGGGTCAATCCCTGCCGCCCTTGGAGTACGAGATGAGGACTTTATAGACTATGAGGCCAACTGAGGTTCTTAGCGACTAAGTGATGTTAATGCACAAGGGATAGACTGTACTGAGCATCTGATACCTTATTACCTCATAACACAAATGGGCCTTAGGACTTAGGCTTACAAGTTGAAAGGGAAATGTGCCCTTGGGCAATTTTTATAATGTTTTGGTGATTAAGTGTCCAACACATTTAATTAAGTTCTCATGTACCAAATAAAGTGAGAAGAACAAATCAAGTCAAAAGGTATGTTTCCAGACTTAGTGCATTGTTTTGAGTACTAATGTGTTCTGTCTAAGTTCTAGAAACAGTGAGAAAAAAATTGGAAAAAGAGTTAGCTATGTGCAGCAAACTTCAGCTCGGCCTGGCACACCGGACTGTCCTGTGGTGCACCGGACAGTGTCCGGTGCGCCAGACTGGTCTCCGGTGAAAAGGCCGCTCTCGGGAGTTGACGGCAGCGTACGACTATAATTCACCGGACGGTCCGGTGGTGCACCGGACTGTCCGGTGAGTCATCCGCGGCGAACTCGTCGCCCTCAGGAAAAGCAAAGGGGCGACATGGCTATAATTCACCGGACTGTCCGGTGGTGCACCGTACTGTCCGGTGAGCCAACGGTCACCTGTGCCAACGGTCGGCCGCACAATCTTCGCGCGACACGTGGACTGCTCCAACGGTCAGCTGTTGCACCGGATTGTCCGGTGGGCACCGGACAGTGTCCGGTGTGCCAATCAGCTCTGAGGACCAATGGCCGGATGTGCCAGAAAAGGAAGGAGATCGCGCACCGGACAGCTACAATGACTATCCGGTGGTGCACCGGACTGTTCGTTGCACCACCCGACAGAAGGCAAGTTTGGCCTTCCAAGTTGGCCTCCAACGGCTCCTAGCTGCCTTAGGGCTATAAAAGGGACCTCTAGGCGCATGGAGGAGTCACCCAAGCATTCAATAAGCATTCTAAGACTCCAAGACTCTAACTTCACACATTCGATTCTTTGTGTTAGTGATTTGAGCTCCATTTGAGTTGTGAACTCCGCGTGTTGTGTTTCGAGCACAAGTCGTCACTTGTGTGCGTGGTTGTGCTGCATATTTGAGTCTTGTGTGTATTGCTCTTCCCAACCTTACTCTTGTGCGTTCTTTGTGATCAATATTGTAAGGATGAGAGGCTCCAACTTGTGGAGATTCCTCGCAAACAGGAAGAAAACTATAAGGAAGAAAGTTGTGGTATTCAAGTTGATCATTGGATCACTTGAAAGGGGTTGAGTGCAACCCTCGTCCATTGGGACGCCACAACGTGGAAGTAGGCAAGTGTTACTTGGTCGAACCACGAGATAAAATCGCGTGTCTCCTGTGATTGCTCTCTCTGTGATTATTTGTGTTCGCAAGAGCTCGCCTCATAGACTTGATTAACTTGCGCTAATATCTCTTTAATCAAGCTTGTTGGAATTTAGTGTTAAATTTTACAGGATCACCTATTCACCCCCCTCTAGGTGCTCTCAATTGGTATCAGAGCCGTACTCTTCATCTAAGGGACTAACCGCCCGAAGAGATGGATCCTAAGGGAAAGGGGATGGTGGTCAATGACAAGGAAAAGGAGTCCGTCCTCAACGAGCCAAGAAACGACAAGCCTACTGACTCAGGCTCAAGTCAAAAGAAGAGAGAAGGGAAGAAGAAGAGGCGCATCAAGAAGATCATCTACTACAACAGCGATGCCTCGTCTTCTTCACCACACGACGACGATGAAGACTCTTCAAAAAGGAAAACGGTCAATCAAAACTATTCATTTGATTACTCCCGTATTCCATTTAATTCAAATGCTCATTTACTATCAATTCCACTTGGGAAACCTCCACACTTCGATGGAGAAGACTACTCTTTCTGGAGCCATAAAATGCATAGTCATTTATTTTCTCTCCATCCTAGTATCTGGGAGATTGTTGAAAATGGAATTCTTTTTGATAGCACTGACAATCCCATTTTCATAAATGAGCAAATTCATAAAAATGCACAAGCTACCACTGTCTTGCTAGCTTCACTTTGCAGGGATGAATATAATAAGGTGAGCGGCTTGGACAACGCCAAGCAAATCTGGGACACCCTCAAGATATCTCATGAGCGAAACGACGCCACCATGATCACCAAAATGGAGTTGGTGGAAGGCGAGCTGGGGAGATTTGCGATGATCAGGGGAGAGGAGCCAACACAAACCTACAACAGGCTCAAGACCCTGGTCAACAAAATACGAAGCTACGAAAGCACAAGATGGACGAATCATGATGTCGTTCGACTCATGCTAAGGTCATTTACAGTAATTGACCCCCATCTTGTCAACCTTATTCGTGAAAATCCCAGGTACACCAAGATGACGCCCGAGGAGATTCTCGGAAAATTCGTGAGCGGGCGTATGATGGTGAAGGAGGCGCGATACGTGGATGATGCTCTTAATGGCCCACTACCCGTCTACGAGCCTCAAACCGTTGCTCTTAAAGCAACTAGCAGTAGGGAGACGCTACCAAGCAAGGTGGCACAAGTGGAGGCTGCTGGCCTCAACGAAGATGAGATGGCGCTTATCATCAAGCGTTTCAAGACCACACTAAAAGGACGCAAGGAGTACCTCCAACAAGAACAAAACAAGGGGAAAGCGCTCCTGCTTTAAATGTGGTAAGACTGGTCACTTTATTGCTCAATGTCCCGATAATGAGAATGATCAGGCACAAGAAAGACACGACAAGAAGGAGAAGAAGAAGAACTACAAGAAGGCGAAGGGCGAGGCGCACCTTGGAAAGGAGTGGGACTCTGACTGCTCCTTATCCGACTCTGACGATGAGGGACTGGCCGCCTCAGCCTTCGTCAAGTCTTCGCTCTTCCCCAACGAATGCCATACGTGTCTCATGGCCAAGGAGAAGAAAGTAAGTAATCGAGATACACCTAAGTATTGTTCTTCTAGTGATGAGGAGTCTTCTGATGATGAAGTAGATTACTCTAGTTTATTTAAAGGTTTAGATAGAGCTAAGGTAGAAAAAATTAATGAATTAATTGATGCTCTAAATGAAAAGGATAGATTGTTAGAAAAACAAGAGGACATTTTATATGAGGAACATGACAAATTTATTAGTGTGCAAAAATCCCTTGCCTTAGAAATTAAGAGAAATGAAATGTTATCCTCTGAATTGTCTATTTGCCATGAATCAGTCTCTAGTTTAAAGAGTTTAAATGATGAATTAAATGCTAAGCTAGAGGAAGTCAAAACTAGTTCATGTGTTGAGCATGTCATTATTTGTAATAGATGTAAGGACTTTGATGTTAATGCTTGTGATGAACACCTTATTTCTATTACCAAATTAAATGATGAGGTGGCAAGTCTTAATGCTCAACTTAAGACTTGCAAAATTAATTTTGATAAATTAAAATTTGCTAGGGATGCCTACACCATTGGTAGACACCCCTCAATTAAGGATGGACTTGGTTTTCAAAGGGAAACTAAGAACTTAACAAGCCAAAAGGCTCCCATTCTCAACAAGGAGAAAGGGAAGGCCCTTATGGCTAATAGTCCTCAAAGGAATCATGCTTTTATTTATGATAGGAAAATGGCTAGTCATAATAAGAGTTATGTTCATACTGCTTACAATGATTCACATGCTATGTTTGCCTCTAGCTCTACTTTTGTGCATGGTAGAAATAGGCCTAGGAAAAATCATGTTGTGCATCATGTGCCTAGGAAAATGTGTAATAAACCTACTATCGTTTTTCATGCTTGCAACACTTCGTTTGTACTTTCATGTAAGAATGAAAAAGTGGTTGCTAGGAAGTTGGGATCCAAATGCAAGGGAGACAATACTTGTATTTGGGTTCCAAAAATTATTGTGACTAACCTTGTAGGACCCAACAAGAGTTGGGTACCTAAACCCAAGCTTAAATTCCTTGCAGGTTTATGCATCCGGGGGCTCAAGCTGGATTATCGACAGCGGATGCACAAACCACATGACAGGGGAGAAGAAGATGTTCACCTCCTACATCAAGAACAAGGATTCCCAAGATACGATTATCTTTGGAGATGGGAATCAAGGCAAGGTCAAGGGTTTGGGAAAGATAGCCATCACCAACGGGCACTCCATATCAAATGTATTTCTAGTAGAGTCGCTTGGTTACAACCTTCTGTCTGTAAGTCAATTGTGTCACATGGGTTACAATTGTCTTTTTACAAATGTTGATGTATCTGTCTTTAGAAGGAGCGATGGTTCATTAGCTTTTAAGGGTGTATTAGACGGCAAACTCTATTTAGTTGATTTTTCGAAAGAGGAGGCCGATCTAGATGCATGCTTAATAGCTAAGACTAGTATGGGCTAGCTGTGGTATCGCCGTCTAGCACATGTTGGGATGAAGAACCTTCATAAACTTCTAAAGGGAGAACATGCATTAGGACTAACCAATGTTTGTTTCGAGAAAGATAGACCGTGTGCAGCTTGTCAGGCAGGGAAACAGGTGGAAAGCACTCATCACAGCAAGAATGTGTGACAACATCAAGACCACTAGAGCTTCTTCACATGGACCTCTTCAGACCTGTTGCCTACCTTAGCATCGGGGGAAGTAAGTATGGTCTTGTAATTGTTGATGATTTTTCCCGCTTCACTTGGGTGTTCTTTTTGCAGGACAAATCAGAAACCCAAGGGACCCTAAAGCGCTTTCTAAGGAGGGCTCAAAACGAATTTGAGCTCAAGGTGAAAAAGATAAGAAGCGACAACGGGTCTGAGTTCAAGAATTTGCAAGTGGAGGAGTATCTTGAGGAAGAAGGCGTCAAGCACGAGTTCTCCGCTCCCTACACACCACAACAAAACGGTGTGGTAGAGAGGAAGAACAGGACACTTATCGACATGGCGAGAACGATGCTTGGAGAATTCAAGACGCCCGAGCGGTTTTGGTCGGAAGCTGTGAACACAGCTTGCCACGCCATAAACCGACTTTACCTACATCGCCTCCTCAAGAAGACCTCCTATGAACTCCTTACCGATAACAAACCCAATGTATCTTACTTTCATGTATTTGGGAGCAAATGCTACATTCTGGTGAAGAAAGGTAGACATTCCAAATTTGCTCCCAAAGCTGTAGAAGGGTTTTTACTAGGGTATGACTCAAATACAAAGGTGTATAGACGTTGTATTTGATGAGACTAATGGCTCTCCAAGAGAGCAAGTTGATCTTGATGACATAGATGAAGATGATGTTCCGACGGCCGCAATGCGCACGATGGCGATAGGCGATGTGCGACCACAGGAACAACAAGAGCAATATCAGCCATCTTCCTCCACAATGGTGCATCCTCCAACTCAAGACGGTGAACAGGTACCTCAAGAAGAGGGACAGTATCAAGGGGGAGCACAGGAAGAACAAGTGATGGAGGAAGAAGCACCACGAGTCCCTCCAACTCAAGTCCGAGCGATGATCCAAAGAAATCACCCCGTCAATCAGATTCTGGGTGACATAAGCAAGCGAGTAACAACTCGCTCACGTTTAGCTAATTTTTGTGAGCATTACTCGTTTGTCTCTTCTATTGAGCCTTTCAGGGTAGAAGAGGCCTTGCAGGATCCAGGCTGGGTGTTGGCCATGCAGGAAGAGTTCAACAACTTCAAGAGGAATGAAGTTTGGAGCCTGGTGCCATGTCCAAAGCAAAATGTTGTGGGAACCAAGTGGGTGTTTGAAGCGTCCCGATCCTTTGGGACTCAAATGTGATACAATTACTAGTCCCAGGAGGCTAGTAATCACATTCATTACTTCAAATAGTTACAGAGTCTGAATAATGTTATTACAATACCGGGGATACAAGCTCGAAAGTGAGCCGAGAAAACGTAGAGCGCAGTGGAAGATAAAATAGCCCAGGCCACAGGCAGAACTGGGAGAAGACACAACCCCATCAATCAAGCATAGCAGAAAAGAAGTCTTCAGCTGCTGAAAAACATAAATAAATCTGGGTGAATACACTAGGTATTTCGCAAGCGCACCCGACTCCCGTAAAGAGAAAGTGACCTATATTGTACATGCTTTATATGGTGGAGTTTAAGTCACTCATACTTTTTCAGAGAAAGGCAGTACTCAATGGTTAGGGTTTTCCCAAGACACTAGAAGTAACACTTGCTTGACCACCACTGAGCTTCCCGCTCCCGTGGTACTACTTTCTTTCCAGGACGTACCCACACATTTCCCTATTCCTAGTTGTAGTAGAAAAACTAATTGTCATACCATACCAGACTCGTCCATACCAGTGGACACGGACTATTCGAATAGGTTTAGACTCTGCGCAGAGGGGTACACTTTACCCACTAGTCCAGCTCTGCGATCTCATGGCCAATGAGACCCGAATCCGAAAACTCTTTCCTTCCTTGTACGTCCGAACCTTAACGGTTATACCGGAAGGAGTTAGGCCACCGCCATGTCCAAACCGGAGAAAACATTCCCCCTCCTTATCCTCCCGGTGCTACCCCAGCCTTCATAACCCTGGGGTTGGACCGTACGAGTTTAGATTGAGTGGCTGCCCACATAGCCTCGAGTGGTTGTACTTTTCGAGAGTACAGGTAATGAAAGATGACAAACTGGTCCTTATATGAGAGGACGATCCTTCTGCTCACGCCTAAACCAGCTGAGCCAACACCTTAGGCCCTCCCCTAAACCAGGGAGTCCCCGATCATCCTACTTCACCAGGTGATGAGGGTGAGTACCCTTCATCGCACTCTTTTGGAAAACATTTCACTTATACCCCTTTCTACTTGACCCATTTCTTTTAATTGAAGTGATAGTAAATACGGGCTCTCTCATGCTTACCATGCAATTCGATTCCCATCCCATAATCCAGGCTTAGGCAGTGGTAGAGAGAGATAGGTAAATAATGCATCAAGGGAAAGATGGACTTGCCTTCGTCGAAGCTTTCCTGGCACAAGAGGTTAATCTCGGAGGGGTCGGGTTCTTGCCCTTCTTCCGGAGCTAAGAGTTCCGGAGGATCGGATCCCTCTTCCGCTAATTAAACAAGACAATAACAATACATCAAACATAGTGACCTTTGTGGGGTGTGCAAATTATTATACTTTATTATTTTTGTGCCCTAATAATTTATTTAGACAATTTTTGGTGCATAAAATATTAGTATCTAAATATATATGTGAAAATGGGAAAGGAAAATAGAAAAAAGAAAAGAAAAGGGATTCTCCATCCAACCGGGCCGGGGGGGATTTTGGCCCACAAGGCGTGCGGGCGCGGGAGCGGGCGCGCTTTGCGGCCCAAACGGCCCAGCAGCGAGGGAACGACGGCGGGGACGGCACCGTAGCGCGGGCCCACCAACCAGGGAGAGAGGGGGGGCTGACGGCGTTTCTTGGCAACGGAGGGGGGAGGGAGCTCGACCGGGGCCGGTCGGCGGTGAACTCCACGGCGGTTCTCCGCCGTCGGTCCGGTTCTCTGGCGGGGAAGGGGTGGTGAAGCACGGGTGGTTGGAGTGGGTCACGGTGGTGGGGCGAATTTGGCCTGCGGGGGCCTATGGCGGCCGGCTCACGGCGCAGTGGCGGGCGCCCGCGACGGCGAAGCCACCGGTGAGGTTTCCGGCTACGACAGGGGAGGCAAAGCGGTGCCTAGTGTTTGCGAGCGTGTGGCGGAGCTTCGGCCATAGTTTAATTGAACAGAGAGACGCTAGAGAGGGGGAAGGGAGCTCACCGGAGTAAGGCAGGGGCACGGCGGCGCTTGCTTGAATGGCTCGGGGAGGAGGGCAGCGAGGATGGCTGGTGTTGTGTGGCGAAGACGGGGCTCGAGCGGGGCCTTTTATAGGTGCTCGGGGGAGGGAGGGGGGTGGGGGAGACGGCGAGCACCAGCGAGCTCGCCATGGGTACGGGAATGGCGCTAACGCCGATTGGGACGGCTCGGGCAGGCTGTGGGGGTGAGAGGTCGGCTCAAGCACAGTGGCGAGGTTGTCGCGGAGGCTGGCGAGCATTAATGGCGAGGCGACGAGGCGAGGGGCGCTCGGCGGCGATTGCGCCGGTAAGGGATGGGCGAGGGAGAAGGAGCTGACGGGTGGGGTCAGCTGCCAGTGAGAGAGGTCCGCGCGAGAGAGAGAGCGGGGAGGCGCTGACGGGCGGGGCCCGGAAGTCAGGGGGCGGGAGCGGCGCGCGGGTTGGGCCGCCTGGGCCGGAAGAGAGGGGGGAAGCGGGCGCGCGTGAGCTGGGCTGGGATTCGGCCCAGCCGAGGGAGGGGAGAGGGTTTTTCCTTTTCCTTTTCTTATTCTATTTCTTTTCCTTTTTCTTTTCTACTTTTGTGTCTTTTTGTTTCTTTTTCTCTTATCAAAATTTCTCTAAATGAACTAGGTGGTAAATATGGTCTATGTGAGGTGCTTCAAATCATTTTTAAGTGCATGCAAATGATTGGGTGACCTAGGGGTAGGGTTAAGGGAGAAGAATAAAATGAAGGAGGGGGGATTAGGGGGGTTAGGGTTTCAAACCTGGGTTGGGATTTTGGGATGTTACAAACCTACCCCACTTAAAGGAATCTCGCCCTCGAGATTTAGACTGGGTTTGGGAAAAGATAAGGGTATTCCCTCCTCAAGAAGTCCTCACTCTCCCAGGTGGCTTCCTCTTCTCCTTCTCTGCTCCACTGAACTTTACAGAGCTTCACTTCTGAGGTGCGGGTCTTTCTGACTGCTGAATCAAGAATCTTCACTGGTTTCTCACGATATTGCAGGTCTTTCTGAATCTGTACTGTCTCTTCTTCGAGGTGACTTTCTGGTGCTTGCAGGCATTTGCGGAGCTGGGATACGTGGAACACATTGTGGATGTCGGACATGGATTCTGGTAGTTCCAGGCGGTATGCTGCGGGTCCTACCTTGCCAATGATGGGATAGGGACCTACAAAACATGGGGCTAGCTTCCCTTTGACTTGGAACCTCCTGACACCACGCATTGGAGAAACCTTGAGGTAGACGAAGTCTCCTTCCTCAAATCGGAGTTCCCTCCACCTGTTGTCTGCGTAACTCTTCTGTCGACTTTGAGCTTCAAGCAACCTTTTGCGGATCAGTGCAACTTTCTCTTCTGCCTCTTTGACAAAGGCAGGTCCTTCTAGTGCTTTTCCCCCACGTTGGACCACATGAGAGGGGTCTGGCATTTTCGTCCATACAGTGCTTCGAATGGTGACATCTTGATGCTGGACTGATAGCTATTGTTGTAGGAGAACTCTGCGTAGGGTAGACTGGACTCCCAACTTCTATCAAAAGCTAATACACATGCTCTTAACAGATCTTCAAGGACTTTGTTGACCCTTTCTGTCTACCCATCTGTCTGAGGGTGATACGCGGTACTGAAATCTAGCTTGGTGCCCATAGCTTTCTGAAGGCTTGTCCAGAACTTGGATGTGAACTGGGTTCCTCTGTCTGACACTATCTTCCTTGGGATGCCATGGAGTCTGACTATCTCCTTGAGGTAAATCCGGGCAAGGGTGGCTCCTCCAAAGGTAGTTTTCACGGGAATGAAATGGGCTACCTTGGTGAGGCGATCTATTATTACCCATATGGAGTCATTCCCTTTCTGCGTCCGGGGCAGTCCGGTTACGAAGTCCATGCCTATTTCTTCCCACTTCCATTCAGGTATCGGGAGGGGTTGTAATAGGCCAGCAGGTTTTTGGTGTTCGGCCTTCGTCCGTTGGCAGATGTCACATCGGGCCACATACTGAGCTATTTCTTTCTTCATCCCCTTCCACCAGTATCTGGTCTTGAGGTCCAGGTACATCTTGGTAGATCCGGGGTGGATGGAGTAGGCTGAGTCGTGAGCTTCCTTGAGTAGGACCTCTCGGGCTTCCCCTTTTGGTACACATAGACGGTGCTTGAACCAAAGGACTCCTTGGTCATCTGTCCTGAGGTCCGGGAGTTGTTCCTTGCGGGCTTTCTCCACGAGCCTTGCTGTCTCTGAGTCTAGACGTTGAGCTTTGCCGATGAGGTCTTCTAGCATTGGCTTGACTTCGAGACTGTCGTTGTTTCCCTGACATGCATTTAGTTGTGCTAATTCTTTCTTCCAGTCTTCTAGAAAGTTGGTCCCTTTTATTCTGAATGGCTTTCGACTGAGGGCGTCGGCTACCACGTTGGCCTTCCCGGGGTGATAGTGAATTTCTAGGTCGTAATCCTTGATCAGTTCTAACCATCTTCGCTGACGGAGGTTGAGATCAGGTTGAGTAAATATATACCTTAGACTCTTGTGATCGGTGAAAATGTGGCATTTGTTTCCGATGAGATAATGCCTCCATATCTTTAAGGCATGCACTATGGCTGCCAATTCCAAATCATGGGTGGGGTAATTCTGCTCGTGCGGCTTGAGCAGGCGTGATGCGTAAGCAATGACTTTCTCGTTTTGCATTAGCACACACCCTAAGCCTTGCCTCGAGGCATCACAGAAGACGACAAAATCTTGATGAATATCTGGCAGTGATAGAACGGGTGCCGTTGTGAGTTTCTCCTTTATGATTTGGAAACTTCCTTCACATTTTGGGGTCCACACAAATTTATGGTCTTTCTTGAGAAGTTCTGTCATTGGTCTTGCGATGCTGGAGAATCATTTGATGAAGCGGCGGTAATACCCTGCCATTCCTAGGAAGCTTCGAACTTCACTGACGTTGGTTGGTTGCCTCCATTTTGACACTGCTTCTACTTTGGAAGGGTCCACTTCTATCCCTTCTGCGGTTAAGATATGCCCAAGGAAGGCTATCTTTTCCAACCAGAATTCACATTTACTGAGTTTGGCATAAAGTTGGTGTGCTCTGAGTTTTCCAAGGATGATCCGAAGGTGACGCTTATGGTCTTCGCGGTTCCTGGAGTAAATAAGGATGTCGTCGATGAAGACTACGACAAACTTATCTAGCTCTTCCATAAACACTTTATTCATGAGGTTCATGAAAAAGGCGGGTGCGTTTGTCAGTCCGAACGACATTACCGTGAATTCATATTGCCCGTACCGGGTGACAAATGCAGTCTTTTGGATGTCCGCTTCCTTGATCCTCAATTGGTGGTAACCAGACCTTAGGTCTATCTTGGAGAAGTACTTGGCTCCTTGAAGCTGATCGAAGAGGTCGTCGATCCGAGGAAGTGGGTACTTGTTCTTGATGGTAACTTCATTTAACGATCGGTAATCAATACACATTCTCATGCTTCCATCCTTCTTGGAGACGAACAGGACTGGTGCTCCCCAAGGTGATGAGCTGGGATGAATGTACCCTTTTTGCTGAAGATCTGAAATTTGAAGCTTCAGTTCTGCTAACTCGGTCGGAGCCATGCAGTATGGTCTCTTCGCGATGGGTGCTGTTCCAGGGATCAGATCTATGTAGAATTCCACTTCTCTTTCTGGTGGCATTCCTGACAATTCTTCTGGAAACACGTCCATGAATTCTTCTACTACTGATATACTTTCTGTTGTTAGATTGAACATCATTGGGTCACTGGCGGGTGGTCGTGCCTAACAAGAGACTGACTTTCCCTGCTGGTCGGTGAGGAGGACTGTCTTGTCTGCGCAACTGATGATGCCTTTGTGTTTAGTTAGCCAATCCATCCCTAGGATTACATCAATTCCTTTGGATGGCAAGACGGTTAAGTCTGCCAGGAATACTACCCCACTTAAAAGGATTCTGACTTGGGAACATTTTAGCTGGCATAGGAGGTCGGACCCTGGGGTTCGGGTGACCAAGGGGATCTCTAACGGAGTAGAGGGAATGCCATATTTTTCCACAAAGCTAGTGGCTATGAAAGAGTGGGATGCTCCAGAATCGAAAAGTACGGTAGCGGGAGTAAATTCAACAAGAAACTCACCGAGTACTACTCCCGGAGCCTGCTGAGCTTCCTGGGCATCGACGTGATTTACATGTGCCCTCCCTTGGTACGGAGTCTTGTTCTGCTGGCTGACGGCGGAGGGCGCCTTAGGGGCGGATGCCGAGGTATTCTTGGGGCCATTCACCGAGTTGGAGTAGGCGGGTCCTGGTGTCTTCAGCTGCGGACAGTTGTTCTTGAAGTGGCTTGGATCACCGCAGTGCCAACATACATTTGCCGGAGGTTGGTTGCTTGCCACCAAGGGAGAATGGAAAGAGCTCTGACTTTGCTGGCTGAATCGTGACGGAGTGGGTCCAGCTGGTCTACTGAAGTTGGGTCCCTTGGGTGGAAACCCAAATGATCGAGTCTTCTGGTGCCGGTCCTGCTGCTGTGCCCGGAGAACCTGGAACTTCCTTTTGAGATGTCCTTTTTTTCCTCCTTAGCCCTTTCAACTTGCATGGCCTTGTTGGAAAGGTGAGAGAAGTTGAGGAAGTCTTGGCTAGCCAGAATTGTCTTGAGTTCTGGCCTGAGTCCCTTCAGGAAACAGGCCATCTTCTTGCTCTCGGTATTGACATCATCTGGCGCATAGCGGGCTAACTCCGTGAACTTGTGCACATATTCGCTGACAGATCTTCCGTCTTGAGTCAATTCTCGGAACTCGTCCTCCTTAAGCTGTACCAGTCCTTGGGGCACATGGTGCTCCCGGAAAGCTGCTTCGAACTCCGCCCAGGTAGCATCTCTGATGGTGACGTTGAAGGTGTCCCACCAGGCTAGGGCCATCCCAGAGAGTTGATGGACAGCCAGTTGAACACGATGGTTTTCTGGGCAACCAATGGCTTCCAGTTTCCTTTTGATCGTGCGCATCCAATCGTCTGCATCGAGGGGGTTGTTTGATCCGGCGAACGTGGGAGGTTTGAGTCTTAGAAAGTCCCCCATTCTGTCTTGCGGTCTTCCACCATTCGGCCATTGATTTTCCAGATTTCGAGTGAGGACCTCGATGAGTCGGGTCTGATTGGCTAGAACTTGGGCTAGGTCTAAGGGTAGGGGTGGAGGTGCGGGGAGGTGGGTTTCACTTTCTTCTCTAACGACTTCCCCTTCAGCTCTTCGGGGGAAACCTGCTCCAATCCCTGAGGCGGTAGGCGTGGTTTTATCTGAAGCCATCTGCCAGGGAAGAGAGTCACTATCATGCACATGCAAATTGTTTTCAACCAAGTTATTTTATTCATTACACCATCACATTACAAGCATAAGACTACTACAGGGGAAGACTACACGAGAGCGTTCTTCGAGGTACTAGCGAGTTCCTTGTCTAAGGTGTCCCCAAATGCCTTGAGAAGATCATCGAGGCTGGCTAGGGATACATCTTACTCGTCGGACCAGTCATCTATTCTGGGGGGAGGTAGGGCTAGAGGGGCCTTCTTCTTCTTCTTCTCTGTCTGGCATCCTTAGTTAGCGGTCTTCTTCTGGATCTTCTTTTTGGGGGCGAGTGCTTTCAGCTTCTTGTCAAAGTCTATCTTCAAGGTCCGGTAGGCCTCACGGGTGTTGGCTTCCTCGCCTTCCACTATGCTGAGACTCTCCTAGAGGGATGCCTTCTCTTGCTTAAGTTCTTTGACTTGCTGCTCTAGGCTTTCCACTCGGGAGTTTAGGTGGGTACAATGGGAGGAGAGTTCATCGTAGTGGTTGTCGAGGGTGTGGAGGTATCCGACCATGTAGACGATAGTGGGATCATCTTCTATGGGATCTCCTCCTGACAGAGCCTGGAGTCTTTTCTTCCAGGTGGGGGTGTTTTTGTTGCTAGGTGGGAAATATCGGAGGGGGGTCTCAAAGATCTCTCGGCTATAGTTCTGGCACAGTTGTTTGAGGGCTTTTCGAGCAACGCTCTGGCATGTGTCTGGGAAGCGGTGCCCGATGAAAGTAATTTGGAAGGGAGGGTGGTTTGGGTAGTTCCGGCTTTCTCCCAAGTAGACCGCCATAGAGCACTTTTCCATTCCACTATCACGGTACTCCTTCCAAACATATTCGGGCTTCTTGCGGATCCCCAAGCGCAGCGCGCAGCTCCGAAGAAGGTGAGGAAAGCCTTCCTCCTCTGAGCAATAGGAAGTCCTAATCACCCAGGGGTTTTCCATCTGGTAGACGAAAAGAAAGGTCCATTAATATCGGGGAAAAGGGGAAAGAGTGTTTCTTGGAGGTAAGAGGTGTTTTCTTGTTAAGGCAACTTTTAAGGTCAGGGCTGTGGTCTACGGCCAGTCCTATAGGCTTTGATACCACCTGAAGCGTCCTGATCCTTTGGGACTCAAATGTGATACAATTACTAGTCCCAGGAGGCTAGTAATCACATTCATTACTTCAAATAGTTACAGAGTCTAAATAATGTTATTACAATACCGGGGATACAAGCTCGAAAGTGAGCCGAGAAAACGTAGAGCGCAGTGGAAGATAAAATAGCCCAGGCCACAGGCAGAACTGGGTGAAGACACAGCCCCATCAATCAAGCATAGCAGAAAAGAAGTCTTCAGCTGCTGAAAAACATAAATAAATCTAGGTGAATACACTAGGTATTCCGCAAGCCCACCCGGCTCCCGTAAAGAGAAAGTGACCTATATTGTACATGCTTTATATGGTGGAGTTTAAGTCACTCATACTTTTTCAGAGAAAGGTAGTACTCAATGGTTAGGGTTTTCCCAAGACACTAGAAGTAACACTTGCTTGACCACCACTGAGCTTCCCGCTCCCGTGGTACTACTTTCTTTCCAGGACGTACCCACACATTTCCTTGTTCCCAGTTGTAGTAGAAAAACTAATTGTCATACCATACCAGACTCGTCCATACCAGTGGACACGGACTATTCGAATAGGTTTAGACTCTGCGCAGAGGGGTACACTTTACCCACTAGTCCGGCTCTGCGATCTCATGGCCAATGAGACCCGAATCCGAAAACTCTTTCCTTCCTTGTACGTCCGAACCTTAACGGTTATACCGGAAGCAGTCAGGCCACCGCCATGTCCAAACCGGACAAAACATTCCCCCTCCTTATCCTCCCGGTGCTACCCCAGCCTTCATAACCCTGGGGTTGGACCATACGAGTTTAGATTGAGTGGCTGCCCAGACAGCCTCGAGTGGTTGTACTTTTCGAGAGTACAGGTAATGAAAGATGACAAACCGGTCCTTATATGAGAGGACGATCCTTCTGCTCACGCCTAAACCAGCTGAGCCAACACCTTAGGCCCTCCCCTAAACCAGGGAGTCCCCGATCATCCTACTTCACCAGGTGATGAGGGTGAGTACCCTTCATCGCACTCTTTTGGAAAACATTTCACTTATACCCCTTTTTACTTGTCCCATTTCTTTTAATCGAAGTGATAGTAAATGCGGGTTCTCTCATGCTTACCATGCAATTCGATTCCCATCCCATAATCCAGGCTTAGGCAGTGGTAGAGAGAGATAGGTAAATAATGCATCAAGGGAAAGATGGACTTGCCTTCGTCGAAGCTTTCCTGGCACAAGAGGTTAATCTCGGAGGGGTCGGGTTCTTGCCCTTCTTCCGGAGCTAAGAGTTCCGGAGGATCGGATCCCTCTTCCGCTAATTAAACAAGACAATAACAATACATCAAACATAGTGACCTTTGTGGGGTGTGCAAATTATTATACTTTATTATTTTTGTGCCCTAATAATTTATTTAGACAATTTTTGGTGCATAAAATATTAGTATCTAAATATATATGTGAAAATGGGAAAGGAAATTAGAAAAAAGAAAAGAAAAGGGATTCTCCATCCAACCGGGCCGGGGGGGATTTTGGCCCACAAGGCGTGCGGGCGCGGGCGCGGGCGCGCTTTGTGGCCCAAACGACCCAGCAGCGAGGGAACGGCGGCGGGGACGACGCCGTAGCGCGGGCCCACCAGCCAGGGAGAGAGGGGGGGGGGCTGACGGCGTTTCTTGGCAACGGAGGGGGGAGGGAGCTCGACCGGGGCCGGTCGGCGGTGAACTCCGCGGCGGTTCTCCGCCGTCGGTCCGGTTCTCTGGCGGGGAAGGGGTGGCGAAGCACAGGCGGTTGGAGTGGGTCACGGTGGTGGGGCGAATTTGGCCTGCGGGGGCCTATGGCGGCCGGCCCACGGCGCAGTGGCGGGCGCCCGCGACGGCGAAGCCGCCGGTGAGGTTTCCGGCCACGACAGGGGAGGCAAAGCGGTGCCTAGTGTTTGCGAGCGTGTGGCGGAGCTTCGGCCATAGTTTAATTGAACAGAGAGACGCTAGAGAGGGGGAAGGGAGCTCACCGGAGTAAGGCAGGGGCACGGCGGCGCTTGCTTGAATGGCTCGGGGAGGAGGGCAGCGAGGATGGCTGGTGTTGTGTGGCGAAGACGGGGCTCGAGCGGGGCCTTTTATAGGCGCTCGGGGGAGGGAGGGGGCGGGGGAGACGGCGAGCACCGGCGGGCTCGCCATGGGTACGGGAATGGCGCTAACGCCGATTGGGACGGCTCGGGCAGGCTGTGGGGGTGAGAGGTCGGCTCAAGCACAGTGGCGAGGTTGTCGCGGAGGCTGGCGAGCATTAATGGCGTGGCGACGAGGCGAGGGGCGCTCGGCGGCGATTGCGCCGGTGAGGGATGGGCGAGGGAGAAGGAGCTGACGGGTGGGGTCGGCTGCCAGTGAGAGAGGTCCGCGCGAGAGAGAGAGCGGGGAGGCGCTGACGGGCGGGGCCCGGAAGTCAGGGGGCGGGAGCGGCGCGCGGGTTGGGCCGCCTGGGCCGGAAGAGAGGGGGGGAAGCGGGCGCGCGTGAGCTGGGCTGGGATTCGGCCCAGCCGAGGGAGGGGAGAGGTTTTTTCCTTTTACTTTTCTTATTCTATTTCTTTTCCTTTTTCTTTTCTACTTTTGTGTCTTTTTGTTTCTTTTTCTCTTATCAAAATTTCTCTAAATGAACTAGGTGGTAAATATGGTCTATGTGAGGTGCTTCAAATCATTTTTAAGTGCATGTAAATGATTGGGTGACCTAGGGGTAGGGTTAATGGAGAAGAATAAAATGAAGGAGGGGGGGATTAGGGGGGGTTAGGGTTTCAAACCTGGGTTGGGATTTTGGGATGTTACAGTGTTCCGCAACAAGCAAGACAAGCACGGGGTGGTGACAAGAAACAAGGCTCGACTTGTGGCAAAAGGTTATGCCCAAGTCGGAGGTTTGGATTTCAAGGAGACTTTTGCTCCTGTGGCTAGGCTAGAGTCTATTCAAATTTTATTAGCCTATGCCGCTCACCACTCTTTCAAGTTGTTTCAAATGGACGTAAAGAGCGCTTTCCTCAAAGGGCCAATCAAGGAGGAGGTATACGTTGAACAACCCCCTGGCTTTGAGGATGACAGGTACCCCGACCATGTGTTCAAGCTCTCTATGACGCTCTATGGACTTAAGCAAGCCCCAAGAGCATGGTATGAATGCCTTAGAGATTTCTTAATTGCTAATGCTTTCAAGGTTGGGAAAGCCGATCCCACTCTTTTTACTAAGACTTGTGATGGTGATCTTTTTGTGTGCCAAATTTTTGTCGATGACATAATATTTGGTTCTACTAATCAAAAGTCTTGTGAGGAGTTTAGCAGGGTGATGACATTGAAGTTCGAGATGTCAATGATGGGCGAGTTGACCTACTTCCTTGGGTTCCAAGTGAAGCAACTCAAGGACGACACCTTCCTCTCCCAAACGAAGTACACTCAAGACCTTCTCAAGAGGTTTGGGATGAAGGACGTCAAGCCTGCGAAGACACCGATGGGAACCGACAGGCATGTCGACCTCAACAAAGGAGGTAAGTCCGTTGATCAAAAGGCATACCGGTCTATGATAGGGTCATTACTTTATTTATGTGCTAGTAGACCGGACATTATGCTAAGTGCATGCATGTGTGCTAGATATCAATCCGACCCCAAGGAATGTCACCTTGTGGCCGTTAAGCGAATTCTTAGATATTTAGTTTCTACGCCTTGCTTCGGAATCTGGTATCCAAAGGGGTCTACCTTTGACTTGATTGGATACTCAGACTCCGATTATGTTGGGTGCAAGGTTGATAGGAAGAGCACATCGGGGGCGTGCCAATTCCTAGGAAGGTCCCTGGTGTCTTGGAGTTCTAAGAAGCAAACATCCGTTGCCCTATCCACCGCTGAGGCCGAGTACGTTGTCGCAGGATAGTGTTGCACGCAACTACTTTGAATGAGGCAAACCCTCCGAGACTTTGGCTACAATCTGAGCAAAGTCCCACTCCTATGTGACAATGAGAGTGCAATCCGCATGGCGGATAATCCTGTTGAACACAATCGCACTAAGCACATAGACATTCGGCATCACTTCCTGAGAGACCACCAGCAAAAGGGAGATATCGAGGTGTACCATATTAGCATCGAGAACCAGCTAGCGGATATCTTTACCAAGCCATTAGATGAGAAAACCTTTTGCAGGTTGCGTAGTGAGCTAAATGTCTTAGATTTGTGTAACTTTGATTGATCTTTAGCATACATGTGTTCTATGCCTTTGATCATGTTACTTTATGCATTTAAATCCATTATTGTTTATTTGTGGTGTTCAAGTTGTACACGTGATCCCCGGACCTCACAAGTCCATATGCAAGTGATGCACATATTAAGGGGGAGATGTGATACAACTTGACCTTTTGAGACTAACCTGGTTGTTTGAGTAGTCTAAAAGGTGCATTGAAAGAGAAATGTGGACTTGGACAATGCAAAGACTTCCACTACACTCCGGTATTAGTGTAATTACTTCCAATTTCATACTTATGCTCTCATTGCCTTTTGCTCTTAATTGACATTTTTGGTGAGGCAATGGGGTTAAATGGCCAAAAATGATCCCGTTTTGGTGCTTAATGCTAAAGGGGGAGAAATTAAGGCCAAAGCAAATGGATCAGCTACCACTTGTGAATTTTGAAAACAATAGAGTTAGAACTTTTGATTTGTCCAAAATGCTCTTATTGCAAAATTTGGTCTCTTGTGTGGGAGAATTTTGATTATGGGAAAAAGGGGGAGTTTTTGACACTTGATCAATTTCACTCTTGGATTATCTCTCTTTGTGCCCAAATAAGTGTGTTTGACTTAGATAGGAAAATGAATTTGATTTGCAAAAACAAACCAAGTGATGGCAAAGAATGATCCAAATATGTCAAATCTTGTGCAAAAATGATTTGGTCCTCATTTGCATTGGTGTTGCACTTATTTTGGTTGTTTTTTGATGTGTTGGCATAAATCACCAAAAAGGGGGAGATTGAAAGGGAAATGTGCCCTTGGGCAATTTCTATAATGTTTTGGTGATTAAGTGTCCAACACATTTAATTAAGTTCTCATGTGCCAAATAAAGTGAGAATTACAAATCAAGGCAAAAGGTATGTTTCCAGACTTAGTACATTGTTTTGAGTACTAATGTGTTCTGTCTAAGTGCTAGAAACAGTGAGAAAAGAATTGGAAAAAGAGTTAGCTATGTGCAGCAAACTCCAGCTAGGCCTGGCACACCGGACTGTCCGGTGGTGCACCGGACAGTGTCCGGTGCGCCAGGCTGGTTTCCGGTGAAAAGGTCGCTCTCGGGAGTTGACGGCGGCGTACGACTATAATTCACCGGACGGTCTGGTGGTGCACCGGACTGTCAGGTGAGTCATCCGCGGCGAACTCGTCGCCCTCTGGAAAAGCAAAGGGGCGACGTGGCTATAATTCACTGGACTGTCCGGTGGTGCACCGGACTGTCCGGTGAGCCAATGGTCACCTGCGCCAACGGTCGGCCGCACAATCTTCGCGCGACACGTGGACTACTCCAACGGTCAGCTGGTGCACTGGACAGTGTCCGGTGTGCCAATCAACTCTGAGGACCAACGGTCGGATGCGCCAGAAAAGGAAGGAGATCGCGCACCGGACAGCTACAGTGACTGTACGGTGGTGCACCGGACTGTCCGGTGCACCACCCGACAGAAGGCAAGTTTGGCCTTCCAAGTTGGCCTCCAACGGCTCCTAGCTGCCTTGGGGCTATAAAAGGGACCCCCTAGGCGCATGGAGGAGTCACCCAAGCATTCACTAAGCATTCTAAGACTCCAAGACTCCAACTTCACGCATTCGATTCTTTGTGTTAGTGATTTGAGCTCCATTTGAGTTGTGAACTCCGTGTGTTGTGTTTCGAGCTCAAGTCATCACTTGTGTGCGTGGTTGTGCTGCATATTTGAGTCTTGTGTGTGTTGCTCTTCCCAACCTTACTCTTGTGCGTTCTTTGTGATCAATATTGTAAGGGCGAGAGGCTCCAACTTGTGGAGATTCCTCGCAAACGGAAATAAAACTATAAGGAAGAAAGTCGTGGTATTCAAGTTGATCATTGGATCACTTGAAAGGGGTTGAGTGCAACCCTCGTCCATTGGGACGTCACAACGTGGAAGTAGGCAAGTGTTACTTGGTCGAACCACGGGATAAAATCGCGTGTCTCCTGTGATTGCTCTCTCTGTGATTATTTGTGTTCGCAAGAGCTCACCTCATAGACTTGATTAACTTGCGCTAATATCTATTTAATCAAGCTTGTTGGAATTTAGTGTTGAATTTTACAGGATCACCTATTCACCCCCCCTCTAGGTGCTCTCACAAGTGCCCCAAGGTCTTATACCTACAAGTGCACTAGGGTGCGGGATACCACAAGTATTTAGGGTTATAAGTGCCCTAGGACACTAGGGGACAAGGACTTATACTTACAAGCGCTTCGATGCACGAAATGCTCTAAATACTTAGACTCATGGGTGCCCTAGAGTGCGGGGGCCAGTGACTTATTCTCTTGTTAGTGTCCCATGTCACAATGTGTCCCGGAGACTTAGATATTTTACTAGAGGTCCCACGGCACTAGGAGCCTTGGGCCTCATAGTGCCTAGATGGTTCATAAGGTCATTAGGCCTTCCAACATATGAGCATATTTCTTCTTATTAAACCGATGCAGCAGCGCCACACGTCGTTGCTTCCACGTCAGCAAAATAAATATTAGTCGTCAGATGCAGCATCACCGTCCGTCCTAGCTTCCACGTCGGCAAAAATAACTTGGTCATACGTGTGTCCACCGCTACTTCAAATCTTGGGCGTACGTGTGTCGGGTGGCTGCTACTTCTTTCACTTTACCATGACCTACAGCTTCAGCTTCCCAATAAAAGATTAAAAAAAGGTGACGACGCTACCGAGGCCACAAACCAACCAATCTAGAAGCGACCAACCAGGGAGGCGACGCTGCCGCTGATGGCAGCAGCGACGCTGTAGCTTCCTCCACATCCTCTCGCGACTGCCGACGACAACGACACCGCAGCTTCCTCCGCATCCTCTCGCGACCGCCACTTTTCCAGGTGAGAAGGGTTTTCTATACTTCTCTTAGCTTTCCGCTGTACGTTCCTTACTGTAGCTTCCTCATCTGTTTACGTTCCTTACTGTAGCTTCCTCATCCGTTTTGAATCAGCCACGCAAGGAAGCAACAATGCTGCACGCGGCTTCCTCCGCCAGTCGTCTACCTCCGGTCACTGTCGCTCTTCCAGGTTAGAGATAGGCTTTACATGTTTTCTTCGCTTCTCGCCATACGTTGCTCATTGTAGCTTCTGCATTCGTTACGTCGTGTTCCGTTTTGCAGTTTGCTCTCAATCTAAAGCGACAAAAATACATCCTTTTCTCCTTTTTAGGGCTAATTTGGGAACCATATTTTTCTAAGGGATTTCCATTTTTCAAGAGAAATTAGTTCATTTCCCTTGGGAAAATAGAAATCCAATAGGAAAAGGATATTGCAAATCTTTGGTGTGTTTTCCCACTGGAAAAAAATACAGTGTCTACGAGCGGTCAAGCGGCCACTGTGGACCTAACTTTGCCTTTTGTTGCTCAGTCCCACTTCCACACACGCCTTTGTAAATGATGCCTAAAAGATATACTTCTCGGTTCTTCCCTCGCTAAAAAAGAGTTTAGGGTGTCATACTTTTTTTTAAAAAAAAGATGATTTATTCTTTCCCTGTTAAAAAGGTGCACTTTTATGAGTGCGATAATTTCCTAGATAACAGAAAGAGTTCTCACTAGCCATTCTTAATTGGTCTCCCGCCGAACATGTTCCTTTTTTATGCAGTTGATGAATAACTATGTCATTTTCGTCATATTGTTTTGGCTTCTACAAAAATATTTTGTTCATGCTCTCAATAATATGATCGTGTTTTTACTATTAGTCTCTACTACGTGAGTTCGATGGTCGTGGCCCATTTGCAAGGAATACTTAAACAAATATTTTTAAAAGGGGTAATGTTTAAAAGCTTGAACGTTTTAGCTTACTATTTCTCTTTCAATTATTGTCTGTATCTTTGTGGTTATATTCTATTTTTTGGGTAACTCTTTCTGATGTCCTAGATTTGCTTTCGTGGTGGTTTGTAGTTAGGAGTCAAGGCGTACATTTGCTGGATTGGATTTTGAGTGACCAAAATCATATAGGTAAACATTGTGTTATTTCTTACTGCACATGTAAATGTTTCTTCCTTTCTTCTTTTATGTTGCTATTACCTTTTAATCCATCTCATAATTTTGAACATTATATTATATAGGGAACGTTACTTACATTTGGTTTCATAATTCCGAGTATTATTTTACATATGGCCCTAATAGGATGTAGTGTTTCTCTAAAATAAGAGGTGGATCGGTCTACGCTAATACAAGTCATGTTTAGTGGTCCAATGTTATTTTTCGAACCTTCTCCAGGATATGTTACTTGGGATATATCCATGGAATATATTTAAGTTCAAGTTACAGCATTGCCTTCTTAAAGTCTCTTTACTCACCTTTCATGTGATATGAACAATTAATTTATTAACTTTTTTAGGTGTGATGTTAATCGCATATGTAGATATTGTATTCGTTTTTATTACCTTTGTGAATGCTACTCTCTTTCATATTTCAAATTTCTACTACTTTTTTAGTTTGGCTCATACATTTATTTACATTGATTTATCTGTTCTATGCGTCTGCTTAACCAATGTTATAGCACCCAAGCCCTAATTACATTTGCATTCATTAGATGCAAATATTCTGTTATAGATAAGGATCATGCTTAAAACTTGGAAGTTTCAGCATAGAATTAGTCCCCGATTGTTGCCTCTATATATGTGGTTGTAGTACTCAAATACTACTTACATTTGCATTCATTAGTTCTAAGGATTATGTTATAGATGTGGATATTGCTTCAAACTTATGTGTTTGGTCTTTATATCGATTCTCAATTACCGTCCCCAATTATGCCATTATATCCTATTTCTGATGCTCTTTTTCCACACAATACCTTAGCGTTTTCATTGATAGCAATTGTCTATTATTATGTCCGTTTATGTGACTATACTATGTTTTTGTGCTTTGTTTCTTTATGCTAAAATGTATATATGTAGTTGTTTGTGCTTTGGTGAAGAGGTGTACGGTCGCAACAATTGGATCTTTCATCAGCCCAAACATATAGGTGAATACTATGCTCATTATCCTACCTGTGTAGATATTACTTTCTTCCTTCTACTATGTTGCTTCAACCTTTTTTGTTTGCTTAGTGTTTAGAACGGTGTGCAATATGCATGTGTTGCCATAATTCTAATAAGGATTATATTACGTGTGGGCCTCATTTGACCCATATCTATATTTGTGTATAATATGAGTGTGTTTATCTAATGTTAAACCACTCAAAACCTACATTGCATTTGCCTTCATAATTCTAATAAGGATTACGTTAGTTATGTATGGCTTTAATAGGACATGTGCAACGACTCTAATACTGAGGCTATGGCTAGCCAAGGTGAAAGGCGATCAATAGTGCATGACACCTCCAATCATGCTTCCGCCTCCAATTTAGAGACCATAACCGATCAGGATCATAGACAGAGAACAATGCACGAGACTTCTACATCCACATTGCGAACGAACCGGCAGCGTTTGTTAACCCTCCTGAGTCACAACACAAAGATTTAAAAGAGCTATTAGAGTCTGAACCATTGACACTACCAAAGAGCATATATGAATTTATACAATATATAAATGGATTTACAAAAATTCAAGTGAACAATTTCATATCTATGTTCACTAATGAGTTCTTTTTTTGCAACAGAAGGAAGGTTTTAAATGCACTGTAACCATTACAAGATTACTTGATGATCAGGCATGGTGGTACAAAGCATGTAATACATGTCCAAACAAACCATCCATGCGGTCATCAGTGTCATCATGTCCTACATGTGGCTCGACATATGATGTTCTAAGGTATACATAGTTCGGCCATTATTAGATATACAAATCAATCTATTATTCACCTTACTGTTTACAATCCTTCCTACTCAAAACTTTCACAACTCCAATATATTTGCATTTCAAGGTACAAACTCAATTTCATGGCTGCTAATGACACTGCTGAAATGCCAATGTTTTATTTCGACAATGTTGCTAAAAGAATCATTGGAAAATCATGCCCTTCTCTCCTAACATTAGTTACAGACACCTCAAATATCCCACCTGATTTAGCAGCCATTGTGTCTCTCAAATTCACATTCGTTGTTATTTATAATCTGATGTCTTTTCAAAATCAAGAAAAAGAACTCCTAATCAAGTCAGTCATAGCTTTAGACCTATCCTTGCCATCAACCAAATTGAGCATTCCAATGCATCCCGTCAACACCAGCAAAACTTCTATCCAGAACAAGACAAGAAATTTCACCCTCTATCGTAATGTCCAACCTATCTACAGTCATTTCTCTATGAATAAGTCAGACTCATCAAGTTTAATAGTTCATTTTTAACTTATTTAAATTAACATGTCCCTATGCTTACACATTAATTTACATGCCAGCAACATAGTACCTTCGAAGCTGGAGACTGTCTTGAAGATAAAAAAAATCTACAGTCTTTTGAATCACCACCGAAAAGGTACTAAAATAAAATGCATTAGATGGTTATCTTCTCGCTTCTCATATTTATCATCTCAACATTATCTTTGAATCGGGACTAAGTGCAAACCTTTAAGATTTGATTGCGATGAGGATGCGGCTAACAAGTATAAATGTATGATTATTTCACTCGCTTCCTGCATTGTGTAAATAGCCTATTTTCTCCCACTGTGCAACTGACCTCAAGATACACCAGCTAATTATTGTTACTCCAAGTTAAACAAAAAATGATGCACTAATGAACCGAGCAAATTGTTATACTAGCAGTTCAAAGAGCACCTACTTCATCGGTTATCCAACCATATTTTATATAAATTCTGATCTTCGCTATTTGAAAAAAGATATGCGGCTGCTGCTCATAACCTTCATTTTTTTCTCTCCATCACAACAACATTCATTTTACATAAACTCATCAACATTTTTTCTCTGTAGGATCTATTGTCCATGGAAAGAAAATAATGAGGCTGGTGTTCCTAATCTTAGTCACTATGTGCACCACCTTTTGTCTAACACCCATGTTTATGCCTTATTTGGAAAATAATATCCAAATGTATTTTGTCTATGCATCGTAATGTATATGTAGACTTAATGTTGTTGAAGACATATTGTTTGTATGTTGGCACATCATAATGACCATATATTATGTAATGATCACTAATGTCTAGGACGCTATAATTCCCGCGGGCGCTGGCGCGCGCCATTGGCTAGTGTAAAGTAGGGACTTGATTTGTGTGCGCCTACTAGAGTCACTCTCACACATGATGACAGTTCTAATTTATCGTGTGTCATCTAAACTCCTGACACACGTTCATAGTCACTTAACGAAGTTGAACTTTGAAATAACATAGCTCTTGAATTCATTACATAAACAGATCTTAAAATAAAGATTAACATGTTCTGATGCTATCAACAAATGTCAAGATGGCCGAGTTGGTCTAAGGCGCCAGTTTCAGGTACTGGTCCGAAAGGGCATGGGTTCAAATCCCATTCTTGACATAATTAATATATTTTTTGTTGATTCTTGACAGTCTTTTTTTCAGATTCAGTCAGCTTTCTTTGCTTTGACAATTTTTTATTCAGTCAGGCCATATTTATTTGTTTAATGAGTGGTCGATCTTGACATGTTTTCAGATTTATCATAGTTTTTGTACATTCTTTGCATGTTTCTGCTTCTTTTTTTTAGATTCAGGTTCATTACCAGCAAACTTTCTTTGCTTGGACAGTCTATTTATCTTTGCTTAGACAGTTTATTTAGATTCAGGCAGGCCATCGTACCTTTCTTTGCTTAATGTGTGGTCGGTCTTGACATATTTTACAGATTCATCATATCTTTTATTCATTCCTTGCATGTTTTTGTCTTTTTTTGTTCAGACTCAGTACATGTAAGCAGCTTTCTTTGCTTGAACAATTTTTTTAGATTCAGGCAGACAACCGTTCTTTGCTTAATGAGTGGTCGATCCTTTCCTTTGTATATTTGATATATAATATAAAAAGCTTGGTTTGTTTAACATATTTTGTGGGATGGAAGTACATGTGCTTGGACATGGTAGACGTTCGAACTTTTTGTGTCTTGCATTCCAGAATGGAAAGATTGAGCTGGAAGCCGCTGTAACAGCGCTAAGAAACAGCTTACTTGCGTGTCTGCCTTGTGTGGGTTTACTTTACCATGCTATTAGTTGTTAAGAACAAGATCTAGTTTGCAGGGATCCTGTGCCTGTTGTTGAGCCACACCCCATGTCAATACTAACAGTGGCCACCTCATCTGTAAATTTTTAGTACAGACATGCACTTGTGAGCAATCATTCCATTTAGATAGTTTAGAATATGCCATCTAGTTTCTTAGGTCATGTTTGGTTCCTTTAGTCATTAGACTAAACTTTTAATGACTAAAGTTTAGTCGCTAAAGTACCCCTTTTGTTTCTAATGACTAAACCGGACTAAAGAGCATTAATTGCTGTGAATAATGACTGTTTTACCTCTATTAATTAATGGATGTTTGCTATAAGAAAAAAGTGGAGAGAGTAAATAAGGTAAAAATACTACTTTAATCCATTTTAGTCACCCCTTGGTGACTAAAGAACTAATGTTTAGTCATCCATTTTAGTCATCATGTTTGTTTCTTTAGGGATTAAAAGTGACTAAACTTTAGTCACTAAACTTTAGTCATACCAAGCCAAACAAGGCCTTACTCTTGACCAAGGGAGGTTCCTAGAATTCAGAGCTCCGGCAGATGTGGTCTTTTTATGAGCCCCGAAATTGGTCTATCGAACCGAAATCTTTGAGTATACGTCTTGATGGCAGTTGGAGATATGGTTTTTCCATATAGTGATAGTAATTCATAAAAATAAGTATCATACTATTTTTCTAATAATGGAAAAAGTTTTCGGTTTTACCATTATTAGAGAGAATTTAGACCATCGTATTATAACTCAACGCACCAGAGCAAACACACAGTATTTTTAAAATAGAAAATTTTAAAATCCAATTCTAAATAATGGAGACCATTCATACTATGAGCGCGTTTGTTAATCTATACATAAGGGCGGTAATGGGCTCTACATTTTGTAATATAAAATTTAAAAATCAAATCGGGTTAAGATCAAGTTATTTTTTAATAATTTTTGAACTAAAGCTAATTAAAGACTTTAATTTATTGTGAAGAAATATTTAGATCGTGCTTCATTATCACTCCTACGTATACATCGTTGCAGTTGGACTCGGACTCGAAGTCAATGATGTCACTGAATAGAACCTGGAAAAGGAACTATAGAAAAAAAAAATCTTGAATAGTGGCACACCAACTATTTAAGGTCCAATTTTTCTTGGCTAAACTGTTTTTAATGAAAATAATCTATCTTATAAAAACCAAAGAAAGATTGCAGTCTTAAAAAGAATCTTTAGCCGCCGGTACTTATCTGGGTGGAGAATCTTGGTAGTCGAAAACAAATCAAGGTCTTGATTCCTGGTTAGCACTAGCCGCTGGTACGTCTCTGCGGTTTCTGGAAGACCTAGGTGAAAGTGAAATGACAGAGAAGAGGTTGGAGACGACGACGCTGACAGCCGCAAGGCAACACGTCTTCCTCGCTCCTCCGACGAGGACACGACTCATCAGCATCCAGCGGATAAACATCGGCTGCCCTCCAACCTCGGGTGTGGTAGGGCCGTAGAAATACGTACATGAAACTGGCCACTGACCGGGGACAAAGAAGGTACTGTACCACCGAGAGCTGCCGCGGAGGTAATACCCCGGCGGCGGCGCGCGCGGCACGTCGGCGTCAGCGATGCGGTGGCGACACCTGCCGCGTGCGGCCGAGCCGAGACCCGGATGCGGAAGCGGCCACATGCGTGCCCGGAGGCCGTATCAGCGTGATAGGCGAGCCATCTGGTTCTATCTGTCTTTCCCTGGAGGACTGGCTGGACCGTGGGGATTACGGTTAGTTAGCCTGTTCTCTGCACGAGACATGGCACTTCAGACTTGTCAATGAGCCTATCGTTGATTACATGCTCTAAAGGTAATCATATTAATCAAAACGCTAATAGATCTTTATAAGAGTATATATTTCTTCGAGTTGACAATAGGTTTTAAATTTTACACTATAAGATTTAAGAATCAGATCGGATTAGTATCAGACCCTATTTATATTTATTTTTTGAACTAAAATTTATTTAAGATCCTATCATTTTGTAAAGAGGCATTTAGATCGCGATCCATTACCATCCCTAACTACAAACACTCTATTTTGTAAGTCTATATTTATTTCTTTATCCCTCGTTCTGCTAATAAAAGAAACTAGATCTAAAACTATCTGATTTTTCTTTGATACACCTTATGGGACCAAAAAAGAAGACATAAACATTTGTAACTAAATGGAATTCATCAACGTAAATCCTTCTACTCAAAACAACTTATTTGTCAGATGATCATGCATTACTACGACTTTTACATATCACATTAGTAGACTTTGCTTTAATAAAACACAAAAAATGTCTATTTTGTTGGTTAGTTGTGTATGAATGTGGAGCAGGGGCGAAGCCAGCCGACGGATGCACCCATGTCAGCCTCCCTAGACACATATGTTAGTTCTATAAATGGATAGCGCATATCAAAGATCTTCCATTGATTTTACAATAATTCATCAGTGTTAGCTGACACCAATGAAGGGCCCTAGCTCCACCCGTGACGTGGAGCCAACAACCAATGTTTGAACTTTCACTTGTGCGTAGGTTTACAATTTTTAGCAGAAAGCGGGAGGTTCCTAAACTAAGTTGTTCTTATATTCCTAAATATGTTAAATGGAAAGAAACTAGGTTGTTCTTTCAAAACATGAATTACTCATGGGTAGGTATGGGTCTAGGGTCACGCCTACTCTACTCATTGTAGATATGGTCCTAGGGGCATGATCATAGGTGTGGCCCAAAAAATCCACAATATGTCCATAGAATTTGTAGCCAGGTTTATCCGACTCTACGTGTGTCTTTGTTAAAATTTATCTTTGCCTTCTCTATGGTCTAACAAATACTCTTCTTTGTCTCTTTTAGGTATCTCACACCTAAAGCCACAAGCAGACCCTTTTTCTGGTCCTCTTCGCTCTTTATATGATGTTCTCTACCTATTGTGTTCAACCTAAACCCCTAGGGATATATGTTGCTAGACTATTTCCAACCCATTGTTTTTTATCACAATATCCGAAGTTGCCACATCACATGTTATTATAGAAGATATAATCGTCCCAATGTATAGTATCATGTGTTATTTTTGTAGTCCTCAGAATACAATTAAATGTTAGATGGTTCAGATTTCCATGCATATGATCTCATGCCTAAGTGATATCTTCCTCAAGATACTGCTTTATTCACTTCCCTCTTTAATCACACGCCCATCAATTTTCTATTCTACATGACATGTATTAAATGAGTATGGCATCTTGCACTAAGAATAGCCTTAGCGGCTAAATCAACAAGAGTATCGGCTAAATCAGTTGGGTGTGACCGAATCAATCAATGCAAGCCAAACCATGTGTTCTCATGGTTGTTCAATATGGTCATTCTCATTGGTAGTTTTATCACAATATTTCCAATGTTGCCACGTCAATAAGAGTAAATGGAGAATGAAATATGCTCTCTATCAATGAAGAGTTTCATGACACAGTTTTATAGGCTAACATGTGACTTAAATGTTGCATCTAAATATCTAATAGGAATAGATGAAATAAATTGCTCATGTCGGTTCACGTGCTTTCCAATATCTTGGAAATGAGTTGACATAGTTTTATGGTGATGAAACTAGTTTCAGCTATTTCATAACAAATATAGTGTCATGTCATAAAAAATCATATGTGGTATACTAAATAATGTCATGAAATCTCTTATGAAACTCCCATTGAGAATAACCTAATAGGGGACTATGTGAGGTGGGATTAATAACTTTGTGCTTTGCCACAAATATAGATATAAAAACCAAGTGTAAAACAAATACTAATTTAGAACGAATGAAGTACAACATTAGTGGCTAGAGATTGTCTGTCTTGTTATTTTTGTGTGAGGATGTATGTCCTCATTTGTGTGTCGATGTGTGCATACCGACAGAAAGTGCATCAGACAATACAAGCAAAGAGAAATAAAATGAGAGGAGTTTGTACGAGCTATATACAACGACAATAATAAAGAACATTATCCAAGCAGGATAAAAGAACTAGGCAAACCGTTTGGCTGTTTTTTGTTGTAGCTGCAGTCTACTACTTCTTCTGTGAGACGGATTCACTGTTCCACAGTTATAGATGTACACGTAATCACGTTGTCTAGGCCCTCTTTGGAGAGCACACTACATTCCAGATTCCACGGGCTTGTGTAGATAGGGGAGATCGAAGGAAATTGGAAAAAAAGTTCATTTTCTAATCAATCTTCTTCAATACCCTTCAATTCAAGCAAACTCTCTATCATTATCTTTTTTTTGAGAAATCAAAATATATTAATTTTAATCCAATATATAAACTATATTAATAATTATAGTGTATAATTCGTATTATTATCAATGAATATATTTTATAATAAACTTGTTTAATATATTTTTACAAATTTTATTGAACTCTAGAAGGTTTGATCAGTAAGAAAATCATATGATAGTAATCATACAATAATGCTTAAGTAGAGACAGATTTTGTGATATGAGAACTAAGATGCAAAACAAGATTTCTACTTATATTCTGCACAAAAAATCCAATACCGATGGTGGCTGTTTTTCAGTTTTTCTTCTCAAGATCAAAGTGATATCTAGATGTTTCTCTTCTCCCCCCTCTCTCTGTTGTTCCTGCTCCACCTCTACTCCCTCTCCTTCTTCTCTCCCTCTTTCCCGATGTTGACGGGTTGCCTAGTGCATTAGCATGGGAGGGCCCTCGCGCGGCGACATAATCGCACACTTGCATGGGTGTGGCGCCACAAACGCACAACACTACAGACGTGGTGTCGGCGGATGGCCTAGTGCATTATCACAAAAGGGTCCTCGTGCAGCAGCCCCTCGGCATAGAGCTCCACGGGCTCAACGACCTAGGCATGAGTGGGCCCACGCGGCAACCCTTACACAAGTGGCCTTTCAGCGTAGATAGCAGCGTGGCACGACAGTGGTGCAGATCCAAAAGGGGGCGCCTAGGCAACACACTGTCACGAAAAACATGGGCAAGCACTAACGAATCGAAAGATTGGGAACGAGAAAGGGAACCAGGAGTTAATGCAAACAAGTAAATGTATGGGCTAGATTAGGAGAGGGATTACCCCTCAGATTTAGGTAATAGTATCATATCATAACCCTCAGATTAATTAATCTAAGTAGTGCTTGTCCTTCATGTGCCCAATCCTTCGATTCAGTAGGGCTTGCCCATATCAATCGTGATTGGGACAGACAACATTGGTATTCACTGCCAATTGATCCATCAGAAAAGAGGGGCAAATGCTCATTGTTGAGGTTAAAGGTAAGACCCTAAAAGGGAAACAGAGTCAAACCTTTTCCTAAATGATTTTGGTGGTTGAAATGCCCAACACAAATAATTGGACTAACTAGTTTGCTCTAGATTATATATTCTACAGGTGCCAAAGGTTCAACACAAACCAATAAAAAGATCAAAGTTAGGGTTCAAAACAAAGGAGTAAAATAAACCAAAGAGAACCCTGGTCTGGTTCACCGGACTGTCCGGTGTGCCACCAGACAGTGTCCGGTGTGCCAGGGGCGATCGACTCCAACTCTCCACCTTCGGATTTCTAGAAAAGCCGCTCCGCTATAATTCACTGGACTATCCGGTGTGCCACCGGACTGTCCGGTGTGCCAGCAGAGCAACGGCAGCAGCGCCTGAAGGTGCACCAGACAGTGAATAGTGCTTGTCCGGTGCCCCAAGATGTTAGAGCTCCAACGGTCGAAACCGTAAGAACCCTAACTGTTGGGTGACGTGGCTGGCGCACCGGACAGTGTCCGGTGCGCCCATCGACAGACAGTCTTCCCAACGGTTGGTTTAGTGGTTGGGGCTCTAAATACCCCCCAACCACTACCACTCCAAGCATTCAAGTTTTTCAGACATCTCATTAAATACAAGAGCTAGTGCAATCAAAAGAAGACATAATTTAATAGAATCAAAGCCTATCCAAGTCCCAAATCCACTCCAAACAAATAGTGACTAGAGAGAGAGTTTTGCTCGTGTTCTTTGAGCTCTTGTTCTTGGATCACTTTCTTCTTCCTAATTCTTGTTCTCAAGACACTTGTAATCAAAGCAAGAGACACCAAGTTGTGGTGGTCCTTGTGAGGGGTCTAAGTGACCCGTTTGATTAAGGAGAAAGCTCACTCGGTCTAAGTGACCGTTTGAGAGAGGGAAAGGGTTGAAAGAGACCCGGTCTTTGTGACCACCTCAATGGGGACTAGGTTTGCAAGAACCAAACCTCAGTAAAACAAATCACCGTGTCACTCGCTTTATTTCTTGTTTGATTTGTTTTCACCCTCTCTCCCGGACTTCGATTTTATTCTAACACTAACCCTGGCTTGTAGTTGTGCTTAAAGTTTGTGAATTTCAGTTTCTGCCTATTCAACCCCCCCCCTCTAGGTGACTTTCAATTGGTATCAAAGCCCGGTACTTCATTAGAGTTTAACCACTCGGAGTGATGTCGGGAGGATCCGCCAAGAGGGAGATGGAAACGGCCACAAGCCACGGTAAGGCTCCATCAAGAGAGTCCGGCGCCAAAGTAAGGGAGGAATCACCTCCTCGCGTCAAGTCGCACCGGAGTGGCAACAAGAAGAAGAAAATGAAGAAAGTGGTCTACTACGAGACCGATTCTTTGTCGCCCTCCACCTCCGGCTCCGACGCACCGTCCGTCACTTCTAAGCGCCATGAGCACAAGAATTTTAGTAATATCCCCTTACGCTATCCCCGCATTTCCAAACGCACTCCTTTACTTTTCGTCCCATTAGGCAAACCACCAGTTTTTGACGATGAATATTATTGTATGTGGAGTGATAAAATGAGGCATCATCTAACCTCACTTCACGCTAGCGTTTGGGATATTGTTGAGTTTGAAGCGCAGGTACCATCCGTAGGAGATGAAGGCTACGACTCGGACGAGGTCGCCCAAATCCGGCACTTCAACTCCTAAGCTACTACTATACTCCTCGCCTCTCTATGTCGAGAGGAGTATAATAAGGTGCAAGTATTGAAAAGTGTCAAGGAGATTTGGGTCATGCTCAAGACCGCGCACGAAGGAGATGAGGTGACCAAGATCACCAAGCGGGAAACGATCGAGGGGGAGCTCGGTCGATTCATCCTCAACCAAGGAGAGGAGCCACAAGCTATGTACAACCAGCTCAAGACCTTGGTGAATCAAGTGCGCAACCTCGGAAGCACCAAATGGGATGACCATGAAATGGTCAAGGTTATTCTTAGATCACTCGTATTTCGTAATCCTACTCAAGTTCAATTAATACATGGTGATCCTAGATATAAGCTAATGTTTCCCGAGGAAGTGATAGGAAAGTTTGTGAGCTTTGAGTTAATGATCAAAGGCTCCAAACAAATCGTCGAGCAAGGTGGTACCTCCATGCCCGAGGTGCAACCCGTCGCATTCAAAGCGACGGAAGAAAAGAAAGAAGAGTCTACATCAAGTAGGCTCCCCATCGACGCCTCCAAGCTCGACAACGAGGAAATTACGCTCATCATCAAGAGCTTCTGCCAAATCTTCAAGCAAAGAAGGGGGAAGGATTACAAACCCTGCTCCAAGAAAGTGTGCTACAAGTGTGGTAAGCCCGGTCATTTCATTGCTAAATGTCCATTATCTAGTGATAGTGACAGGGGCGACGACAAGTAGGGAAAGAGGAAGGAAAAGAAGAGATATTACAAGAAGATGGGCAGCGATGCCCACATGTGTTGGGAATGGGACTCCGATAAGGGCTCCACCGACTCCTCCTCCGACGAGGACACAGCCAACATCGCCGTGAACAAAGGCCTGCTCTTCCCCAACGTCGGCCACAAGTGCCTAATGGCAAAAGACGGCAAAAAGAAGAAGGTAAAATCTAGAGCCTCCACTAAATATACAACATCAAGTGATGAGGGTAGCTCTAGTGATGATGAAGATGATTTGCTTGCTCTTTTTGCCAACCTTAACATGCAACAAAAGGAAAAACTAAATGAATTGATAGGTGTCATTCATGAGAAGGATGAACTCTTGGATAGCCAAGAGGAATTCCTTGTTAAGGAAAATAAAAAACATGTTAAGGTAAAGAATGCTTATGCTCAGGAAGTAGAAAAGAATGAAAATCTTACTAAGGAGCTTAGCATTTGCCATGACACCATTTCCAGCCTTAGAAATGAGAACGGTAATTTACTTGCTAAGGTTGAAAAATCAAATGTTAGTCATGATTTAATTGTCAATCTTAAAAATGATTATGCTAGTTTGATTGCTAAGATTGATAAATTGAATGAATCAATTTCTAGCCTTAAAATTGAAAATGCTAGTTTAATTTCAAAGGCTAAAGATTTAAATGTTTGCAATGCTTCTATTTCCAATCTTAGAGATGAGAATGCTATTTTACATACTAAGATTAATGAATTAAATGTTTGCAAACCCTCTACGTTTACTATTGGTCATGTTACTATTTGTACTAGATGTAGAGATGTTAATGTTGATGCTATCCATGATCACCTAGATTTAATTAAACAACAAAATGATCACATAGCTCAACTTACTACTAAAATCAATGAGCATGAGATAGAAAATGAAAAATTCAAATTTGCTAGAAGCATGCTCTATAATGGGAGACATCATGCATTAAGGATGGCATTGGCTTCCAATAGGGAGGCAATGTCAAGCTTAATGCCCCCAAGAAATTGTCTAACTTTGTTAAGGGTAAGGCTCTCATGGCTCAGGATAACGAGGGTTATATTTTATATCCTGCTGGTTATCCCGAGCACAAGATTAGGAGAATTCATGCAAAGAAGTCTCATTCTATTTCCCATCATGCTTTATGTATAAAAATGAGGCTTCTAGCTCTAGGCAATCAACCCATGTTAAATTGCCTAAAAAGAAAACTCCTACTGCATCAAATGAGCCTAGTGTTTCATTTAAAACTTTTGATGCATCATATGTGCTTACTAACAAATCAAGCAAAGTAGTTGCCAAATATGTTGGGGGCAAACACAAGGGATCAAAGACTTGTGTTTCGGTACCCAAGGTGCTTGTTTCTAATGTGAAAGGACTCAAGACCGTTTGGGTACCTAAGAACAAGGCCTAAAACTGTTTTGCATGTTTATGCATCCGGGGGCTCAAGTTGGATTATTGATAGCGGATGCATAAACCACATGACAGGGGAGAAAAGGATGTTCTCCTCCTACGAGAAAAACGAAGATCTCCAAAGAGTTATCACATTCGGGGATGGAAATCAAGGTTTGGTCAAAGGACTTAGTAAAATTGCTATATCACCTGACCATTCCATTTCCAATGTTTTTCTTGTAGATTCTTTAGATTACAATTTGCTTTCTGTATCTCAATTATGCAAAATGGGTTACAACTGTCTTTTTACGGATATAGGTGTTACTGTCTTTAGAAGAAGTGATGATTCAGTAGCATTTAAGGGAGTATTAGAGGGTCAGCTATACTTAGTTGATTTTAATAGAGCTGAACTCGATACTTGCTTAATTGCTAAGACTAATATGGGTTGGCTCTAGCATCGCCGACTAGCCCATGTTGGGATGAAGAATCTTCACAAGCTTCTAAAGGGAGAACACATTTTGGGACTAAACAATGTTCATTTTGAGAAAGACGGGGTCTGTAGCGCATGTCAAGCAGGAAAGCAAGTGGGTACCCATCATCCACACAAGAACATCATGACGACCGACAGGCCGCTTGAGCTACTTCACATGGATCTATTCGGCCCGATAGCTTACATAAGCATCGGCGGGAGTAAGTACTGTCTAGTTATTGTGGATGATTATTCTCGCTTCACTTGGGTGTTCTTTTTGCAGGAAAAATCACAAACCCAAGAGACCTTAAAGGGATTCATGAGATGGGCTCAAAATGAGTTCAGATTAAGGATCAAGAAAATAAGAAGCGACAACGGGATGAAGTTCAAGAACTATCAAATTGAAGGCTTTCTTGAGGAGGAGGGAATCAAGCATGGGTTCTCTTCTCCCTACACACCTCAGCAAAATGGTGTAGTGGAGAGGAAGAATAGAACTCTATTGGACATATCAAGGACCATGATTGATGAGTACAAGACTCCGGACCGGTTTTGGGCCGAGGCAATTAACACCGCATGCTACTCCATCAACCGGCTCTACCTTCACCGAATCCTCAAGAAGACATATGAACTCCTAACTGGTAAAAAGCCCAATGTTTCATATTTTAGAGTCTTTGGTAGCAAATGTTTTATTCTTGTTAAAAGAGGTAGAAAATCTAAATTTGCTCCTAAGGCTGTAGAAGGCTTTTTACTTGGTTATGACTCAAACATAAGGGCATATAGTCTTCAACAAATCCACTGGATTAGTTGAGGTTTCTTGTGACATTGTGTTTGATGAGACTAATGGCTCTCAAGTAGAGCAAGTTGATCTTGATGAGCTAGATGATGAAGAGGCTCTGTGCGTCGCGCTAAGGAACATTTCCATTGGAGATGTGTGTCCTAAGGAATCCGAAGAGCCCACTAATGCACAAGATCAACCGTCATCTTCCATGCAAGCATCTCCACCAACCCAAGATGAGGATCAAGCTCAAGATGATGAAAATAAAGATCAAGAGGATGAGCCACCTCAAGAGGAGGACAATGATCAAGGGGGAGATGATAATGATCAAGACGAGAAAGATGATCAAGTAAGTACAGGGTCAAAGACCGCCACACCCAAGAGTCCACCAAGCGATTCAAAGAGATCACCCCGTGAACTCAATTCTCGGTGACATTCATAAGGGGGTAACCACTCGATCTCGAGTCGCTCATTTTTGTGAACATTACTCTTTTGTGTCCTTTATTGAGCCATACAGGGTGGAGGATGCACTAAGAGACTCGGATTGGGTGTTGGCAATGCAAGAGGAGCTCAACAACTTCACAAGGAATAAGGTATGGCATTTAGTTCCACGTCCTAACCAAAATGTTGTAGGAACCAAGTGGGTATTCCGCAACAAGCAAGATGAGCATGGTGTGGTGACAAGGAACAAAGCCCGACTTGTGGCCAAGGGATA
The DNA here is from genome assembly GCF_902167145.1 of Zea mays. NCBI lineage: Eukaryota > Viridiplantae > Streptophyta > Magnoliopsida > Poales > Poaceae > Zea > Zea mays. The sequence continues at coordinate 213,045,109 of NC_050100.1, read as the reverse complement.
TTCACAAGTTGAAGGTTTGGATTTCGATGAAACCTATGCACCGGTAGCTAGGCTTGAGTCAATTCGTATATTACTTGCCTATGCTACTTACCATGGCTTTAAGGTCTATCAAATGGACGTGAAAAGCACCTTCCTCAATGGACCTATCAAAGAAGAGGTCTATGTTGAGCAACCTCTCGGCTTTGAAGATAGTGAGTACCCTAACCATGTGTATAAACTCTCTAAGGCGCTTTATGTGCTCAAGCAAGCCCCAAGAGCATGGTATGAATGCCTAAGAGATTTTCTTATCACTAATGGCTTCAAAGTCGGAAAAGTCGATCCTACTCTCTTTACCAAAACTATTGCAAATGATTTGTTTGTATGCCAAATTTATGTTGATGATATCATATTTGGGTCTACTAACAAATCAACTTGTGAAGAGTTTAGTAGGATTATGATTCAAAAATTTGAGATGTCTATGATGGGGGAGTTGAAGTATTTTCTAGGCTTTCAAGTGAAGCAACTCCAAGAGGGCACCTTCATCAGCCAAACCAAGTACATTCAAGATGTACTTACCAAGTTTGGAATGAAGTATGCCAAGCCCATCAAGACACCCATGGGAACAAATGGGCATCTCGACCTTGACACGGGAGGTAAATCCGTAGATCAAAAGGTATACCGTCGATGATAGGATCTTTACTCTATTTATGTGCATCTCGATCGGATATTATTCTTTCTGTATGCATGTGTGCAAGGTTCCAAGCCGATCCTAAGGAAGTTCATCTTAGGGCCGTGAAAAGAATCATGAGATATCTAGTTTATACACCTAAGTTTGGTCTTTGGTACCCCAAGGGATCCACCTTTGATTTAATAGGATATTCAGATGATGATTGGGCAGGGTGTAAAATTGATAGGAAGAGCACATCAGGGACTTGTCAATTTTTGGGAAAATCCCTAGTGTCTTGGGCTTCAAAGAAATAAAATTTTGTATCTCTTTCTACCGCCGAAGCCGAGTATATTGCCGCAGGCCATTGTTACGCGCAATTGCTTTGGATGAGGCAAACCCTTAGGGACTATGGCTACAAATTGAGCAAAGTCTCTCTCCTATGTGACAATGAGAGTGCAATCCGCATGGCGGATAATCCCGTTGAACACAGCCGCACTAAGCACATAGCCATTCGGTATCACTTTTTGAGGGATCACCAACAAAGGGGGGATATCGAGATTGCTTACGTTAGCACCAAAGAACAATTAGCCGATATCTTTACCAAACCACTAGATGAGAAAACTTTACCAAACTTAGGAATGAGCTAAACATTCTTGATTCCCGGAACTTTGATTGAAACTTTGCACACATAGCTCATTTATATACTTTTGATCACTTCTCTCTTATGTCTATGCTAAGTCGTAGATTGAAAGGGAAATGGAGTCTTCGGCGAAGACAAGGCTTCCACTCTACTCTATCGGTATTACTTATCCTTCGCCGTCACTCCGCATCACTCTCACTTTGGTATAATCTTCACTCATATTTACTTGTACCAATGGGAGAGAAAGAGGGCTCACAAAGTCTCCGTTTTTGGCGATTAATGCCAAAGGGGGAGAGAGTATTAGCCCAAAGCAAAAGGACCGCACCAATTTCATATTTTTCGAAATAAAGTTTTCAATTAGTATCCTTCAAATTAGTATTCCTCTGGAAATTATATCTTAATTGGTATCTATATTTAAAGGAGGGTTTTTCAAATGGTATGTAAATCTTTTTCATATTGGTAAAACCCTCTTAAGCACTAAGAGGAGAATTTCATCCAGGCGGAGTTTTGTTTTAGTCAAAGGAAAAGCATTTGAAACAGGGGGAGAAAATTTCAAATCTTGAAAATGCTTCTCGAAATCTTATTCATGTACCTTTGACTATTTGCAAAAAGACTTTTAAAAGATTTTCCAAAAGAATTTGCAAAAACAAAACAAGTGGTGCATATGTGGTCCAAAATGTTAAAAGAAAGAAAGCAATCCATGCACATCTAGTGAAAGTATTAATTGGTTTAATTCCAAGCAACCTTTGCACTTGCGTTATGCAAACTAGTTCAAATTCTGCACTTATATATTTGCTTTGGTTTGTGTTGGCATCAATCACCAAAAAGGGGGAGATTGAAAGGGAAACAGGGTCAAACCTTTTCCTAAATGATTTTGGTGGTTGAAATGCCCAACACAAATAATTGGACTAACTAGTTTGCTCTAGATTATATATTCTACAGGTGCCAAAGGTTCAACACAAACCAATAAAAAGATCAAAGTTAGGGTTCAAAACAAAAGAGCAAAAGAAACCGAAGAGAACCCTGGTCTGGTTCACCGGACTGTCCAGTGCACCACCAGACAGTGTCCGGTGCACCAGGGGTGATCGACTCCAACTCTCCACCTTGGGTTTCTACAAAACCGCTCCACTATAATTCACTGGACTGTCCGGTGTGCCACCGGACCTTAGTGACAAGGTTCCCGGAACGTTGGGAACGAGGAACGGGAATGAGGAACGCGGTACGTCTGTTAAAGCAACATGGAACGTTGAGGGGTATACAGCTGATCCACGTTCATTCGATGCGTGGAACGTGTTCCCAACGATTTAGGAACGCAGTTAGGGAACGATTGTAATGGAACAGGGAACGATGCATAATTGAAACAAGCAATGACACGTACATAATATATAATATATGTATATATAATTGATAATGATGGGATCCCGATAATGATAAGTCATAGTGTCTTAGCTTATATATATATATAAGGTAACGATAATCACTTTCTTGCAAAGCTTAGATAGAAGAGTCTTCTGGATCAATGTCCCATTTAGCATGTGCGCCATGTTTGTAGCCATCTGTTGATCTTGACAAAAGTCGCAAATTGGAGTGAATGAAGACTAATTTATCTGCAGTGGTAGTGTTCATCCTATTGCGCTTGGTGTTATGGATATGGCTGAATGTGCTCCAAATTCTCTCGGCCGATGAACTGCTGATGGGTTGAGATAAAACTTTTTTTGCAACCTCAGCTAAATCCGGAGTCTCAGAACCATAACTTACCCACCATTCAATCGGCTCCATGGTAAATGCATCCAATTGAACGGGTGGCTGCACAAACATTCCCTTCTTCATAATAAAAGCATTAAATTGCTCCCTCAAAACTTGTTGTTCCCTTGGAGAATCTGCAATTTTACTAAAAGCTTCAAGCACATTAGTCATAACCTCCTTATCTGTATTAGGAGCTTGCCTTATGGTGCCACCAGGAGCTGGGGTGTTGAGGTATTGTTGATGATAAAATTTTGGGCATAAGGCATATGCTAAGCAATAAGGGGAAGATTCATCTTCTCCCAACGGCGCATAACGATACTTTCAACCTCAACAAAATCATCTTTATGCGGGTTATCATCTTTTGTCATTATATCTTTTATTTCACCAACCATGCAATCCATTCTCTCGTAGATTTCTCCCATCTTTGGACCTTCTCCATCACTAAACCTTAATACGGAGTATATTGGCTCTGTGATAGCAATTATATTTTCAGCCTCCATCCAAAAGTTGTCATCATTTATTGTTAGGACAATGACCCTTGCTTGGTGCTTCACATCATTAGTGCAAGTATTTACCCAATCTTTCCACTGCCTTGTGACTACTGTGGTGGCAAGTGCTTCTCTACATGTTATGAGTCTTTGAAGCAATATGTAATGTGAAGCAAATCGAGTTTTTTCACCTTAAGTAGTGTTGGCACTTGCTCTCAACCGCAAGGAGGCCAACAAGGGTGAACAGTGATGACAACAGGGTTACGTGCTAGAAGGCGATAGCTCTGTTAATCTAGCCTCTCACGGGCACTGCGCGGGGGTATTTATAGGTGCCTGAGCGCCCAGCGCCTTGTGCCAAGGACGCATGTGCCCTCAGCTACCTAGGTTATAGAATATTCCCATAAAGCAGGGTTACAGACTGTAATTACAGGGATGCCTTTACAAATTAGGCCCGTAACTCCCGGCGGCCACGCAGGGCCCGTTACAATGGGCCGAATCACACGTGGGCCTCCGAGCCGGACGAGGCCGCGCTGTGGGATGACGCCGTCGCAGGCCTTCGTCTGGTGCCGAATCGAGCGAAGGGTGTCCCTTCCCGTTGCCGAATCGAGCGAAGGGTGTCCCTGTCCGTTTTGTCTCTGCCAGACCAGAGACTGCAGCGAAGGCCTCGAGCGAAGGGTGACGTCTTTGCCTTCGTCCCAACATTTGCCCTCCGAGGGACCAGTTCGACAAAGTCACCTGGTGCCGAAGACGTCGCTAGATGGCGGAGACGCTGCCCTCGCTCGAAGTGGTTCTACGGGGTTTTTGATATGACCGTTGATTGACAGCGTACTGTTGGATTGCGGGTTTCCCGAAGAGCCGCGCCCTGCCTATAAAAGGGGGCGGGGGACGACGCTTTTTGAACTTCACTTTCCGCGCTCCGTGAAAACCCTAGCCGCCCGCCGTCTTGCCGCTCGTTTGCCCGCCGTGCTCTTGTTCGCCGGAGATCTGGCTCGAGTGAAGCAGACCGCCCGCCGCCGCCGACGGTATGTAGCGATGCCGACCTCCTCTTCTTCCACTGCCGCTACGCCGCCGGCCGATCCCTCGCCGCCGGCCGCCGCCTCGTCTGAGGAGACGCTGAGTAGTTTGATGGCGGAGGAGTTGCGCGCCGGTGATTCTGTTGGTTTTGGAGTGTCGCGGATGTCGTCGGTCCGCGTGGAAGAAATGCAGCGGTTGGGTTATTTCGGCGGCGGAGTTGCTCGTGTCCCGGGGACGGAGGAAGTCCCCGAGCCGGAGGGTGAGTTGGTTGTTTTCGAGGCGTTCTTCTCCGCCGGTCTCCGCTTGCCTGCGCACCGATTTGTTGGCGAAGTCCTGCGCAGGTTCAACGTTCAGATACATCAGCTGACACCGAATGCCGTGGTGGCTCTGTCAAAGTATGTCTGAGCGACGACTTCGTACGGCGGACAGCCATCGGTCAAAGTTTTTGCGAAGTATTATTGTTTGCACTGGCAGAAGAGGATGATTGGAGACGAAGTCGCTCAGTTTGGATCCTACACATTCACGCCGAAGACCGGCAAGACCACGATGCAGGTAGTCGAGTTGGTTCCTTGCGCCCGCAACAAGTGGGGCAACTGGAATGAATTTTGGTTTTACGTTGCTGAGGGTACCGTCGAAGGCCATGAGGGACTCCCCGTGTCTGAGATGTGCTCTCATTTTTACTCAGCGTACCCGGCCTTTGAAGTGGCGGAGGAGGATGTGGACGAAGGGGCCCTTCGGTGCGCCGCCGGCCTGAGCAGTGGGCGCGATTTGGTTGAAGAGTTTGTGGCATACGGGGTATGGCCCTTGGCGCATGGCTGGGCGTTGGGCGAAGTGTGCCCTCGCCAGATGCCTTTTCATGGTGGGAGGGTGGTGCGAAGTCCTGCCTTCGCGCTGAATCTGCAAAGCCGCGAGCCCGCGACCCGGCCGCCTTTGTGCGTGAGGCGGAGGATGGGGCGGTGCGGCTCGTTGGACGTTACGTGCCGAGGACAGAGGGCCAGCGCAGCTTTGACATCCGCAGGTCGAATGACCGTTTGAACATGGTTTTTGAATTAAATCAATTGCTATATGACGGCTATCCTGGTCAAGACGAAGTGGACCGCCGTGGGAAGAAGCCGGTGGTGGAGACTGGAGACGACCCTGCGCCGGCGACCGCCTCATCCTCTAAAAAGAGAAAATTAGGTACTGCTTTGGGAGGTCTTGGGGTTTCTGATGGTTTTGCTAGAGAGTTGATGAGGACGTGCGCGGCCCCCGGGGGAAGGATGTCTTCGCCCGAGCTCCGGGAGTCCTCGGCTCGGATGCTGAGGGTTACCGGGGGTTGCTGGCCTAGGAATGTTCCTATCCCCCGCGCGGCTGGCGAGGACTTTTTTACATCTCGCATGGTTCGTGAATGGAGGGTTTTTCCTTACGGGCGGAATATTGCTGCTGTTGTGTCGGCAGTGATGGACAAGGATCGCCAGGGAGCCGCACAAAAGCGACAGGCGGTTGTCAGGCTCGTTGAAGCCAGGCCGAAGAGGCATCGGGGGGCTGCGAAGGCTGCGGCCCCCGGCGGAGGCAAGCCGCCACTGGCGGCGAAGTCGGGCGCCCCTGCATCTAGCAAGGCGCCGGAGGCTCCAAATCGACGAAGATGGTGCCGCCGTCCAGCGGAGTGGCGGAGGTCGCGAAGGCGGCCCGAGCGTTGCCGTTGTCAGGCAAACGTGTCGCCGACTTCGCCACTGATATTAATGTGGACGACTATCTTGTTGGTAAGCCGCTGGCTCGTTTTTTTTAGCTCATTCGTTGATACGTCGCAGGGTCGGACGAAGGCCAACTTGCTATAGTTGCGCCCGCCGCGGCGGCCACTACGGCTGTCGTGGTGCCGAAGACGAAGGGCGGGGCTCTTAGCGCCGGAGGCGAGGTGTCGGCCCTCGCGGCGGTCAGGGATGAGGCGGGCGCTGTGTCCCGCCGGCTGAAGGAGGTGACGGAGGCGCTGAGTCAGGTTCGCTGAGCTAGAGTCTCCTTTTTTTTCTCGGCTTGCTGAGGCCGCGGCCTTACGTGTGCTCTGCAGGTGGCTGATTTCGCCAACCGTACAGCGTCGGGGGCCCTCACGGCGGCTGTATCTACCGAAGTCGAGAGACTTCGGACACAACATGCTAACGCCGTCCGTGAAAAATCGGCCGCCGACAGTAAGTGCCGCAAGCTGACGGACAAGGTGGCCGCACTTGAGAGGGAGAAGGCTGACCTCCGGCGCCAACTGGCGGGGGAGAGGAGGGAGACCAACGAGGCTCTCGTCAAGGAGCAGGCTGCGCAGGCGGAGGCCAAATTGGCGCGGGCGGAGGGCAATATTGCCAGGGAGCGCGCCGAGCAGCTGCAGGAGCGGCTCACCGCCCTGGAGAGCCGCGTGGAGAGGGCCAAGGCCGTGTCGCGCGCGGAGGCAGAGCGGACGCGCAAACAGCTTATGGATACATACCGTGAGCTGGGCGCGCGGACCGGTGATTTTGAAGTGCCGGACCGAGAGCTCGGACTTCGCTGCCTGGAGTGGGTGCAGGAGGAGTTGCAGGCACTCCCCACTGTCGTGGAGGGGTTAATGTCGTATGCCTCTCTGGTCACCTGCGAGGGGGCGATGAAGCGCTCTCCCGCGAGGGGTGCCGGCACTTCGAGGTCTTCGACCAAGCCGATGAAGATTTTGAGCGAGATATCTATAAGGTTGAGGACCCCGTAGTGAAGGAATCCGCCGGAGCCATCTACGACCGGCTGTGGGGTCCGTATGGTTGCGAGGTGGTCAGGGAGCGGGCCGAGACGGCGATGGCTCAGGTAACGTTTTCGTTTGTTTGGCGTTTGTTGGATGTGGGCTGTGTGTGTGTGTTTGCTGAATTTTGGGTGTTTTGTCTTAGGCGGCGCGTGGCGAGAGGGTGGATGACTTCAGGGCGTTGAACAGCGCGCTGCCTAACCCGGAGCCGACCCCGGAGACTGCGAAAGGCGCACCGGATGCCCCCGCATCTGCTGCGCCCGGCGGAGACCTGCCCCCAGAGGTCGCCGAAGGCGCACCTGATGCCCCCGCAGCCGCTGCGCCGAGTGCTGAAGATCCCGCGGCAGTGGCGGCGGAAACAACAGTGGAAGCAATGGTGGAGCCAACGGCGGAGGCTCCCGCAACGTCAGGGCCTTCGCAGGTGGCGTAGTGGGTGTAGAGGGTTGGGGAATTTTGGATATGTTGCTGAATTTTGGTTGCTACGCAGGTTCAAGATTTTGGGCCTGCGCACGCAACCGCTACTGCTAAATTTTTGGCGGCTTCGACCGCGGAAGGTGGTAATGAATGTGGTGGATCTGCATCTGAGTTTTTTGATTTTGCTGACTCTGGGAGCTCGGTTGAGTGGACTGAGGAGTCGTCGGAGGAGGACTTGGACTACTTTGCGGCCTTGGATGTGGCTGCGGCGGAGGCTTCGCCGCACGCCGCGGGCGCAGAGGATGTGCCAGGTCCTAGCACCGGGCGCCGATGGCGAAGGGCGGTTGCGAAGCGTAGAGTTAGTGGGGCGGAGGGGGCTCGGCTTCGTGTGAATAGGTCTGGCCGGCAGGAACTGTTGTCTTTGCCGGCCGCCGCGAGTACAGGTGAAGGGGAACTGCGAAGTCTTTTTGCGGGTGAGGAGCTTAGGATAATGTTATTTAATTATAGGGAGATGGGAATTATTCCTAAGGTTGAGCCGATGTAGGGTGTGGTGCCCTCGCTTGTATATGTGTGAAGGCTTGTATGATGAAGTTGTGTACTTTGTCTGGTGTGTTTTGTTGTGCTGTGTTGGTGCGATTATAGTCGGTCTTGGCGCGGACGGTTTGAAGTTGTCGTTTCTGCTTTTGTTGTGCTAGTTCGGCTGCACCCTTAGGCGACTTCTGCGCGGATAGTCTTCGCGGTAGACTTCGGTTTTTTCGCACTTGTTGTGCTAGTCCGGCTGCACCCTTAGGCGACTTCTGCGCGGATAGTCTTCGCGGTAGACTTCGGTTTTTTCGCACTTGTTGTGCTAGTCCGGCTGCACCCTTAGGCGACTTCTGCGCGGATAGTCTTCGCGGTAGACTTCGGTTTTTTCGCACTTGTTGTGCTAGTCCGGCTGCACCCTTAGGCGACTTCTGCGCGGATAGTCTTCGCGGTAGACTTCGGTTTTTTCGCACTTGTTGTGCTAGTCCGGCTGCACCCTTAGGCGACTTCTGCGCGGATAGTCTTCGCGGTAGACTTCGGTTTTTTTCGCACTTGTTGTGCTAGTCCGGATGCACCCTTAGGCGACTTCTGCGCGGATAGTCTTCGCGGTAGACTTCGGTTTTTTCGCACTTGTTGTGCTAGTCCTAGTCCGGCTGCACCCTTAGGCGACTTCTGCGCGGATTTGTCGCACGCGAGGGTGGCTAGCGCTTAGCCTCGCGGTGACCTCGTATTGGTCGAATGTCGAAGACCGTCGTCGCGGTCTTTTTTCGACGCATGTTTTTGCGGGGGATTTTTCAGACATATATTACATGGCTCCGCCTCGTTAAAAACCTCACCCCCCGGGAGGAAAAGAGTGCGGGCCGGTACAAGATTGTTTTTGCGAATTTACAAGGGCGAAATCAGCCCTAGTGAGTCAAACAAAAAATTTGCGGAGGTTGTCGATGTTCCAGGAGTGCTCCAGGTCCTCGCCGTTTGGCGTTGTGAGCCTGTAAGCGCTGGGGGAAGCTTTTGTCTTGACTATAAAGGGGCCCTCCCACTTGGGCTCCAGCTTGCCCTTGGACTCCGTCGGAGCTGTTCGGACAAGTACGAGGTCCCCTTCGCTGAACTCCCTCGGGATGACTGTGTGGTCGCGCCATGCTTTGGTCTGGGCTTGGTATTTGTTTAGGGCCTGTAGGGCGAAGACTCGGTCTCCGTCAATGAGATCCTTTGAAGTTGGCTCATCCACGTCGGGGACGGCTGACGGAACTGTTCGCGGGGACCCATGTTTTATTTCTTGCGGGGTCATGGCCTCCGATCCGTATAGAAGGCGGAAGGGAGTAAACCCAGTCGCCCTGCACTCAGTTGTGTTTAGTGCCCAGACTGCCTCAGGTAACAAATCGGTCCATCTGCCCTTTTTCATCAAGGAGCATCTTCTTGACAACTGTGAAGATTTTCCCATTGGCGCGTTCCACGACCCCGTTGGACTGCGGATGGTAGACTGAGGCGAAGGCAAGCTTGGTGCCAATGGAGAAACAAAAATCCTTGAAGTCTTGGCTGTCCAACTGCTTGCCGTTGTCGACTGTTAGTTCGGACGGTACTCCGAAGCGGCAAACAATGTTTTGCCAGAAGAATCTTTGGGCAGTCTTTGATGTTATTGTAGAAACAGCTCTTGCCTCGATCCATTTGGTGAAGTACTCAACAGCGACGAAGGCGAACTTAAGGTTCCCCTGAGCGGTGGGCAGGGGCCCGACAATGTCCAGGCCCCAGCGCTGGAGAGGCCATGTGTGGGCGATCAACTTTGTATACTGCGAGGGGCTGCCTGACCGAGGGGAAAACTTCTGGCAGGCTTCGCAGGATCTTGTGACCCGATTTGCGGCGCAGATCATTGCGGGCCAGTAAAAGCCCTAGCGGATCACCTTAGCAGCTAGGGCCCTTGGCCCTGCATGTGAGCCGCACGTGCCACTGTGGACTTCGCGTAGGATCTGGATGCCTTCGGTTTCGGTGACGCACTTAAGCATTGGTTGACTGACCCCTTTCTTGTAGAGTTGGCCTTCAATCAGTGCGAAGTCTCGGCTTCGATGTCTGAGGCGCTTGGCCTCACTGATGTCGGCTGGATGATAGTACCCCTGCAGGAACAGGGTTATTGGTGCCCGCCAGTCTTCGGTCATGATGAGGTTGACTATGCGGTGGCCCTCGCTGTCATTAGTTATTTGGAGCCCTTCGGGGCTCCGGACGGCTGGCGTGCCGATGATATGAAAGAACACGTCGGAGGGCAAGGACTCGCCCCTGGCGGCGGCCTTGGCCAACGCGTCGGCCTCCTCATTCTTGGCCCTATCCACATGCTGCAAGGTGAATCCCTTGAATTGTCTCTCGAGACTTCGGATGGCCGCGAGGTATTGCATAAGTGCGGGGTCCTTTGCTGCGTAGTCTTTCTCGACCTGGCCGGCAACTATCTTGGAGTCTGTTTTGATGATACAGGTGGTGACTCCGAGGGCCCTTAGTTTGCGGAGGCCGAGGATCACTGCTTCATATTCTGCTTTGTGCATCTGTCGGATTCCAGAGCGAAGCTGAGGCGTGCTGCATATCTGTGCTTGACCCCGGCTGGTGAGGTGATGACTGCGGCGGCGCCTGCCCCCGCATGGCACCATGCGCCGTCGCAATGGATCATCCAGACCTTCTCTGTGGGCGGGTCTGGCTGTGTTATTGGCCCAGTCCAGTCGACGACGAAGTCTGCCAGGACTTGTGACTTGATGGTTGTCCTGGGCTCGAAGCTGATGTGGTAGCCGGATAGTTCGGCTGCCCACTTGGAAATCCTCACCGATGCTTCCGAGTTTCTGAATAGTTCGCCGAGTCCCCTGTCTGAGGTGACTCGGACCTTGAATGCTTCAAAGTAGTGGCGTAGTTTGCGCGAAGACATAACGACTGCGTAGGCAATCTTCTCCAGCTCTGTCATGTTGCACTTGGACGGTGTCAGTACCTCGGAGACATAGTAAACAGGGCACTGCCTGACCACGCCCTCAACTGTCTGCTCCTGCACTAGTGTCGCGCTGACAGCATGCGGCGAAGCCGCGACGTAGAGCAATAGGGGGAGCGAGGAGTCGGGGCTTGTGAGGATGGCCAGCTCCGACAGGTACTGTTTTAGTGAGGCGAAGGCCGCTGCCTGCTCCGGTCCCCAGGCGAAGTCCTTTGCACCGCGAAGTGTTTTGAGGAAGGGGAGACTTCGCTCGGTGGATCTGGAGATGAATCTGTTGAGAGCAGCCAATCTGCCTGTCAGACGCTGGACGTCCCTGGCGGACTGCGGAGGCGACATGTCTACGATGGCCTGGATCTTGGTTGGGTTGGCCTCGATGCCGCGGTGTGATACCAGGTAGCCCAATATTTTGCCCTGGCGAACGCCGAAGACGCACTTTTCCGGGTTTAGGCGGAGTCGTGCGTCTCGCATGTTCGCGAATGTCTCGGCGAGGTCGGCGAGATGGTCCTCCTTGTTCTTGCTGGCGACGACGATGTCGTCCACATATGTGAATATATTTCTGCCAACCTGCCCTTCGAGTACTGTTTTGGTGAGTCTGGAGAAGGTGGACCCGGCGTTCTTGAGTCCCTCCGGCATTCTGATGAAGCAATATGTGCCAAAGGGTGTTATAAAGCTGGTGCTAGCCTTGTCTTCCTCCTTCATGTATATCTGGTGGTAACCGGAGAAGCAGTCGAGGAGTGACATGACCTCGCATCCGGTCGCGCTATCGACTATTTTGTCGATCCGCGGCAACGGGAAATTGTCCTTTGGGCAGGCCTTGTTGAGACTGGTGAAGTCTATGCACATTTGCCATTTCCCGCTTTTTTTCTGCACCATTACAACATTGGAGAGCCACGTGGGGTAAGCCACTGGCTCGATGAATTTAGCCTCTAGGAGGCGGTGCACCTCCGCCTTGGCGGCCTCTGTCTTTTCGTCAGACATTTTGCGAAGCCTCTGCTTTTTTGGTCGCACCGAAGGGTCAATTCCCAAGCTGTGTTCAATTATGGATCGGCTGACTCCGACCAGGTCGAGGGCGGACCAGGCGAAGACATCTTTATTTTTGGACAAGCAGCAGAGGAGTTTCGCTTCTTCGTGCGAGGTGAGGTCTTCGCTGATGGTGACTGTCTGCTTGGGCGTGGCCTGATTGAGGGGGACAGTCTTGGTCCCGTCTTGGCTCTGCAGCTGTGCCTTGTCGTGCTGTTTATCGGTTGGGCTGGCGGGCGCGGGGACCTCGCACTGGGCCGTGAGGCAGTGCATGTTTCTCTGACCGGGCACGAAGTCCCGCTCTATGTTGCGCGTCGTCTGTTGGTTGCCGTAGACCGTAATGGCGCCTAGCGGACCTGGTATCTTCATACATAGGTACAGTCCGTGAATGGCGGCTTTGAACTTATTGATGGAGCCCCGGCCCATGATGGCGTTGTATAGATATACCATATCCACGATATCAAAAGTCACTTGCTCACTTCGGGCATTGGGTGCTACACCGAAGGAGAGGGGCAGCTCTATTTTGCCGACGGGAAAGGTGCCCTTGCCGCCGAAGCCATACAACGGGTTGTCCGAAAACTTGAGCAGGCTGTGGCTTATACCCATGCGGTCGAAGGCGTGGAGGAAGATGATGTCCGCCTGACTGCCGTTGTCGACTAGGACTTTGTGTAGGTCCCAGCCTGCCACGCTGCAATTGATAACCATAGCGTCGATGTGGGGGGCACTGCGCAGGTCGACGTCTCGTGCGTCGAAGGTTAGCGGTATGTGGGACCACCTTGTCTGCACGACTTGTACTTCCTGATGGTGTTGGTAAGCGTGGTGCGGTGGATGCGGGGCGGGAGCGTGGATATATGGTGGAGGGGGTTGCTGGTAATTGTGCGCGACAATTCTGGGGTTGTCGGCTGGCTGCGCCCGTGCCATTCTGTCTCTGGTGGCCTTCATTTCGGGGCAGTCTTTGGTTTGGTGGGCGCAGTCTTCGCCATGAAAGAGGCAGTAGAAACGGCGCGGCGGCTGCGCACGCCCTCGGCCCCTACCACGAGTTCCATTTCCGCGGCCCTGGGGGGGATATTCCTGGCGACGAGGGGGGTCAGTAGCGGGATGCTGGTTGGCGATGTTGTGCACTTGCTGCTGATTGCGGCCGTCTCGACCGGAGTCTGCCTGCGGAGTCCTCGTCCACGTGCGGCTGGACTGTGGGGCATCTTTGGGTTTCCGCTGTGACTCAACCTTGCGCTGGTGGAGCTCTTCAGATTTGACATATGTTTCAAAGAGCTGATATAGCTCCTGGAGGTTCTTGGGCGGATCTCTGATACAGTGGCTGTAGAGGACGTCGGCACGAAGGCCACTGATGGCGTAGTGGATAGCGATCTGATCATCAACGGAGGGCAGCTGTGACTTGAGTGTTAAAAATTTGCGGTAATACTCCCGCAGAGTCTCCTTTTCCAGCTGATTGCAAAGCGAGAGCTCGGCCAAGGCGTCGGTGTCTGGGCGGTACCCTTGGAAGTTGAGCAGGAACTTGTCCCTAAGACTTCTCCAGGAATCAATGGACAACGGAGGCAATCTGGTGAACCAGGTGAGAGCTGGGCCCTCTAGGGCGATGATGAAAGACTTCGCCATTGTGGCGTCGTCCCCCCCCCCCCCCCCGGCGGAAGCAACGGTGACCTGATAACTCATTATGTATTGCGCCGGGTCGGTGCTGCCGTTGTACTTGGGATAGGTCCCTGCTCGGAAGTTAGCTGGCCAAGGCGTCACTTGCAGGTGTGGCGCCAGGGGACTTCGCTCGTCGAGATAGTTGACCCCTTGGAATGGCGCGGCGTGCTGGAAGGTGTGGTCGCGCTGGGGGAAACGCGGGTCTTCCGGTTGTGCTCGGTGTTGCAGGGGTGGCCCATGCTGCAGGCCGAGGTGGCCTTCGCGCGTGTCTTCTAGTTGTGCGCGTTGCTGGAGGGGTGGCCCTTGCTGCAGGCCAAGGTGGCCTTCGCGCTGCATCAGCGCGATCTCCCGCTCGAGGTCTTGGGCCTTCTGCTCTTCGTCGCGTATCATTTGCCGCACTTTGGCTAGTGCGGACACACGCTGGCGCTTGGCCTCCAATATCTCTTTCTGCCTCTGGAGATTGCGGTTCTTGAGGCGCAGGGCGCGCAGCTGTAGCTGTTCTTCCGCTGATAAGCATACGCCGAGGACTTCACCATCCTCGGTAAGGTCCGCGCCTTCCAGTGGGGCGAAGCCTGGGGGTGGCTGCGATTGTCCTTCAGGGCCGCAGGTGCGGAAAGTGTCGTCTTCGCAGGTGCGGGGAACATTGTCTTCAGTGGCCTCTGGGTGGGTGGATTGGGTGAGGGCGAGGGCCTTGCCCTTTCTTGCGGCGAGCAGTGCTGCCTTCGCAGCCTCGTCAGCCTTCGGGTTAGCTCTCTTCGGTGCCATCGCGGGTGGTTTTCTCGTAGCACGAACGGTGGGCGCCAGATGTTGCGAGAGTTGGTTCTAAACATTGCCAAACAATGGCAATGATTCTGAAAAAACTTGACAATTGCTTTGTCACACCCGGTTTTAGAAGGCAAACCGAATGCGAACCATGTACGTGCCAGGATCAGTTATTCACGTACACAGCAGTTACATAATATGGACATCATCACACAGTGCTCAAAATAGTATTAATAAGGGAAATAGTCGATTACATCATACGTCTGAGACGTCCATATAGTTCTTACAATAAATCAAAGTGCGGAAAAGAAACGTAGATAACGCGGCCTTCACAGGCAGCCGACTGGGGGTTGCCGCTAACCCACACCTAGAACTCGTCGTAATCTTGGAACTCCTGGAAGTCTCCTTCCACAGCTTCATCTTCGCCCGAGCAGTGGTTGCAATGCTGACAACCTGGGGGGGGTTTGGTGTGTAGAGCAAGGGTGAGTACACATCAACATACTCAGCAAGTATCCTGTTTGGCTGTAGTGGACTAGCTTTATGTGGGGATAAGTCAAGCAGTTGCTTTTAGTTGGTCAGATTATTATTTACTAGTAGAAAGCCAAGTTTTAGCATTAACCCAAGTTATTAACCCGATGTACCCTTTCCAAACGGAAAGAATACCACTTACCAGCACCATAGTCATAACCAAAACCATCAATCTCATAACCACCTGTACCACAATGTCTCTGATCAAGTACCACTAATCACTGGAGCTCCCTTGGCCGCTCATAACCGCGAGCACGGCTGATATATCAGTTTTCATAACACTCTGCAGAGGTTGTGCACTTTACCCACAAGCCGTGATTCCCTCTTGCCTCGGGCCGATCAAAC
The DNA here is from genome assembly GCF_902167145.1 of Zea mays. Classification (NCBI taxonomy): domain Eukaryota; kingdom Viridiplantae; phylum Streptophyta; class Magnoliopsida; order Poales; family Poaceae; genus Zea; species Zea mays. The sequence goes on along the minus strand of NC_050100.1, from coordinate 213,029,659 downwards.
CCTTAAACACTACCAAGGTGAATAGGCAGGGTTTCACTACGTAGCCTTTACAAAGATTCCCCGGGGCTGTAGCCACCCGTTAGGTTTCCTAAATGCACCGCACTCCTCCCCAAGGGGCGAACCCAAACTTGGCAGAGCGAGCCGCATACACCGAGCCCCATTGACGGCACGACGGCTAAGTGAACTACACCCCGGATCCTCTAATTATTCAGCTAAGGGCACCCCATTCCACCCTCATGGTTGCACTGTTTTCCCGGGCGGTCATCCATAGAACAGGTCCTTACGGAGAGGCACTCGAGAAACCGCTCGAGCCCCCTTGAATACCACAAGTACAACATCATAATAAGAGAAGGGAAAACAGCGTATCATAGATAATCTCATCATGTTCATTGATTAGAGTTGAGCAATAGCATAAAGCTAAACAATAATAATCCAACCCAAATAGGTAAACAAGGACATGGATAACAAAAGCTAGTCAATCCTTAGGTATAAAGGTGTAATGCGGGAGGTGAATTAAATAATGAATAGGACAGAGATAGGTCAAAGGACACTTGCCTCCACCAACCGACTGCTGCTCAGGGGCTTCTCCTGCGAATTCCTCGGGCTCTTCGACCGGATCGTTCTCTATGCGATTGCAAACATACATACATCCATCCACATTTAATACAAAAAAACAGTACACCATACAAGGGAACAAATAAAGTGAGTATGCATCAAGTATGACATTCCATATCGCATTTGTTATGGTTAGAAAGAAACGGGAAAGGGTCTCGCAGGGGGTTAAATCTTATGCACTAACGATCAATTACAATTGGTTCTTAACAAAAGAATTCCGTTATATGCACTAGTGGGAACCTAATCATTTTAAGTTGTTCAACAGTGCACGAGATAAACAATTAACTACATAAATCAATTAGCATAACGGAATTTTAAATTAAGCTTCATATTTCAATAACATTAACAATGATTAGCCTACCTAAAATAAAATAGCTATGATCACAGAAAGTAAATAAAATAAAATAATAAAATAAAAAAAAAATAAAAAAACAGAGGGGGGGGCGGTTGAACCGGCCCTAGGGGCGGTTGAACCGGCCCTAGGCAGGGCGGCCGAGCTGGGCGGCCGGGGCGGCTGAGCCGGCCCGGTTGAACCGGCGGCCAGGCGAGCGCGCGGGGGGGGGGGGGGGTCGGGCTGGCCAGGCGGCCGAGCCGGCCAAGCGGCCAGGCGAGCGCGCGACCAGGGCGGCCAGGCGGGCGGCCGAGGGCGGCCAGCGGGGGGGTTGGGGTGGCCGGGGGCGCGGCCAAGGCCGGCCGGGGGCCAGGGGCCAGGCGGGCGCGCCAGGGCGCGGCCGGGCGGGCGGCCAGGGCGAGCCGGCCATGGCGGCGGCCATGGCGCCGAGCGGCGAGGGGAAAGGGGAGGGGGGATGGGGGGAGGGAGGAGAGGGGGAGGGGGCCTCACCGGCGACGGGGACGGGGACGGGGCGGGGCGGCCGAGCGGGGCGGCCGATCGGCGACGGGGCAGGGGGCGGCGGTGGCTTAGGGCAGGGGTAGGGGCGGCGCTAGGGAGAGAATGAGAGAAAATGAGAGGGAGAGGGAGAGGGTTTGGGGAAAAAGGGGAGGTGGGGGGGCGGCATGGGCCAATTGGGCCCAAGGGGGGGGGGCGCCAGGGGCGGCTGGGCCGGCCGGGGTCGGCCCACGGCGCGGGAGAGAGAGAAAAAGAGGAGAGAGAAAGAGAGAGAAAAAGAAAGAAAAGATCTTCTCCTTATTTTCGAAATCCGATCTTCCTACATGAATGCATTTGCACTTTCAAAGCAATCAAAAGAAATGCAAGGTTCGGCATGGTGCATCAAACAACATAAAGTATTTAGGGTTTTTCTTACACGGGAAATCCAAACCGAATCCCGCTAGAACTTTGGAAAAGGCCAAGGTTTAGCGAAGGGAAAAAGAAAAAGAAAAGGTAACGCCCGAATTTTGGCGAGTAAAGAAAAGAAAAAATTCGACTGCAAAATTCGGGGCGTTACAAACCTATCCCCCTTAAAAGAATCTCGCCCTCGAGATTCAGGGCTGGCTAGCAAAGAGCTCTGGGTACTTGGCCACTAGATCATCTTCACGCTCCCAGGTTGCTTCTTCCTCAGAGTGGTGATTCCATCTGACTTTGCACATTCTGATGGTCTTCCTTCGGGTGACTCGGTCTGCAACCTCAAGGATTTGCACTGGCTTCTCAACGTAGGTCAAGTCCTCCTGGACCTCAAGACCTTCCACTGGCAACTGCTCTTCTGGCACACGCAAGCACTTCTTCAACTGAGACACATGAAAGACATTATGCACAGCAGACAAACTCTCTGGCAAACTGAGCTGATAGGCCACTTCTCCTCGTCTTGCAAGAATCTGATACGGACCAATGTAGCGGGGTGCTAGCTTGCCTTTCACTCCGAATCTTCTGACTCCTCTGATCGGTGACACTTTCAGATAGACAAAGTCTCCGACTTCAAAACTCAGCTCTCTTCTTCTTGTGTCTGCATAGCTTCGCTGCCTCGATTGCGCTATCTTCAGATTCTCTCGGACCATCTTGATGTTCTCTTCGGCTTCAAGCAAAATGTCTGGCCCAAACACTTGCTTTTCTCCAGGCTGGTCCCATTGCAACGGAGTTCTACAACTCCTTCCATAAAGCGCTTGAAACGGTGACATCTTCAAACTGGCCTGATAACTGTTGTTATAGGAAAACTCTGCATAAGGCAATCGCTTATCCCATCCGGACTGATCTTGCAACGCACAGGCTCTCAACATGTCTTCGAGAATTTGATTAGTCCTTTCGGTCTGGCCATCCGTCTGCGGATGATAAGCTGAACTGAAATTCAGATGCGTGCCCAAGGCTTCATGCAACTGCTGCCAGAAATGAGAGGTGAACTGCGTTCCTCTATCTGACACTATCTTCTTTGGCACACCATGAAGACAAACGATCCGAGACATATACAATTCTGCCAATACTGCACTGTTGTAGTTGGTCTTGACAGGTATGAAGTGGGCTGACTTGGTCAAACGGTCCACCACTACCCAAATAGAATCGTAGCCGGCTCGAGTGCGAGGCAATCCGACTATGAAATCCATACCAATTTCATCCCATTTCCACTGAGGGATCTGCAACGGTTGCAACAATCTAGCTGGTCTCTGGATGCAGCTTCGGCTAGTTCCTTTTGCTTCTGGATTGTAACATGGCACGTCCTAGTGGTGTGGCCCTTGCCCTCTCCACAGAATAGGCAAAACAGTCTCCTTGGCTGATCTCCGAATCTTCCGCCGAAGCCCCTGGCGCCTCTGCCTCTTGGAGCTGATGGCCGAAAGAAAGTTTGTTGTTGCCCCGAAGCCTGTGAGGAGCACTGCGGCCTGTTTTGCTGACTCCCCTTATCATCATTCTGAGTGTTGTGAATGGAACGGACATGCCTCGGGTAGTATCTTCCTCCGAAGCCCCTGGTCATCTCAGAAAACCTGAAGGCCTCCTCCCTTCTTTGGCGAAAGTCATTGTCAGCACGAACGTACTCATCCATCTTTTGGAGCAATTTCTCCAAGGTCTGAGGAGGCTTCCGAGCAAAGTATTGAGCTGCAGGTCCAGGACGGAGCCCCTTGATCATGGCTTCGATAACGATTTCATTGGGCACCGTTGGTGCCTGCGCCCTCAATCGTAAGAACCTTCGGACATACGCCTGAAGGTATTCTTCGTGATCCTGAATACACTGGAAGAGGGCTTGAGCTGTAACTGGCTTCGTTTGAAATCCTTGAAAGTTGGTCAGTAACATATCCTTCAGCTTCTGCCATGAAGTGATTGTTCCTGGCCGAAGAGAGGAATACCAGGTCTGAGCAACATTCCTGACGGCCATGACGAAAGACTTCGCCATGGTTGCAGCGTTGCCCCCGTACGAAGACACTGTTGCTTCGTAGCTCATCAAGAATTGCTTCGGGTCGGAGTGGCCGTCAAACATGGGGAGCTGGGGTGGCTTATAGGATGGAGGCCAAGGAGTAGCCTGCAGCTCAGCAGACAGAGGAGAAGCATCATCAAAAACAAAATTTCCCTGATGGAAATTATCATACCAGTCGTCTTCGTTGACGAAGCCCTCCTGATGGTGGTCTTTCTGATGAGGCCTTCTGTTCTGCTCATCGTGAGTGAGATGGCGAACTTCCTCAGAAGCTTCGTCAATTTGCCTTTGCAACTCAGCTAGGCGGGCCACCTTCTCCTTCTTCCTCTGCACTTGTTGATGAAGCATCTCCATCTCTCTGATTTCTTGGTCTAGCTCTTCTTCCTCAAGCGTCGGGCTAACAGCTTTTCTCTTCTGGCTTCTGGCCTCCCGAAGAGAGACGGTCTCCTGGTTGTGGTCCAGCGGTTGTAGTGCTGCAGCCCCAGCCGCTGAAGCTTTCTTCGGCGCCATAGCGAAGGTCTATAGCTTCCGAAGGTGTTCACGAAGACTCGAAGTGGAAGTGAGTTCACCGGAGGTGGGCGCCAATGTTGGTGACTTGTTCTCAAGTGCTAAGAGTTAAGAACAAGGCAACATAAAAAGTGTTAAGAGTTAAAGTCCTTCGTCCTTCGAAGCATTATGTCCCCTTCGGGAAATAATGAGTCTGGGACGAAGGTCTTTAGAGAAATACCTTCGCAAACATAACAGATAATGACGAAGGACTTTATATAAAACATGAAATATAATATGAGTATTATCGCAGAATCATTTCTATTTTATTAACATGGAAAAATAGAAATGATTTTAAATTACAAATGTACCTTCGGTCCTGAGAGAAGGTAGTGAATACAAGCGTGACGCCAAAAACAAATGCCAAGTCAGCGTGAACAGTACGGGAGTACTGTTCATCTATTTATAGACGCGGGACGCAGCCCACGTAAAATTACATCCATGCCCATTACATTTGTTAACGGTTTATGGAAATCTATTGAGGACCCCGAAGTCTTTTCATCTTTAAGTCGGTTCCCCCTTCTGCCATCGCGCCGAAGCTTTCCTGCGCACAGCTTCGGCTACACTCGACCTTCGTCTGGTTCAGGCTTCGTCCTGGCTGTGCTCCATATTCATAATTCTGGATCCGAAAATACCTGTTCACATAATCCACTCGGAAAACATTGTCAAATTATGTTTTTGAGGACCTTCGGAGGACGAAGGCCCCCAACACGCACTTAGCCACATGCTCTGCGATTTCCCTCTTCATTCTGTACCACCAGAATTTCTTCTTCAGATCCTGATACATCTTCTCACTACCAGGGTGAATCGAATAAGCTGTCTCATGAGCTTCCTTAAGAATCAACTCCCGAATAGACTGGACATTGGGAACACACAAGCGGTCTTTGAACCATATCACGCCTTCTGCATCCTCTCGAAAATCTTTGCTTTTGCCTTCTAGAATCAGTCGCCGGATCTCACTGATTTTCTCATCATTCTTCTGCGCTTCTTTGATCTCGCGCTCCAAGGTAGGTTCCAACTCGACTGTGACTCCTCGCGAATTGTTCAGAAATCCGAGACTCAACCTGTCAAACTCCTTGGCCAACTCATAAGGCATCGGACGAGCGACCATCAGATTGACTTGACTCTTTCTGCTCAAAGCATCTGCCACTATGTTTGCTTTGCCTGGATGGTAATGAATCTCCAACTCATAGTCTTTGATCAACTCTAACCATCTTCGCTGCCTCATGTTCAACTCTGACTGAGTGAATATGTACTTCAGACTCTTGTGATCTGTGTAAACATCACATTTCTGTCCATACAGATAGTGCCTCCATGACTTCAGTGCGTGAACCACTGCTGCCAACTCTAGATCATGGATTGGGTAATTCTTCTCATGAACCTTCAGCTGTCGGGACGAGTAAGCCACAACTCTTCCCTCTTGCATCAACACACATCCCAAACCTGTGTAGCAAGCATCGCAATACACCGAAAAGGGCTTGTGCACATCAGGCAAGACTAGGACAGGCGCTGTAGTCAACTTCTCTTTCAGCGCTTCAAAGGCCTCTTGGCATTTCTGGGTCCACTTGAACTCAACCTTGTTGCCTAGCAACGCTGTCATTGGTTTCGCAATCTTCGAAAACCCTTCAATGAATCGCCGATAATATCCAGCCATTCCAATGAAACTCTTGATTCCTCTAGCATCTGTTGGCGCTTTCCAGTTCAGAATGTCTGCCACTTTCTTCGGATCCACAGCCAATCCTTCCTTGTTGATTATGTGACCCAAGAACAGGACTTCACTGATCCAGAACTCACACTTGCTCAACTTTGCATACAACTGGTGCTCTCGCAATCTCTGCAACACCATCCTCAAATGATCTGCATGCTCTTCTTCGCTATGAGAGTAAACTAGAATATCATCAATGAATACCACCACAAACTTATCAAGGTAATCCATGAATACACTATTCATCAAGTTCATGAAGAATGCTGGCGCATTGGTCAAACCAAAAGACATCACTGTGAACTCATACAACCCATACTTGGAAATGAATGCCGTCTTCGGAATGTCCGAAGGTCGGATCCTGAGCTGATGATAACCTGACCTCAGATCAATCTTAGAGAACACACTGGCTCCTCTCAACTGGTCGAACAGATCTTCTATTCTGGGCAAGGGATACTTGTTCTTGATCGTGACCTCATTCAAAGCTCGGTAATCGATACACATCCTTTTGGTGCCATCTTTCTTTTCTACGAACAAGACAGGAGCGGCCCAAGGCGAGGTGCTTGGCCGAATGTAACCTTTCTCTGACAGCTCATCAATTTGCTTCTTAAGCTCAACCAATTCTGGTCCAGATATTCTGTAAGCTCTCTTAAAGATAGGGGCGGTTCCAGGAAGAAGCTCTATAGCAAACTCAACTTTCCGCTCTGGTGGCATACCTGGTAAATCCTTTGGAAACACATCTCGGAATTCGGAAACAACCTTGATACTCTCGATCGGGTCTGCTTCACTGCTATCAACAACCATCTGATAACAACTTCCTTTCTTTGGCTCAGGCGGGACTAACTCGGTCACCACTTCCTCTCCTAGTGGGGACACCAACTTGATTGTCCTTTTATCACAACTGATAGCTGCCTGATACTTATCTAGCCAATTCATCCCTAGGATGACATCTATTCCCTGAGTACCCATTACTATAAGGTTGGCGGGAAACGCTATCCCCCTTATTTTCACACTTATATTCAAACAAATGCTATCGGCTCGAATTCTACCACCGGCTGAGTCAATTTGAATGGGGGTTGACATGGTAGTAATTGGAAGATTATGTGCTTCTACCCATGATGCAGTAATGAAAGAATGCGTTGCTCCAGTATCAAATAACACTTCTGCAATATGGGAGTCGACTGGGAACATACCTACTATCATGCCGGGGGTCTCCTGAACTGCTTCAGCCTCCAAGTGATTCAATCTTCCATGATTATAGCGCTGTTGAGGGCGATTGCCTGCTCCAGGCTGAGGCACATTCTGCTTTGCTGGGGCATTGGGGCCTGACTACTGCTGGGCTGCCTTCTTCGGACATTGCATCACCCAGTGGCCTTGCTCTCCACAGTGGAAACACGCCCTGTTGCCAACCTGAGCTGGTGCTGCCTGACTGTTCTGCTGATTTGCTGGGGCAGGAAGACGAGGTGCTTGCTGATTCTGCTTCTGAAACTGACCTCCTGACTGATTGCTCTGACGGTTCTGGTACTGATTCTGAGGGTACTGCCTTTGAAACTGCTGATGCTGCTGAGGTGGACGCTGGTTCTGCCTGAACTGCTGGGGTTGATTGCCTGAGAAACGAGGACGACTGCTGCTTCCAGACTGCGGTCCACTGATCTTGCGCTTACGATCTTCCATCTCCTTGCGCTTTCTCTCCGTCATGATCGCTCTATCAATCAGATGCTGGAATGTCGGGAAGGTGTGGTTCATCAGCTGATACTGCAGAGGGTCAACCAAGCCTCTCAGGAAACGGTATTGTCGCTTGGCGTCAGTGTTGACATCTTCAGGAGCATAGCGAGACAATTGCAGAAACCTGTCCCGGTACTCACTGACAGACAATGGCCCTTGCTTGAGGGCCAGGAACTCCTCCTTCTTCACTGTCATCAGACCTGCAGGAACATGGTACTGACGAAAGCTACCCCTGAATTCTTCCCAGGTGATGGTGTCGGGGTTGGCATGGGTGGCGAGGTAAGACTCCCACCATGATTGGGCTGCTCCTCTCAACAGACGGGGACCATACAGAACTTTCTCCCTGTCATCGCACTGAGCGGTATGCAACTCCCGCTCCACAGTGCGCAGCCAATCTTCAGCATCCATGGGGTCAGAAGAATGAGCGAACGTTGGTGGATGACCTCTCATGAATTCAGCACGCTTGTCTCTGGGCATCTGAGGCATCTGAGGCTGAGGTGGGGCCTGCTGCTGTTGCTGCTGCTGCTGCTGAATGGTGGCCAAAGTCTGACCGATGGCTTGAACTGCCTGAGTCTGCATCAGAAACATCTGCTCGATGGACATCGGGGGCGGGGGTGGCAGCTGCTGCTGCTGGGGCGCCTCCTCCTGTTGAGCGGCTCGCTCCTGCTGAGCACGCCTTCCTCCTCTGCGCCTGTTCTCTGACATCTGCAGAATGCAACCACACATCAGAACTGATCTGGCAAGTCTTGCAGCATAAGAAAAGAGTATAGAATTCTTCAACAGCACTGAACAGATGAGCATCTTCACTGATCTCCAACACAGACCACACAGCTTCTCAGATAAAGAGGAAAGGAGAATAATGGGTTTCCCAACTATATAACTAACTTTATTAACATAATAGGTAAACCAAAATGCAGGGGATACCCACACTCTGGTGACAATCATTACAAAGATCCAAACCAATCATAGTTCATCATGACAAACATAAATGCACAGGATATAGCAAACTACCCTGTCTAACTAAGACTAACTAAGACTGAGACTAACGCTAAGACTGAAGCTTCTATGTATATATATTTCGTATTAATTACAAGATCCAACTCTAACGATCTATGGTTCTAGAGTTATCTTGGTCTTGCAGTCGGGATTGCCATAAGACTGGTGTCCACGCTGAGGTGAGCGGTACGGGTGCTGAATCCCAACGGGAGCGGGGGAACCACCATCCAAGTGACGACGTTCCGCGCGCTCAGCCCGCAACTGGGCGATCTCAGCACGAGCCCTACTCAGCTCGTCTAATGCATGGTCCAGCTCCGTGTTTAGCACGGCGGCTAGGTTGACTGTGCTGCTCAACCTAGGATTGCCCTCACCGACAGGTGAAACAATCACGCCTCCTGTGCTGCCAGATGGACGGCGGGGGTAATACTTCAGGTCAAGACCGTCAGCTGCCCCACCGAAAACCGAGCAGTAGTGCGAAAGCGCACGCCGTGCAGCGTCTTGCATGGCTGCCTCAGCTGAGTCCCGCTCAGAGATAGAATAGTGCTCTGAACAGGCCTCCGCACCCTGGAGACTGTTCTCCGGGCAGCGCACCAAGCAAGTTGCCTCCCAGCGGTCCGGGTAGACCCCGCGACTATGCTGGTAGACCACACAGCGATACTCGACGAACCAAGTATGCCGGTCAAATGCCCGACGTAGCAGGGTGTCGAGCGCATCGTGGAAGTGACACCCGCGAGCAGCGTCGCGAGTGATGGGTCGAGCAACCCATCCTTCCGGCTCAGGGTTAGCAGAGAAGTCGGTGTCGTGGCTCGAGCTGTCGTCGCCATCTCCGTCGTCTGGGTCTCCTCCAGCAGCTGCTCCAGAAGCTGGGGCGCCCAGTGGTGGTGCAGGGGGCGGCTCCAGAGGAAGCACAGGGGAGCAGCTCCTCACGGACTCTATCTCCTGGTGGAGCGAGAAGGAAGAGCTCTGCTGCTCCTGTCGTCGACGTTCCTGCTCCTCACGCAGGCGGTGGTGTAGTCTCTCCAAGTGGCTGGACTGTCCGGCCACGGGACGGCGAAGCGGACGCTCAGCAAGGCAGGAGGGTAAGAAGGGGATGACTGACTTTCGTGCAGTGTGTCTAAGTCGAGCCATCTACAAAAGACATCGCAAGCAAAAGGGTGAGAACAGAATTAATATGACCAGCAAGTAATAAGTAAATGAAGGATCAGAATGAAACACAATTTTTTTAGCAAGGTATAATATATAGTAGAACATAGGTTTGGTCGGTATGACCAACTTTTGAAGGGATATCAAAGTCAAGGCAGAGACAGAGGTCTATAGTCCTTAGAACGACCATTCTACTCTAGGTTAGCGGTCCTACAGTCAGCACGGCTTTGATACCACTTATGTCACACCCGGTTTTAGAAGGCAAACCGAATGCGAACCATGTACGTGCCAGGATCAGTTATTCACGTACACAGCAGTTACATAATATGGACATCATCACACAGTGCTCAAAATAGTATTAATAAGGGAAATAGTCGATTACATCATACGTCTGAGACGTCCATATAGTTCTTACAATAAATCAAAGTGCGGAAAAGAAACGTAGATAACGCGGCCTTCACAGGCAGCCGACTGGGGGTTGCCGCTAACCCACACCTAGAACTCGTCGTAATCTTGGAACTCCTGGAAGTCTCCTTCCACAGCTTCATCTTCGCCCGAGCAGTGGTTGCAATGCTGACAACCTGGGGGGGGTTTGGTGTGTAGAGCAAGGGTGAGTACACATCAACATACTCAGCAAGTATCCTGTTTGGCTGTAGTGGACTAGCTTTATGTGGGGATAAGTCAAGCAGTTGCTTTTAGTTGGTCAGATTATTATTTACTAGTAGAAAGCCAAGTTTTAGCATTAACCCAAGTTATTAACCCGATGTACCCTTTCCAAACGGAAAGAATACCACTTACCAGCACCATAGTCATAACCAAAACCATCAATCTCATAACCACCTGTACCACAATGTCTCTGATCAAGTACCACTAATCACTGGAGCTCCCTTGGCCGCTCATAACCGCGAGCACGGCTGATATATCAGTTTTCATAACACTCTGCAGAGGTTGTGCACTTTACCCACAAGCCGTGATTCCCTCTTGCCTCGGGCCGATCAAACCCTTAAACACTACCAAGGTGAATAGGCAGGGTTTCACTACGTAGCCTTTACAAAGATTCCCCGGGGCTGTAGCCACCCGTTAGGTTTCCTAAATGCACCGCGCTCCTCCCCAAGGGGCGAACCCAAACTTGGCAGAGCGAGCCGCATACACCGAGCCCCATTGACGGCACGACGGCTAAGTGAACTACACCCCGGATCCTCTAATTATTCAGCTAAGGGCACCCCATTCCACCCTCATGGTTGCACTGTTTTCCCGGGCGGTCATCCATAGAACAGGTCCTTACGGAGAGGCACTCGAGAAACCGCTCGAGCCCCCTTGAATACCACAAGTACAACATCATAATAAGAGAAGGGAAAACAGCGTATCATAGATAATCTCATCATGTTCATTGATTAGAGTTGAGCAATAGCATAAAGCTAAACAATAATAATCCAACCCAAATAGGTAAACAAGGACATGGATAACAAAAGCTAGTCAATCCTTAGGTATAAAGGTGTAATGCGGGAGGTGAATTAAATAATGAATAGGACAGAGATAGGTCAAAGGACACTTGCCTCCACCAACCGACTGCTGCTCAGGGGCTTCTCCTGCGAATTCCTCGGGCTCTTCGACCGGATCGTTCTCTATGCGATTGCAAACATACATACATCCATCCACATTTAATACAAAAGAACAGTACACCATACAAGGGAACAAATAAAGTGAGTATGCATCAAGTATGACATTCCATATCGCATTTGTTATGGTTAGAAAGAAACGGGAAAGGGTCTCGCAGGGGGTTAAATCTTATGCACTAACGATCAATTACAATTGGTTCTTAACAAAAGAATTCCGTTATATGCACTAGTGGGAACCTAATCATTTTAAGTTGTTCAACAGCGCACGAGATAAACAATTAACTACATAAATCAATTAGCATAACGGAATTTTAAATTAAGCTTCATATTTCAATAACATTAACAATGATTAGCCTACCTAAAATAAAATAGCTATGATCACAGAAAGTAAATAAAATAAAATAATAAAATAATAATAATAAAAAAACAGAGGGGGGCGGTTGAACCGGCCCTAGGGGCGGTTGAACCGGCCCTAGGCAGGGCGGCCGAGCTGGGCGGCCGGGGCGGCTGAGCCGGCCCGGTTGAACCGGCGGCCAGGCGAGCGCGCGGGGGGGGTCGGGCTGGCCAGGCGGCCGAGCCGGCCAAGCGGCCAGGCGAGCGCGCGACCAGGGCGGCCAGGCGGGCGGCCGAGGGCGGCCAGCGGGGGGGTTGGGGTGGCCGGGGGCGCGGCCAAGGCCGGCCGGGGGCCAGGGGCCAGGCGGGCGCGCCAGGGCGCGGCCGGGCGGGCGGCCAGGGCGAGCCGGCCATGGCGGCGGCCATGGCGCCGAGCGGCGAGGGGAAAGGGGAGGGGGGATGGGGGGAGGGAGGAGAGGGGGAGGGGGCCTCACCGGCGACGGGGACGGGGACGGGGCGGCCGAGCGGGGCGGCCGATCGGCGACGGGGCAGGGGGCGGCGGCGGCTTAGGGCAGGGGTAGGGGCGGCGCTAGGGAGAGAATGAGAGAAAATGAGAGGGAGAGGGAGAGGGTTTGGGGAAAAAGGGGAGGTGGGGGGGCGGCATGGGCCAATTGGGCCCAAGGGGGGGGGCGCCAGGGGCGGCTGGGCCGGCCGGGGTCGGCCCACGGCGCGGGAGAGAGAGAGAAAAAGAGGAGAGAGAAAGAGAGAGAAAAAGAAAGAAAAGATCTTCTCCTTATTTTCGAAATCCGATCTTCCTACATGAATGCATTTGCACTTTCAAAGCAATCAAAAGAAATGCAAGGTTCGGCATGGTGCATCAAACAACATAAAGTATTTAGGGTTTTTCTTACACGGGAAATCCAAACCGAATCCCGCTAGAACTTTGGAAAAGGCCAAGGTTTAGCGAAGGGAAAAAGAAAAAGAAAAGGTAACGCCCGAATTTTGGCGAGTAAAGAAAAGAAAAAATTCGACTGCAAAATTCGGGGCGTTACATGCTTTTCCAGTCTTATATGTGTCAAGCATCCATGGAAATTTCACAGCAAAATCCTTAAATATAAGGTTTAGCGTGTGAACAACGCATGGGGCCCAAAAAATGTGCTTATGCACCTGTAATCAAACAAAATATGATTAGGGAAAATCCAAGATAAAAAACACTTGAAGGACAAAATATGTGACTTACTTTTTCAATTTCCTTTCCAGCTGCTTTGCAATTAGCAGCATTGTCCGTTACCACTTGAAGGACATTTCCTGGTCCAATTTCATCAATAGCCTTCAAGAGATATTGTGCAATAGCTTCACCGGTTTTTTCAACTCCAGGGAAATCTTCTGCATATAAGAAACATGAACCTCGACTGTTCGACGCAATCACATTGATTAGGGGCTTGTTTTTTATATCCGTCCATCCATCGGACACAACCGAAACACCTTGTGTCAACCTAATGCATGATTAAAAGTGAGTTTTTGGAGAAAAAATCATACAATGAAAAGGCAATAAAATTAAGAACTTACCATGTACTTTTAAGTGGTGCTAAGTCGGTCTCCACACTTCTCTTGCATGCATCTAGGAGAGTTGTCCTTGCCTTTTCACTCGACGGACCTTTATAATCTTTTGGACCATTTTTTATTGCCATTATCATTTGTGAAAATTGAGGGCTCCTCAACACATTGAATGGAATACCGTTGGCACATAAAAATTTGGTAATTTCCATATCGACAGACTCCCTTTGGGCTACTCCAAACGATTTTGTCAACGGATTCGGAGTGGTCGTCCCTGATGTTGATCTCATATGAAATCCTTTACTATCAGCTTCTTTCACCTTTTCCCGCAAAGCTTTGCTCTTGTTGGGATCGTTTTGCAATGACATACAACGTGCAATTTGTGCTTTTTTACCAGGTAATGGACCAAGCAAATGAACATGAACTCTAGTTAAACTTCCTTTGTACGATTTCTTGCAATGTTTACACTGCCACTCCTTTGTTCCACCAACATTTTTTCCACTCGGAACACCAATAATATTAATTTCATCTAGAAGTGGATGTTTCGTACCAGTAGCCGCAGCTCCATCTTCGTCACCACTGTCTGCGTCTGCACCACCATCTTGGATATCTACAGGCACCTCATGGACGACTTGCACATCATCATCTTCTTTTTCATCCGCACGCTTTCTTTTGCTTGAAGAACCGAAAACCATGTCTACGTTGAGGTTTGAGTTGGGTTGTGGTGCTGTACTGTTGTGCATCGGTGGATGGAGTTCTATTTAAATAGCAGGCAGTATGCGGCTCCCTGCCTAATCACTTAACGCGCTCCAGACATGGATAATCCCTTCCTCTTCTTACGCGCTCCATGCCTAACCCCTCAGCTTCCTGCGACCTCGGACAGACCTCCTCCACTGCGAGCGCGACTCCTCCACTGCGCGACACCAGACACCTCCACGGCTCCACTACGCGACTCCTCCACTGCGCGACGTCGCGACTCCTCCACTACGGTGCGACCTCCTCCACTGCGCGATTCCTCTTCCCCACTGCGCTCTTCCTCTTCCCCACTGCGCGATTCCTCTTCCCCACCACGCGGTGTCACATTTCAGATCCAACTCCTCTTCTACCCACTGAGCGATTCCTCTGCCTCTTCTGGTCTTCCCCACTGCGCGAACGGTGTCGATTCCCCTCTTCCCCAGTTGATTCCCAGCGCGGCGGCGACGGCAGCGTCCAAGCGCGGCGGCCGGACAACGCCCACATCGCCCCAGCGCGTCCCAAGCGCGGCGGCCGGCAACGCCCGCATTGTCCCAGCGCGTCCCAAGCGCGGCGACCAGACGCGGCGGCCAGACGACGCATCGTCCCAGCGCGTCCCAGCGTCCAAGCACGACGGCGCGACTTCCTAAGGTAAGCGTTCCTATCTTCTATAAACGGCGTTCCGCGAGCGTTTCTTGTAGTGTTCCCCTTCGTTCCCGTTCCTCGTTTCGGGACGAAATTCCGGGAACGTGGAACGCGCCATCGTTCCCCGTTCCCTGTCACTAAGCACCGGACTATCTGGTGTGCCAGCGGAGCAACGGCAGGCGGCAGCAGCGCCAGAAGGCGCACCAGACAGTGATCAGTGCCTGTCCGGTGCGGCACCGGACTGCCCGGTGCCCCAAGATGTCAGAGCTCCAACGGTCGAAACCGTCATTACCCTAACGATTGGGTGACGTGGCTGGCGCACCGGACAGTGTCTGGTGCGCCCATCGACAGACAGCCTTCCCAACGGTTGGTTTGGTGGTTAGGGCTATAAATACCCCCAACCACCACCACTCCAAGCATCCAAGTTTTTCAGACATCTCATTAAATACAAGAGCTAGTGCAATCAATAGAAGACACAATTCAATAGAATCAAAGCATCTCCAAGTCCCAAATCCACTCCAAACAAATAGTGACTAGAGAGAGAGTTTTGCTCGTGTTCTTTGAGCTCTTGTTCTTGGATCGCTTTCTTCTTCCTCATTCTTGTTCTCAAGACACTTGTAATCAAAGCAAGAGACACCAAGTTGTGGTGGTCCTTGTGAGGGGTCTAAGTGACCCGTTTGATTAAGGAGAAAGCTCACTCAGTCTAAGTGACCGTTTGAGAGAGGGAAATGGTTGAAAGAGACCCGGTCTTTGTGACCACCTTAACAGGGACTAGGTTTGCAAGAACTGAACCTCGGCAAAACAAATCACTGTGTCACTCGCTTTATTTCTTGTTTGATTTGTTTTCGCCCTCTCTCCCGGACTTCGATTTTATTCTAACACTAACCCTGGCTTGTAGTTGTGTTTAAAGTTTGTGAATTTCAGTTTCCGCCTATTCACCCCCTCTCTAAGCGACTTTCAGACCCCATTTGTTTTTTAATATTTTCTCATTCAAATACCTAGGCACTTAGTCACCGCTTATTGTTATTGTTCCCAAAATGTGTTCTATATTACATAAATCAATTTACAGTTTTGTGGTGTTGCGCTTGATAACAGTTTAAATTGCTATGTGCAAAATATAGTGCACAACAGAGGGAACATAAGCAAATTGTAGACTGGATATGTAGCTATATCTTGAAAAATTGGTGCATGTGTGATGACTACTGCTAGAATGTTTTTTGTGATCCTACCCTTAACTCCTAGAGGTAATGGTCTTTCCATTAATTTGTGATATTTCATAATTTAGGTCTCTCCACTTTTATATATTTATTTTCTATTATGTCAATTGCTGAGTCGAAGAACATCATAGTATTGTATGGCTTTATTCTAATCTTGTACTCTTTGCATGCAAGATAGTAGAATATGGACCATGCCCCCTCTCTCTACTACGTCCAAGAGTGCATGGTACAATGCTTTAGGGCAACCGTTTAGTTGTGCATAATATACTTGAATGACTAGAAAATTTGTGGTACTGGAGCACATAGTACAATGCTATGAAACATGTCTTTAAATTTTTGATTTAGTGGCTCTGGCTTTAGCATATTGTGGAGAAAGGATGGAACTATAAAATTACTAATGTATAGGTCATTTATGCCAAAGAGCGTCAGGTTGGTTGTGCAAATGATGTTCTTGACCTTGAGATAATATGATAGACTAACCTTTTGATGATACCTATATGCAATTCCCTGAGAAAATAAGTATTCTACATGTTGGAGATACCACTCAGACAATATCTACAAATATTGCAATGCTAGAAGAACCAGAATATCTTACTTGGTAAGATCATGGATGGATGTGGAGAAGAGAGTTCCAAAAAGTTATAGGTATTTTTCGCCCAAACTATTTTGAATATGTGAAGAGAGAGAAAATGGATATATGAGTGTGTTTGTCTTAAAACACATTAATTCTTGAGGCACATACATCTATTGCATAAGGTTAGCCCTTCCATTATTCTTCTATTCAATGTTATTTCTTTTGTTTTGTTTCTAGACTCTTCCATAGTGATTAATACTAGTGCTTCTGTTAAGATTGGATGAACAATAGCAATGATGCCCATTGTGTCCCAATGGTAGAAATATATAGGCAACATGGATACACATTTTTAAATTAAACCCAACATTTCGCTGGTGAAGTCATCTTAGATTGACACACCTACACCCTTAACCTTCTTTAAGCATATGCTACTGTCTCGAAATTGAAAGTTGAGAACTGTGATCTATTTGGTTGATTCCTTATTTTTGTATATTGAGAAAAGGTCAGCCATGCCTATAAATTGTTTTTGACTGTCATCTAAAAATCCCTCTCTTTTGTCAAGCTCATACCCTGTCTTGGACAGCCAATAGAATCAGAATCAGTTGGCTTCTATGACAACAATGGCTTCAACTGTGAGCCAATAGCATGGAAGTAGAAGAACTATGGATGTAACCAGATCGAATACAGACAAATATTATTTGTACCATATTTGTTTTCATATTTTCTCTTCAAATTCGAATCGGATACAAATATTATCGAGTCGAGTTGAGCAGGATAATATTTTAATGGATTTCGACAGCTTAAATATTCAACTTTGAGTATATGAATATGCTGGATATAAATCGGATACGGATCGGATATTGAATGCTTGGACTTGGATATGGATCAAATCTCTTTTAGATTGATCGAATTTGAATACGAACAAATAATATACGTATCATTTACATTCAAGAAGAAACTGTTTTTTTTTTGTTCTCGTACAGTTTCATTCAGCTCATGAAGTCTCTCTCTTTCTAGCTAGTTTTATGTTGCTTGCTTGGTGAACATTTCCACTTGTAAGTCAAGATGACCTGTTGACCATATCCATTCTATCATATCTATAATAGGGTTATTTCGTTTGTCAAACAAAAAAAAGCAAAGTTATCACGTGCTTATGGGCGCGCACAAATTACTAGGTTTTATTACTTGAACAAGCTAATAAGGACGGGCAGTTTTGGCGTTGGATATTTGGATGGAGTTCCTCACGAAACAGAGTAGATGCAGCTCCGACGTATTTACGGTGCTGCTGCCGAGTGCCCACCTGCTCAAAACACACACAAAAAAGTCCAATCAATCGTAGGCGATCAACATGATCGATTTGGCTTCTACAAGTCCAAGGAAGTCTCGAGATAGGCTAGATTGCTTATTCCTCTCGGAGAAATTAACCCTAGTTATTAACGTAGCCACCTCAATAAAAAAACGCTAAGTTTCAGTGTATCGGAACTGAATATCAGATACTCTCCGTTCTTTTTTATTTGTCGCGATTTAGTTCAGAAATAAACTAATGAGCGACAAATATTTGAGAACAGATGTAATACAAAGTTTTTCGACATTCTTTGTTAGTTACTAATACACAGAAAGAGTAATCCATTGAAATTATATATGTAATACTATATTGTATAAGAAATAAAGTGGTTGGAGACTTGGAATATTGTGTAGGACGAAACAGCAGCTGATCGGTACAGCAAACGACTTTTCATTAGGGGGTGTGGGGGCTCTTCTTCTGGTCCCCCGGATCCCAAATGCTCCTCCAACGTGTCTCGAAACCATGCCTTGGCCCCAACTGAAAATCCAGGCGCAGCCAATCGCATATCGAGGAACCGGATGGGGTATTGCCAGCGGGCCAATCGCCTCCCAGATAAGGCCTGCAGGTGGGGTCCCACGTCTACACTAATTGTGGAAAGTACACTTGGGCACTTGGCATCGCGGCCGAGGTCCCCGAAAAAGAGCCATGCTGGGCCCTAATCCAGACGTGATATTTTCTCGCGATTTTGTCACGTTAGCGGCCAGCTACATCCTGACGATCCTGTCACCCGCTCGATCGGCGGGCGCTGGAGCGCGCGCATCTAGCTTTGTGCAAGTTTCACGGGATCTCTAGCTTTGTCGGCGGCACATGAGCAGCTCCAAGCACGCCGCGGGCGCCGTAGGCGGCAAGGCCGCGCGCGCCTGCGACAGCTGCCTGAGGCGGCGCGCGCGGTGGTACTGCGCTGCCGACGACGCCTTCCTGTGCCAGGGCTGCGACGCCTCGGTGCACTCGGCGAACCCGCTCGCCAGGCGGCACGAGCGCCTGCGCCTGCGCCCGACGGACCCGCACTCGACGACGCTCGAGGCCGGCGTGGCGACGGCGACGTGGAAGAAGCGCCAGCAGCAGGTCGCGCCGGCGTGGTCCAAGCGCAAGGCGCGCACTCGGAGGCCGCACGTCAAGAGCGTCGGGGAGCTCCTGTCGAGGAAGCTCGTCGTCGTGCCTGAGGTGTCCCCCATCGAATCGTCGGAGGAGCGGAAGGCCGAGGAGGAGGAGGAAGAGGAGGAGGGGCAGCTGCTGTACTGCGTGCCGACCTTTGACCGCGCCCTGGCCGAGCTCTGCTCGCCACCGCCTCCGGTCGATGACCCGACGGCCTCATCCTGCTGCAGGGATGACGTCGACGGCGCCGTGGAGAACAACACAAAGGCACCACCGGTCGTGGTCGCGGAATCGCCCGTGCAGCAGCTCCCGGACAGCTTTGCCGGCTTCGGCCCCACGGACGCCGAGCTCAGAGAGTTCGCCGCAGACATGGAAGCCCTTCTTGGCCAGGGCCTGGACGACGGCAACGAGCTGGATAGATCGTTCTACATGGAGAGCCTAGGGCTAATGGCGCAGCAGGCGGAAGACGTCGGCCGGATAAAGATGGAGCCCAACGGCATCGTAAGCTCCCGCTCCCGCGGCGAGGGCGCTCCCGGGTTTGGCCCTACGGAGATGAAGCCAGAGGCGTCGTCAGCTGCTGCTGAGGTGCTGGACACAGACTTCAACTGCTGCTCGCCCACGGTGATGATGGATAACGAGGATGAGGACAGTTTCGAACAGAAGGCGTCGGCGAGCAACGCTGCCGCCGCCGCCGCGGGTACGCAATTCTTGAAGAGGAGCCTGGATCTCAGCCTCAACTACGAGGCCATCATCGAGAGCTGGGGAAGCTCGCCGTGGACCGATGGCCAACGGCCAAGCGTCCAGCTCGACGATTTCTGGCCCCACGCCCACCTCACGGTACGTTTATTTCCAAATTCACGCTGCTCCTCCTCCTCGACCGATCGATTGCGAGCGCTGTCGACGCGTGCTTAATTATGCTTCGACTTGCAAAGTACAATCGGGTTCATGTGCCAGGTTTGCGTGCAGGGCTGGATGGCGGGAGGAGGACGGTTGGGTGGGGAGGCGGCGGTGACTCCACGGCTGGGGATGGGCGGCGGGCGAGAGGCGCGGGTAACACGGTACCGGGAGAAGCGGCGGACGAGGCTGTTCGCCAAGAAGATAAGGTACGAGGTCCGGAAGCTCAACGCGGAGAAGCGGCCGCGGATGAAGGGCCGATTCGTCAAGCGACCAGCTGCCGCTGCAGGAGGAGGAGGCGAGGAGCTACCATTGCCGCCCCGTGCGCCGTCACCTAGCTTGCCGATCGAAGTCGCCCGTGTCGCGGCGCAGTCCCCGTGCGGCGTGCCGATCGGGGTCAGGCCGCGCCCGTGTCCCCGTGAGTGTCGAGGTCGTTGACCTGCTCGATCGGCATGAAATCACGGACTCAGAATTTGTCGAAGCTCCTTTAGACATTTAGTTAGTTGGTTCTACACATCACTTTGTGTTTCTCTCAATCATTTCGGCATCCGTGAATCCGGAGGGGTTAAGACGAAACCCTGCTGTGCATTTCTACAGGGGTGTCGTCGCACCGTCTGGTTTAAGCCAAAACAGTTCGGGAACAGACACCAAATAGAAAACAATATGTAAACTGCATGCATCTTGTAACTAGCCATCATGTATATATGTGCAGCAAACCTTTAATTTTATTTTGTTGTCGATTGCGTACCAACCCATATGTCCTCAATTCCTTATAGACATATATATTATATATACTCCCTTCCGCTACCGAAACAGACTACTTTTGTCCAGTCCCGCACGCAATCTATAATGCCTCAAAAACACTCGATAAAGTTAACGGATTGACAACGCTTTAACGAGAGCCTGTTTTTTGTCAAATGTTCGGCTCTCAACAAAAACACTCTTCGCCAAGTGCTATATTATGCCGAGTGTGGTACTCGGTAAAGTTGGTTTTGCCGAGTGCCATAATAAATTATTCTCGGCAAAGAACTAGGCACTCAACAAAGAGCTAGATTTCATTAGTGTCCGTTTTTATTTACATATCGTATTAACTTTGTTCTAATAAATCAAATATTTGTATCTTTGATTGAATAGTTAATTTCAAATATATATATATATATATATATATATATGACATAAGATTTATATTTTAAAATTTACTACAAAAAATTGAGTATTGAAATAATATATTGTGAAACTACTAGATTTAAAAAAACAGCTCAAAGATAGTAATGTTTAACTTGTGACAAAGCTAATGTGGCATGTAAAAAAGACTGAGTAAATATCAATATGGCACAACGTTCGTGCATCAACTTCGAACTTAGAGTATATCCACTTACCACAATATGCCTTGTTTGGCTATATGTATTGAGATAAATTATAAGTAAATAAAACTAGCTAACTTTTACTTCAATATATCTCAATGTATGTGGTTTAAGATGAATATGAGTGCAGCTAATACGCTCATATATGTATATGGCCATCGATCAATAAATGGACTACGGCGCATGCTTATTAAAGCGTCGCTGGAGCAACAATATAGCGTTAAGGCGTGCTTGATGGCAAGGCGTCTTGCTCTCCTTGGCGGACGTAAGGCGCGGCGGCGGTTGCAGATGTGGTGGCGGAGTAGGCACGCAGAGGTCGCAGGCGCACGGGCCGTGCTTGGGGCACGCCGACCGGTGTGTTGAGGACTGGAGGAGCGTAGGACGCGCTTGCATGCCGAGCGTTGTGGGGGGAGTGATCGTGAGTCGACGCTGTGCCTATGCGGGAGTAGTGAAAAGGTTAGGGCATATGTGTCTGTGGACTGTGGTTAATGGGTTTCTAGATGAGCCACCAAATAAAAGTCTATACTATTCTTTTTCCTTCTATTTTCTACTTTTTTTCACAGTTTATGAATTAATGGGCTTCTAGATGGGCGTTTAAAACCTAATTTTGTGTGCAAGTATATAAATTATGTTATATATTTCTATAAATACCTCGTCTTAACTCTCTATATTAAGGCGTCGCCTCGCCTTATATCTTTCCGCTTAAAAGGTAAAAAAGAGTCGCTCGCCTTAAATCGCCTTAATAACTATGCTCCAGTGGCATGTCATGGGTATGTTTGCAACATTTTTGTCATTCTATATTTCTATATATTAACCGTGGACGCAAAGCTCCCACCATATTGGTCCACGTCGTCAGTTTCATTAAACACCATTCGATTTTCATCGAACGCACCTGGCTCAGCGTTTGGATGGTTCCCAGCAACGCAGCGCTTCTAGCCTCTTCTGTCTTCTCCCAAGTCCGACCGACCACCTGTGACTCCACCACCGCATCTCTCCTCCAATGCTTCGTGGTCTCTCTCACCTCCCGCCGCTACCCCACCCATGGCCGCCGCAGCAGATCATGCCACCCTCCTGCGGCCCCACCTCTATCTCCCTTCTTCCTCCCACTGCATCCACCGTCTGTCAGCCCATCGTTAGCTCCACCTTCGATTGTTGTCTTTTGACTGCTACGATATGCCTTGCCTTCTTGCTCGATAGCGTGACGTCGTCGTCATCCTCGTTCGTGTTGGCCGCGTCGTTGTTGCTCCTGACGAGGATGCCGAACTGGAGCACGACTGACGTTGAGGTGCATTCCTCCTCCGTCGGCGCGGGTCCACAGCTCATCGCCACTACCTCCACGTTCAACACTAACGACTCCGATGACCCTGAATCGCTCGCCTCCAGCTCCACCAGCTTCTACGACAACGCCACCTTGGCCACGTTCAGAACTAGCTCCATATCTTTCCTGTTTTGTAATGGAGCACAAGGAGCCAACAATATGATGCTACCTTCTCCTATTCGAACCTACGTATATGCATTGTCTATTTGCTGACATCAGGCGCACTGGCCACGCTAGATGAGCCGAAGGCGTTCGGCGAAATGCCTCGCCTCAAGAGCACGCTGTCTGCTGGAGCGGTGGAGCCTAGAGCCTCTTAGTTCCATGAGGTGACATGATTTGAAATGGTTTTCGAATTATTAAAATCAATTTGTTCTTCAACGCATGTCGTGTTCCTAAGCTTCGGTTAACTCGGTCCTGTTCCAGTCCATCAAGAAGGACGTAGAGAGCATGGTGGTTGAGCCCTACAGCACATAGTTCTGGGCTTCTGGCTACCATTTCTTTGAGGCGTTCGCCATTTTCATCACAGAAATACAGCTTGGGTGTCTTTTGCTTCTATTGATCTCAACATACATCTGTCTTTCGATGATGTCAAGACTGTCCAGTACAGTCTATCATTGTCGTTGGAGAATACATCGTTTTTTCTACTTATTGCATTCTGTATATCGCGTCAGCCAGTGTGAAATAAAAGCAGGACAGTGTGTTTCTTGCATTGATCCATGCGTTATGTAGGACAAGAATCCATGCGTTCAAAACATGTCCAAGAGTTGACCAGATTAAATATTTTCGTCAGCCAGTGACACTCACACAAAACTGATATTGAAC
Organism: Zea mays; assembly: GCF_902167145.1. Lineage (NCBI taxonomy): Eukaryota > Viridiplantae > Streptophyta > Magnoliopsida > Poales > Poaceae > Zea > Zea mays. Next base: position 213,006,127 of record NC_050100.1, on the reverse strand, counting down.
AGCAGTGATGTGCTTACATTGGTCCTTGTCTTGATGCTGCAACAGGAGGTAAAAAACTGTGTTTGTTCATCCTACGTATCTACAACAATAATTTATTTACTATGTAAGTATATTAATCAAAGACTTGCGTAAGACGCGAGCCAAAGAATAGCCAACAACACTCACACAAAACTGATATTGAATGTGATTACTCGCGCAAGATGCGAGCCAGTTACTAGTATTAAACACAGAACATGCGAGATCAAACCATCCACGTTGTCTCTTTTTTGTTCGCCGTCCAATCCCACATCAATGGTGGAGATATCCTCAGTGAGCACTATATACATCTTGAGTCGTCGTCTTAAATCGTCTATAAGCCTCCTCATCGTTTCTCCTACGACCCCATGGCCCTATGTACGTCCGCACTGTGTCCATCCTCCATGATCTCGCTGTCTTCAGACGGCCAGCGTACCGTCGAGCTCGCGCCATCCTGTCTCGTCATCATTAGAGACCTCCATGGGGACCTCTCCAAGTCCCTCTTCGCGCTACGCCTCACCGGCCTCATGCCCCTTCACGGCCTGCGGGGCCTACCCTCATTGTCCATCCCGACATGCTCAATCACTTCACGAAACACAACACAACAACTCTCTCTGAGCTATGGTTGTCTGGATGGAAATGTATGCTAGGATTGCGACGAATTACTCCTATCAAGGAACCTCGTATCGGTAACTGGTTAAGATAACGAGTTGGCATGAACTAGGTCGAACCATATCATTTGGCTGGTGATTCGTGAGTCATGACTCACGAGTAAGAATGGCAACAGACGCGATTTATCTGCGCATCCGTAGGTAAAAACCTTGTGGGCACAGATGTTGAGGCGGAGGCTGAACATGACCTCAATCAAAGGACGCAAAGGCTCGACGCCTCGACCCCTCATTTTAACTAACCATACTTGCACAAGTCCACGTGCGACCGGGGCCTTCGCTATATAGCAACTTCGATGGGGCCTTCAACTTAACAGTTAACGAGACCGATTACGGGGAAGACAAGCATCCGGACGAAGGCCCAAGCGCGGGACAAGCATCGAGATAGAGAACTTCGCCATCCACGGCTTAAGTGCCCTCATCACAATCCTACCGAGGCAAGCGAAGGGCAATAGGACGCGAAGGCTCCACAAGCGACAACGAGGACTATATGAAGCGTGACCCGAGTCATCGGTCCACCAAGGTGCTCCCCAATGGATCCACCTGTCAGTGTAACTAGTGGTGTAATTTTAAGTGCGCGTCGTAGAAGGGGCATCAATATTGTAATTACTCTGGTATACAAAATGTTTCGAGGATGTAGTCGGTAACAGGGTATGAACATACTTTGGGCCACCAACCTCCAGACAACCCTATAAATAACTTCGTCCTGAACGATACACATATAAGACGTTACAGTTCCTATCTAACGTTTTTATTGTGCATCGTGCCCCCCATCTTGTCTCTAACAGGGTGTTTGGTTTCACGGATAGCCTCATTCGACATGACTTGATCCGGCAGCAATACGTCTGGAGATTTCATACGGAATGAATTGATCCCGCATATTGTCTTACAAACAAACCACGGTCGACGGACGACGTCCTTCTATCATGCAAACCAAACATCAATGAGGACCGGATACACAGCAACGACCAAACCTGCAATCCAAACACGCTGTAAGTGTCTCGATCTATCAATCAGTACCCAACAACATATTCGGATACATGTCAGTACACACGAATATAGATACCGGTAGCATCTGATATCCATGTAACGAGTAGAGATGGCAATGGGGACCCGATCCCCGATTCCCCGCGGGGAATTCCTCTATTAGGGGATGGGGATGGGGATGGGGATGGGGAAGTTTCTTCCCCCACGGGGATGTAAATGGGGAAAAGTTCTCCCCGACGGGTAAACGGGGACGGGGATGAGGAAGCATTCCCCATCACCGTTCCCCGCGGGGACCCGTTAAACTTACATGTGACAATGTTTTCATGTAATAGTTAATGATAAAAATAAAGAATTGCCTTGTCAAGAGATCACCCGTTGTACAAATACATTGATTTTAATGTGCACATAATGAATTTTACATCTAACAATGTGTATAAGTGACAATATTTTACATTAATAACAAATGAAGTACGATTTAATTATAATTTAAGCGGGGATGGGGATCCCCGACGGGGATTTATCCCCGCGGGGAACAGGGATGGGGAAGAAATGTCCCCCGCAAGCGTTCGTGGGAATCCCCGCGGGGAAATTTTTTTGTCGCGGGGACGGATTTGGGGAGCTAAAACCCGACGGGGAATTCCCCGTTGCCATCCCTAGTAACGAGTATGAAAAAAATATATTATCCGCAGCCAAATATCCGATTACCCGTAATGGCGCATCTCACATCAGACCCAAACACCCAAGTCCCCAACGGGCCAACCCCATCCACTCCTTTCCTCCCACCCGCCAGCCGTCACCCGCACGTGCAGCCAGCTTCCCTGCTACCCCCGCGCGCCGCCAGCCGAGCGGACGCCGGCCCTGCCCCGCACGCCGGCACGCGGCACGCGCAGCCAGCTGCCCCACACGACGCCGGCCGCCCTCGCACTCCCCACCGCGCTACCCGGCAGCCCCGCGCTACCCGCTCCTCGCTCGGCGTCCTTGATTCCCACCGCACGGCGGCCCTTCTTCTGCCACCGCACACCGCGCAGGAGCACTGCCCTTCGCCCCTTGTTTAGCTGCAGCAGGAGCGCCGCCCAGCCGGCCACCACCACCGCAGCTTGAGAGTTGAGACCTGCAGTTGGTACAAATTCTCGCGGTCCTCAACAGTATCTTGATTCTCGTATTTTTATCTGATTAGAAATACCTTGGTTCCAATTCCTTTTATTAATGCAATGCATTACAAATGTTATTAGAAATACCCTGAACTTGCTGGATTTGATTTTGTGTATGCGACTAGTGGACAAACGGATATATCCGCGGATATCTAGGTATACTTTTTTTTTCTATCCGTGGCAGTTAACGGGTACGTATGGATTCAGGTATCCGATTTAAGTCGTGGGTATGGATGTCCAGAGCCATTATCCGTGGATGGTTTACCTGTTGTCATCCCTGGTCGCGAGCCATATACACTCACTAGGTGGATGCCCGTGCGTTGCAACGGGACCACTACATTGCAATCATCAATACAATATCGACTTCTATATATGATAGTACAATATGTTATGACGTCACATAAATTTTTATTTGATAAAATGTTAAGACTATATAGAACAAAATAAATAATACAATGCCGCAAGGGTTTCATCAAACAATGTCACATAGTAACAAGTATGTCACCATATAAAACGAAGAACATGCAAAAACTCTATTCATGTAACCCACCACAATAGAGCCAGAGATAAATGTTCATGAGTTCGAAGGCATTGTAGTGAATGTATGAATGAGCCTAGAATTCTGATTAAGATCCCTTGGTAGTAAAAATTATCTTTCTTCTCGCCATCTCGCCACAAGGTAGGACACCGATTGATTCCCATTCTAACGTGAAAACAACATCCTACACAAATCCATAACTATATTAGCATTATATATAAATAAGAAAAATTGTTCACTTGAGCAGGTGAAGACAAGGGCTTACAGAGGGGTTCTGGGGATCTATGTCAAAAGATTTGATAGCATATGCTTTAGCAAGCAATTCAAGGGGTCTCTCATCTCCTAATAGAAAAAGAAGCCACGATAAGCAAAGATGATAAACACTGAACACCGACAATCCGAACACTACATGTACATCTCACTTGCCTTGTTTGACAATTGCAAGGATCCCATCCTCTAAACACACGTCATCACTGGCAAAATATTCTTGTAGACATAGAAGAGATGAGCATCCCACCAGCAAACATTCAAAAATGAGCCATGTTGCAGATATGACTCATGTAATCACACCCATAATACTCATTTGAACTATGTGGTCAATAGGGGTGGACTAAAATTGGAGAGTGGTAAGGGTCAACACACCAGCAATAACATGAACTTTCTGCTCCTCACTATCAGCAATGCAGTGACCTATATCCATACAGCCCATGGTACCAATGGACTATGTCACTGCTCAGACTCACTTATTAGATATATGTGGGTGCAAGAGCATACAATACAGTTACGGACCCTTGTAGGACCAACTCATCTCAAAAAAACTAATTATTAGATGAATTTGGATATCTCATATCATAGGACAAAGTTACTCAAGTATAAAACAGTAAATCACTTTCAGAAAAGATGTAAACCAACACAGACTTCTGATTCTTGATTGCATGAAAAGGTTGCTCATTTAAGAACATTCCTGTGGTCGCCAACCACCTCAAGAACCCTAGGACACGAAGCTTGCAAATGCAATAAACTAACAGAGTTTAGCAGGCATATTAATTAACACAAAGTTATCATGACCATGTATCTAGGCATCTTTGATACAGTACTCCTACTTAATTTTTCTATACACAAGCTTGATGCATATTAGATATCGTAACAAGAATATAGTACTACAGATATGAATTGAGTTTGGTTTTGGGTAACATTAACATAAGCAAATGAAAAAGGCATCAAAGCATTTCTTCTATTAGAAAATATGTTCCCACTGTACCTTCTTTCCTCGGATGACCACTCTAGGTTCACCTTGGATCACCATGTATTTTGTACCTCCAACAAAAAGACAAGTTGGTGCAAGAGTTCTAGGTTCATCAAAGTCCAACAACTTCCTCATCCTTTAACAGCAACAAGCAGGAAACATAAACATGAGAACTCAGCCAGTCAGTCTAAGAGTGCTTCATATTATATAGATCATAGAAACTTTTAACAGAAGTTCTTAAAACAAAAAAATGTGTCTAAACAAACACCAAGAACTGAAATTTACAACAAAAGTGCACCTTTTTTGTTCAAGGAAGAAATATCGCATTCAAAACAGAGAGTCTAAGTGCATAATCAAAACAGTAAGTGCTTACAAATATTTAAGAAAGTGCAATCCCTTAACTATGGAGGGTCACAGTTTCTACAAAGACATTTAAAATTAGTACTTCAGGAAAACATTATGATTGCGAAGAGAATAATGAGAATACCCTGGTTACCATGGTTGAGAATAACATCACAATTGCAGCACACTTGAAGTGCTGACACAATCGGGCAGTAGGTAGCTTAACTGGAGAACCTAGAATCCTGTTAAATGAACTAAAATTTATTGAAAAAATGCTGACACGATACTGAAAGGGCACAAAAGATATATGCAACAATCATGAATATCACCTGGTATTTTAGCACATATGTCAAGCAAGATCTTCTTGGTTTCAAGCATTCTAGAAACCTTATTTCCTGCTTCAACTATACACATAAACCGGGTTTCAATGTCCTTCATGCTTGACACAAAATCTTTGGCTCGATGAGTGATGAACTCTGAAGGATCCTTTGCCTCTACACATCATCACAGTCTGCTATATATAAAAAGCTTTCACCAATTAGAAATCTTGTTTATGATAATTAATAGTCTTTGCTCCTTAGATCCTATCAACACCAAAAACAATACTTGTGAGACTATAGAACATATAAAATGTAGAAATGAATCTTGACAGAATCGACCAAAACCAAACATAGAGTACTTGGAATTGGAAAACAATATCATGCCCCCTCACTCTCTTTGCCATATGCTTGTTGCCCGAACTGGAGGCCCAAGGGCTCATATCTAAAAACAAGTATTAGAGGAGAAGAAAGTAAGTACTTGGAGTGGTTGATGCAAAATGACCTCAAGCAATTGAAGCAATGTGTCACCTGCTTATCATTATTATCGCCTGAGAATAATTCATCACTGGCTGCACCTAAAGATGAACATCTGCCCCAACTTTCTCTGTTAGAGCTTGTGAATGAACATGACTCCTCATTGCGCCTACTTCTTTTATCCTATAAGAAAGGAATGCTTCTGATCAGACATTTTGCAAGCAAGAAGTATATGAGCATCAGTTCTCAAGACTTCTAATGTGTTTCTTAGGACCCTAACTGATGGGACATCTCTATATCACACATACTGCAATAAACAATTTAACACAATGGGCAATCCAGTGGAAGCAAGAGAATGCATCGCATGGGTAAAATTGCTAGACTTGACTAAAAAATATATAGGGTCCAAATTCTGTGCAAACTTACTTGAAGTTATAAAGTGAACTTTACCTGCAATCGTGATCCAACACTATCACTATCAATCTCTGGTCAGTTCATAATGTTGACCAAAATTGAATGCAAATGGCAGCCTAAAAATAGCAGCAATCAGTTGATGTGTCTGTTTCCTTCAGAATGGTGGTTATGTGGACGCTAACACTATAGGAACTATTTCTCATTCTACGCGCAATGGAACAGGTAGGCAAGTACCTAAGTACCTTGCTCATTCTATTTCTTTCACGTCTCTAATCTGTCACCGCACAACATCAATATGTCACCTATCATATCCTATCAACATTAAAAGCTAGAAATAATGCACATATTAAGTGAACCGGTGGAAACAGCCAGTTCATAAGAATGCTATTTGCAAGTAGCAAAACCAAGCAGCAGGCAGTTTACAATGGTGGCTAAAATTGCTTCAAAATAGGAACCTGACAATAGCAGCTTTGTTTTGCTGTCAGTTCATAATGTTGACCAAAATTGAATGCAAATGGCAGCTTTAAAATAGCAGCCTAAAAATAGCAGCAATCAGTTGATGTGTATGTTTCCTTCAGAATGGTGGTTATTTTGAGTGATGAACGCCTTCGGCGTCCAGGGGTCACGGATCGACCATATCCTATTCAATTCTCCCCAACTCTGTATCTGTAGCTTATATTTTCACTATACATGGAATTTGGTTCACAGTGGCACCATACTATCTGATCACATACCCAGGGAGTAGAACCAGCATACCACAAACGAGTGCCTGTGCAAAACTAATCTACAGAACAATACAATTAGATGCACTCGGTCGGTCAGTTGTGATATACTAACCTCGTATAGGGATGTGGGAACAAGCCTCTCGTATGATTCATTAAGTGTCACCACACCACAAACTCCAAGCGTCTTTAGCCGGAGAACATCGCTAGGGAATGGAACAGCACCGAGCAGGACATGCTGATACACCAAAAGCGATTGAAGGCGATGAGAGCATAACCAGCAGAAAATTCTAAACGAATTGGAACATAATAGGTCAGCAAAACATTGTAAAACGTTGCATGACCTTTATTCATGTGCTTCCAAAATCAATTAAGAAAAACGAAAACTAATGCAGAACAACATAATGTGTGTCGTCATCTAGCTTTGTATCTTGAATATGGTAGCAGTTATCTGAAAACACTAAGAATTCAGTGCACAGACAACTGTGAATAAAAAATAGAGAGAACTGTGAAGTTGTGGCATGTGGACTGTTAATATGTTTTTTTTGAACTATGAATTTTACACAGAGAACTGTTTTGTGTCGTGTTGTTTCTTGATAAGTGTTTTTGAACTGTGAAACTGAAAACACACACAACTAAGAATATGCGAACCAAGGGTTTATCTAGTAGCTGCAGTGTGGTGCACCTCGTTCTCATAGACACAGTTAGAGACCTCCTTAATCGGGCCAGGAATAATACTGTTAACTTGTAAGCAGAATAAATGATGTTTGAGGGATGTCAAATTATTTAGTTAACTATTCATCAAACAAAGACATGATTGATACCGTAATTGTAATCTAATCTCAATGAACCTGGATAAAAAAAGTGAAGATATGATTGCCTTCACAATTATTATCCGAATGGAATTTAGAAATGCAAATAAGCAAAAAAAGCGCAAGGATATCTCTTACCAGAAGGTGGGAGTAGGGGCAGTGGCGAAGATGAGCCCTCGTGGCCCCTGTCGTAGGGGTTTATGACCTGAATGGTTCTTGACCTTGGACATGATTGAAGGGAACAACTATATCCATTTGTTTTGCAAATCAGAAGTAAATTTTCAAATTTAAAATAAAAACAATAGATGATCTAGCTAGTTACCAGGAGGAGAGATCCACTACACATATGACCAGAAGAAGCTCCATAAATACATGTATAGGCACCATTAGTTGCTAGTCAAACTTTTTGATTGACTTACAAAACAGGTAAACACATGTCATAAATATCGATATAAATTAGAAGTCTAAATAAAGCACAAAGCAAACAGTTGTACATTCATAGAAAACTAATACCTCCAAACAAATAAATAAACATCTAATATTGTTTACCTCTGATATACGACACCCGTAGAAATTAAAGCATGTCCAATTTGAGGTGCTTACTCAAAATCACATTTGGTAAGCAAACATGTATGAGGTCACTTAGACAAAGAAAAACAACAATATATATCATTTGCTTATGTAATTACATTATTTGTTGAAACTGATTGATCAAACTCTTCTAAATCATAAAATAGCTTACTACAAAAGCAAGGTTCCTATAGTTCACCGGGACAATTCTATGAAATGTGACATCAGCTATCCATAAGTAGGAAGTTAGAACTGAAATTACAAGCAAGTAAATCAATAGTATGAAATGCCACATATGTAAATCAATAGTATAATCAAATCTGAGAAAGAAAATATCATTCCAACAATGTAAGGTCCTAGCAAGTAGGAACAAAAATCCACCCAAAATCAACCTGAAAAGTGCCTTTTGAATCTAATTATCCACTTGCCACCATTCTGATTTGCAGGATCCTGGCCAATTGAAAACAGTTAGCAATAGGAACAGACATACTACACATAGACAGAGAGATGATAGAGAATGCATACTCTAAATATGCATCAGGGAAACTGCCACCAAAGAGGCTACAGAGATTTTATTCACTGCATATGGAGGCTGCAAAGATTCTTGGTGGACCAACACATGGAGCCAAGGTGTATTCTCCAGCCAAGATTTAGGGTTATTGTGCCTTAATATATAAATTGTAACATTCGCATGATCTCACAATACTTTATTTCCACATGTGGCAGAAATATCAACAATTATTCAGACTATCAATCATGCTTGGTTGATCCTATGGCAATCCTCCACAAAAGCACAAACAAATAGAAGAATAGGAAATGGAATTATATTATAAAAAATCATAAAATGGTTGCAAGAGAAGGTACTACAAAAGGGTAACAAACATAACAAAAGTATTTTATTCATGACTAACCATTTCATCAAATTGATCAGCACCAAAGACTTAGATGGATCAAACTTTCCCTTAGATGCATTTCGATCAGCACCAAAGCCTTAGATGCATTTCGATCAGCACCAAAGCTATGTGTGTGAAGCATTGCTCTGTTGGGATAAAAGATCTCATTGCCCCAGTTCATAACTCAAGATTAGAAGGCCCCCATATGTTCACTTGATTTCAAGTTAGCAGGAAGAAGACTACAGTTAGTTGGTTGAAACACTTTTAATAGAGAATGCATAAATGCATCTGTTGATAGAAAAAACACATAAAAATAAACCATGTCAACATACCGACATGCCCTCACCTCCAATTCTTGCTAAGCTGACACTGTCCTCTGGTTTGTTGCTCCAAAAACTTCATTACCACGTTACAAAAGGATTCTACAGCAAAAGGTTATCTGAAACTCTCAAGTATGAAGCTCCTAAGTAATGCCTCTATGCAAGGTTTGGATTTAAAGTGAGGAAACAGTGGTTGACACTTCATGTACGAACCTCCTAATTCTATCTCTTCAATAAACAGCCGCCGGCGCAGTGGGATGGCGACGCCGACGCCCATGCCCGGAAGCGAGGGGACGCTCGTGGCGGTGATGCCGCGGTCCCCGTCCCCGACGCCGGCGGGGACCTCGGCGACTGAGACGCCCGTGCTGATATTCCTTTACTTCCACAAGGCGATCCGCGCGGAGCTCGAGGCGCTGCACGGCGCCGTCATGCTCCTGGCCACCGAGCGCACCGGCGATGTCGCGGCGCTCGCTGAGCGCTGCCGCTTTTTCTTCAGCATCTACAAACACCACTGCGATGTCGAGGACGCGGTACAGATGCTGGCTACCCCGTGTGGAGCTCTGTTTTTGTGTTTCTGGCCATTTTCCCCTGTCGCTTCCTGTTGGGCGGGGGGCCTTGACCCGCGGTCACCGTTGCGGCTCCGCTCTACCTCATACATACCCTTCCCTCCCTTACCTAGTTCCTGTCGCCGCCACCCCAGCAGGCACAGCCGAGGAGGAGCAGGACCCAACAAGCCCGCCGGGCTGGAGGGGCGCTAGGGTTGGACGGAATCGACGAGGACGGAGGTGTTTGTGCGAACGTGGCGGCGGCACGGCGGGCGATGGGGAGATGAGGAAAGATGAGTGGTCGACAGTGGAGGCGCGGATCTGCGGGGAAACGTGAAGGGTGGGATGGCGGGTGGGGAAACGCGTAGCTCGGCGCGAGAGGGGCGGGGACACCGAGCTCATGGCGAGGAGATCATGGCGCGGAGATCTGCGGGGAAACGCGTAGCTCGGCGCGAGAGGTTGGCAAGGCTCATGGCGAGGAGATCAAGCTGGAGGTTGGCGCGGAGCTCGGCCGACCGAGCTCGTCGCGACGAGGAGGGTGGAAGTTGCAGAGCGCATCGAGGACGGGAAGGGCTGGTGGGCGAGGGGGAGAGCGATGCGGGGATCGTGGGAGGGTGGGCGTCGGTGGAGGACTGGAGAGAGCGCGCATCGGACGGGGGAGGAGCTCCACGGCATATTGGACGATCGAGATAGCTAGATGGCAGAACGGCAGAACAGATAGAGGCAGACTACTCTTACATACTTAATATCAACTTTTTGACAAAAAACACAGTCCAATTACCAAATCTTATTCAACCAAATTTCAAGTAATCAATTTGATCATCCTTTAATGCCACTACTTTTAATTTTAAAAATACAGATGACTGTTGGACGCCGACATCGACCACAATCTGCAAGCTGAATTGCCATAGGTTATTGGCCAACTCAACATCTGAAAATATAGCAAGATTGTTTAGTTCAATCGAGTTGTGTAGTCTAGCATAGATTGTGGTTGAACTATTCCTTTTAGAATACTGCAACATTGTATTAAGTAAATCCACACCCAAACTTTATTTAACATTATTGTGGATCTAACTGAGCCCTCTGGGTTTTGTCCATTTTCAAATCAAATATATTTATGATTGAGTGATTGACACTTGGTGGGATAGAGAAGTGAACCATTTATAGGTTAAAAAATCATACAATTCTATTATCAGATGAACGCAGATAAGGGAAAAGAATGTTTGCGACAAAAAAGAGACAAGCATCAATATAATAGTTCATAACTTTATCCAATTAAGTATGGAAGTTTTGTGATCAGTAAGCCCCATTAGAGCTTAGCAAAAACTTGATGGAAAAATTGATTGTAAACAAATAGGTCATATCACCATTCAAGAAAACTTACTTGATTTGTCAAAGTCGCAGCAGTATGAGCTCCAACTTCAACAGCTTGTGCTACAACCTACAAGAAAATGATTCATTTGAAGTCCATTATGGAAAAGCTAGAGAAGTTTATTATTCCTTTCTTATCTTTTATGGAGGCTACCCGAGTATATGGATATGTGGAATCATTTGTGCTATTTAAGAAATAGCGGAATTCTGCTTGATGGTTAAAAAAGGAAAGAGAAAGGTGTATGCTAGTCACGCACCATTTTTTAACACTTAATTGCTTGGTCAGTTTGGTGATATAATGTATCTCATAGCTGTCATATGAATTTGATTTACCAATATGCTATTTACTCAACATTTATCTGGATGAAGCACTCTCTCTAAAAGTTTACATTCTCAATTGTGTGCAGGAAACATGTATGTTTTCTTTTCATGAGTTATTAGCCATCCTCATGTTTTAGGATTTAGGGTAATCACTCCATTTGGTTCTATTTTGCAGATGTTTCTAGATGTCTAGCATTACACATTTTAGTTTGATCTAGAATGTTATGTCTCATGCTGATAACGTGCACTGATCAACATCCATGTTCTACAGAATATATAAGAGGATCCATCTATTACTCCATTAGTACATATATTACTCCATTAGTACACACAATTACATGTTCTGAACCCTAATAGTTGTAATGTATGTTCATCATTTTATTGAACCGTAGTGGACAGGCCAGACAGAACTGGTTGAAGAATGTGTAATGAACCTGCGGCATTAAGGATCCCTGTTAAGGTCCTATTTGATTCAGTTGTTGCTTATTCCATGGATGAAATTGACATGGTATTTGTTGCTGTATAAAATTCAATCAACAATATCATACCTTAAATAATTATTGGTGTGTGAATTGAGATATTCATTTGAGTACTAACCTGTCTTTTTTTGTCTCGTTAAGGTACGACCAAGGTGCTGATACCCTATCTTCCGTACCATGTGCGTGCTTGCTCACTTGTGAAGTATCTTGGTCAGGAGGACTTAGGAGCACGCTTTTTCCCTTCAACATCACTTGTGCTCATGTCAACAGTATTTTACGAGCAACAACATATTTACTGCCACCGGTGTCTGCCAAGCATGGTGTTCAACTGTTCATACTGCAGTTGAGCAGGGTAGCACTATGTATGAATCTTCTTTTAGAATGCAGAAAACACTGCTTACCAAAGCATTTCTTCCCTCGTCTTTATGTAATCCAACCATCCTTTCGCACAGGCAGCAGATTTGGCTGCTGTTCGTCGGACGTCAAGGACCCCAGCAGGGTGTCACAACTGTTGGACGCCGACATCGACGCGGAGGAGGATGCAGACGCGGACGATAGCGGCGTCGATAAGGACGTCGAGCATGGGTGCGAGAGCCTGATAACCTCCCATGCCGCCGTAGGTGGCTGTTTATTCCTGTAGATGCCCTTGGCTCACTCAGGCGTGGCCGCTGGCCAGGCGCAGAGGGAGATGGGCGGTGCTCTCTGCCTCCGTCGCCACTTCGCCACGCCCCCAACAATATGGGAGTCAGAGCTAGGGTTTCGGCTAGGAGGCCGCGGCGGGGGCCGAGCTCCCTGGGGAAGTCGTGTGGCGAGAAACGGATGCAAACAGAGATCAAAGGGTGAAGGTTTAGGGTTTGATTGATGGATGTGGTTGGGGAAGGGATGGGGCGGGAGATGCTCACCTCTGCAGACACAACACGTCGGCGCTGGGGCCGCGCGATTGCGCGCCAGTGCGTCGATAGGTTGGCCCACGGGGTTGGAGCTGGGGCGGGACGGGAGGGGTTGGAGGGCGCCCACCTCTGCAGCCACGGCACGCCGGTGCATTGGGAGGCGTGCTCGAGGGAGCAGGCACGAGGTGCACCGGGGGAGGAGACATTAGGTGCGGTGATAAAGAGGAGAGGGAGAGGAGCGGTGGCGAGGGCGGTTCCGTGGAGGACGCGCTGCACAGCTTGAGCCCGTGGAAGTCGGACGGTGCACAGCTTGAGCCCGTGGCAGTCAGTCGGTGGAGGTTGGCGCGGAGCTCGGCCGGCCGAGCTCGTCGCGGCGAGGAGGGTGGAAGTTGCAGAGCGCATCGAGGACGGGAATGGCTGGTGGGCGAGGGGGAGAGCGATGCGGGGATCGTGGGAGGGTGGGCGTCGGTGGAGGACTGGAGAGAGTGCGCATCGGACGGGGGAGGAGCTCCACGACATATTGGACGATCGAGATAGCTAGATGGCAGAACGGCAGAACAGATAGAGACAGACTACTCTTACATACTTAATAGGTAGTAGAGATTTGCATAGTTGTTAAGGCGGTAAGGTGACTGACCCCTTTTACCTTTTAAGCGATAAGGTGTAAGCCGAGGTGACGTCTTAAATATAGTTAAAAATTAAAAATTGATATTCGAGAAAGTATTTAGGATAAAAACATTAATAAAGAAGAGAAAAATATAAAGAAAAAACTAGCTCCCAGCCTACCAATCAGCCCAAAAAGCCCACTAGCCCATTAAAATTAGGTTAAACCCACTTCCTCTTCCTCTCTCCCATTACTCTCCCTCTATCTTCCTAGCTGCCTCACTCTCGGGCGAGTGCCTCCTCCCAGTTTGGCCTAGGCATAAAAACCAAACAATGAAACCAAAAAAACTGGAACCGAAACTGACCAAACCGAAGTATTTTACTGTTACTATTCTTCAAAAATCGAACTAAATTCTGGTTTTCGGTTTTTAGTTCGGTTTAAATCGATTAACCGAAATATTGCCCCACTACACTATCCACCGTGGTTCGTGGCCCATTGCGGGATGCCCCTGTTGGCCGTTGGCCCATTCCTTTTCCAGCGAAGGGCAATCAACCGGCAGCAATCAGCCAACACTAGCCACCGCCACCGCGTCATGCTGTCCTCGCTCCTCGCTACGAGCCACGTCCTGTCGCCTTTAATCGCTAGATGTCCAACCCCGTCGGCCGTCACATGCAGTGACAAACACAACTTGTTGTTCGCCCAGAACCGAATCTTGAAGCTTCAACGGATGGGGTGCTAGGGTAGCGATGCAATCACGTGTATGAGAGGTAGAATGCAATCACGTGCATGAGAGGTAGAATGCAATCATGTGCATGGGGGTGATGTCATGTTCGGTTTTTTGGTTTTACCGAAAACCGAACCGAACTTTCCGGTTAACCGAGAGGTTGGTTTTTCCTTTTTTATATAGAATTTTGGTTGTCATTTTTCAAAAAACGAACTTAAAAAAACACGAAAAATGAACCGAAAAATTTGATTAACCGAGTGCCCAGGCCTATTCCCAGTCACCTCTCCCTCTCTCCCGCTGGCATCTCTTCCTCTCTCCCCGCTGGGGTTTCTCTCTCTCCACGTTCGCTCCCTCTCTTTTGTGTCGGGGCCGCCGCTGTGCTGGAGCCGCCGCGAGCCGCTGCTGGAGGAGCCGCCGCCGGCCTCCCCAACTCGCCTTAGGTGCCAGAGTAAGGCGAGCAGGATGCCTTACATTGCTGGGACGCCTTAGCGCCTAGACGACGCCTTAACAACTATGCTCATTCGATAAATAAAATATAATAAAAGCTATAATTATATACAAGTGGGTATTTAAACCATAGTTGTTGACTGCAAAGGCATGACTCGTGAGTCACCAGCTAAACGATACGGCTGACCTAGTTCGTGCCAGCTCGTTATCCTAACCAGTTAGGCCTTGTTCGGTTACGTTTGGATCGAAGTGGATTGAGGGGGATTAAATCTCTTTCTATTCAATTTTGACTGGGGAGGGATTTAATCCCCTCCAATCCAGACGCAACCGAATAAGGCCTTACTGAGCCGAGGTTCGATAGGAGTATTCTGTCGTAATCCTGCCATTCATTTCCATCCAGACGACCAGAGGCCAGAGGGCGTTGCTGCGCTGCGTTCCGCTCTCCCTTTTCTGCTGCGACGACGGCTGGTCGAGCGCCGCCACACTTTGCAGCTTCCTTGGCTCTTCGCAGGTGACGAGCGCCCACCAGGTATGCCCGACGCTTATCTTACCTTCCTGCTGCGCAAACCCTAAGTAATAATTTGTATTGCATCTGACACAATTAGTGTAAATATGGTATTAGTAACTTCATTTTTTTGTTAAAAAATATCGGCTGCATTGCTTGCTACTGAAGTCAGACATGGGACAAGGTGGACAAGAGAAGTCGTTCAATTTCCTTCAAGTTTTGCTAGGTGCGTCAACCACTCTCTTGTAGCTTTTCTGCCTCTTCAGTAGTGCTATCTGCTTTGTTCTTCTGGATGCCTCTTCTCGCTGTCGCTGAAAATTGTGGCTGCTCATTGTCACTGGTTTGAGAGCTATGTAGGTTCAAGCTCCATGATAAAATTGGCCACTCATGCTTCATGCTGGAATTCAGCTTTTCCAATGCTGAAAGGGAACGTTCAAACATCGAATTAGTATGATTGGACAGTTCTCTATTTAGGTGTCATAATGAGGATTGTGGATTGTGCTAAACCTGATTTGTTAATCCCGCTGTTCTGTCTTCTGAGAGTCACCAGGTTACTTTCTGAAAACTTGGTCACTGTGGTTATGGCCGCAGGGTTTGTGCATGTTCACCATATCTTTGTTGCAAACTTTGCTCATTCCATTCAATAGAGTTTGGCTTGGCACCTTTTCCTCTCCTGAATCCTGGTATAAAATCAGCAATTGTTATTTCGAGGAATAAACCAAAAGTGTTTTTTTCTCATGTACAGCCTTTTCATTTCAGAGGGCAGCATAGCTGGAGGAACTGCTGGTGTTGTGGTGGAAACAGCACTTTACCCGATTGATACTATAAAAACCAGGCTTCAGGTAAATATGTTTTTTCGAACTATGCAGGTAAATTTGTTTGTCCCCCTTGCACAATAGTTTTTTCAGTAACACGACATATTTAACAAGACAGGTGATGTGTTTTGCATACAGAATTCTTTGCCTTCAATGTGTTCCAAATCCTGTTCCTCTCATGGTCAAATAAGCGTTTGTCTATTTTTATAATTTATTATGTCGTGCTTCTAGTCTCTTAATTGAATCCATTTTCTTCTGTTCATTGTTAACTGGCATATTAGTATCACTAGTACTTCAACATGTACATGCTGACTGAAGTTTGTGGTCTCTGCAGGCCGCTCGAGGTGGAAGCCGGATTGAATGGAAAGGCTTGTATTCTGGATTAGCTGGAAATCTCACTGGCGTCCTTCCGTGAGTACACGATGTCTCTTCATCATACTGCGTACAGTGACCTTGCTTTCCTAAGAGCTGCAAGATGTTAGCATATTGTGCCTCAACCTTAAAGTGTCACTGTGTTGTGTATTGAAGCAATAGTATGCATCAATCCGCGTAATGCTGCAATTGTTGTATTTATTTCGTATTTACAGGGTAATCTCGTGTTGTTTTTTACCTTTAACTGACTTCCATGCATCTATTGTGAAGTCATATTCAGTAGTTTAACCTTTTGCAAAGACCCATGAGATGAAATTGCTATTCCCAAAGTACCACTGTTCCTGTCTATATGGTTTTTATAGCATAATGTGTAATTCATGACAGGGCCTCTGCGATATTTGTCGGGGTGTATGAGCCAACTAAAAGAAAATTACTGGAAACCCTTCCTGAAAATCTGAGTGCAGTTGCCCATTTTGTAAGTTAGACAAGGCTTATTATTTGAGATTGCTATTTGTGCCATGTAATTTTCATTTTATAGCACCAGCACATTTTTTATTTTACATTACCAGAATGTTATTTTTTGTATTCTCTGTGAATTCTTTGTGCCTACGACAGCATATATTCATTAATACTGATCATATAGTGCAATTGCTACAGACTGCAGGGGCCATTGGAGGTATTGCTGCTTCCCTCGTCCGTGTCCCTACAGAGGTCTGTAATTTTATATCTTATTACTACTCCATGTAGTGTTGTACTCCATCCAAATTAGATGTCACTGCATCCAGGTGGTCAAACAAAGGATGCAAACTGGTCAATTCAAGTCTGCACCTGATGCTGTTCGTCTCATTGTTGCTAAAGAAGGATTTAAAGGACTGTACGCTGTATGTGTATTCTGGCATCTTATTTGGTTAACAATCTTTATATTGACTTCTGTTTGAAGGATGAATTACTGATTTACTGTTGATCTGAGGTGTAAATTTTGTTCCTATTTTAAATATATCTTGTGATAATATCCATTATATCACCGGTTTCTTTTGGTTTGTAGGGTTATGGTTCCTTTCTACTTCGAGATCTACCATTTGATGCCATCCAGTTCTGCATTTATGAGCAACTTCGAATTGGCTACAAACTTGTGGTACCGTTCCATTGCTGAGACTACTATTTTTTTCTTACCTCTGTTGGATTACTTATGAACAAATTGTTCAAAGCTTCAAACCAGTTGCAGACTTGCAGTGCTAAAATAAGATTGGGTATTGATAAGTTGCTCCATGTCCCTGAATGAATTTTGTTTGGTAGGGTCAAATTTTGTGCTATGCAGGCTATTTGTCAGGCAGATGTGATTTGGCATGCTACTATTTTCACCAAAATATTTTTCACCCTATTTCTAGGACTGAACGACTTGATTGATGGTTCATGTTATTTAGCCTTCACTAAATAGCTTGTTGTAACCAATGCCCAACTCCAACATAAACTGCAACTTGAACTTTCTACAATTCTTATCATAATTTTTCCACGATTCATTATCCAGGCGAAAAGGGAGTTGAATGATCCAGAGAATGCACTTATCGGTGCTTTTGCTGGTATAACTCGATTGTCTCCCTAATCTTTTTGTAACTATCACCTTGCTTCCTCAGTATCTAACTGTCTTCTCTTGGGTTGTCTTATTTCCTCTCCCCGACAAATCACTTCCATCTACTCTGGGCTTTTGACTTTTTGCTAGGCGCCATCACTGGAGCTATAACAACTCCCCTTGATGTCATGAAGACAAGATTGATGGTTCAGGTGTAGACTTGTACGAAGACTTTCCGCGCAAATGTCCTTCTGCATTACTGACTATTTCCATATTGGCCGTAACAATGTAACTGCAGGGACAAGGGAACCAATACACTGGAATTGTAAGCTGTGCTCAGACAATCCTCAGAGAGGAAGGCCCTAAGGCATTCTTGAAGGTAAAGCACCACTTGTGCGAACAGCTTCAGTTCTCTTAAAACGAAAAAAAACACTAGACTACGTTATGTGAACCGAAAACTCTTTATTGTCTTTAAACTGTACATAAGTTTTTTAGATTCCCCATTAGACAAGTTTTCAGTAGTGACACATGGCATGCAGGGCATTGAGCCGCGAGTGCTGTGGATTGGCATCGGTGGGTCCATCTTCTTTGGCATGCTGGAGAAAACCAAGTCGATGCTAGCCGAGAGGAGGAACCGCGAGCTTCGGGCCGTCAAGGACGAATGAGTGGAGATCAGCTCTTTTTTGGCGTTGAGTCCTTACCCTGAAACAAAATACACATTTTTACTTGCCGGGGACAACCTCGCCGGCCCGTACTTGTACTCCACGGCGTTCACGTTATCACGTACGTAGAAATTATGAGCATGACTGACGGTTTCTACAGATTGAAAACCAAAACTTATTACATGCGCTGGAAACCTGCCACTCACTGTTTACGTTGGGAGTTAATAACACTATGCAACATTTAAATGCTATGGTAAGCCTCTAAAACCGCAAAATATTTTTTTTGGACCCTGTTTATTTCATCACCCTGAACGTCTTAAACTGCTGCGGGCCTGCGGCGTTCTTGATAATGGCCAGTTTGCATGCGGTGTCACGGCTACGGCTAGTATGGTGTAAATCAAAGACTTGACTTAGCTATCTCCAATAGCTGCACTATCTTATCATCTATCTCATCATCTATTTTAAAGTTTATTTTGCAAATAGTGTTATCTACAGTGTAAATTTTCTATGTACACGGTGTGCCGTGGACATCCTTAGGGCTGTAAATATGTTACTAGAGCCATCATGGATCTCTGATCCGTCGACAGTTTGACACGAAGGTTGCCATGCAGGCAGCAGCAACAATAATAATCCTTCGCGTCCACGGCAAGTTTACTCAAAAGGTGGATTTTGCAGCAACGCAATGAGGACTTGGCTGCCATTTTAGGTCCCTGATGATAAAGCTTGCATCTGGACTATAGAGAACCTTTTTGCACGATTCAATATTCATATCCACATGCTAGTAGCTGGCATTGCTAGATTCAGATCGCAGGACCCACTTTCGCTGAGACGAGACCAACTGAACTGTTTGTAACCGGAAGCTAAAGATAACTGGATTTTGCTTTCGGTTTCAGGCATTCAGCTAATCCTCGCAACTCGGCGGCGGATGCAGGCTCTAGCTGATCAGCCCGTTCGGGCCATATGCGTTGGGAGATGCGCCTGCGAGCACATTAGAAGTTGGGTTGAGGAATCACTCTATTTAACATTCTATTAACATGAGGTGTTGTATCATAAATGTATTCCTTAAAATTTAATAGGATGATTCTATTTCTCGTAACTAACTGACTAACTATGAGGAATTAGATGGTAATAAATTAACTTATATTATTTCACAAATCAAATAAAAAAAGATGATTGAACTAGCTTATTCGTAAAATCAAATACCCTGTTAGAGGTGTTTGGTTTAAATAGTCACTGAGTTCAAAATGAGATAGTGCATAATAAGTTCATCCTTAAATTTGATGGTACCAACTAACTACCTACGAGTAATAAGGTGGTGATGAATCAACTCTTTTCGCTCCACAAACCAAACAAAAAAGTGAGTGAGAAGATGACTCATTCCTCGAACCAAACACCATGTTACTTTCCGGAGTGCTCTACGACCACATCTCAATTTTTTTTTTGTTTCGTCCCTACGCTCGATCGCTCGCGCCCACCGACTAGCCAGGTTTAATTAGCGCGGCTGGCTGTGCTGCCTGTGCATGCATCACCAGCACACCGCGCCACTACCGGAGCGCCGGTTCACGCACCCACACTACTCTCGCCTCGTCTGCACGACTGCACCCGCCTTGGCCAAGGCGGAACGCGCTATAAAAAGCAGCGCCGCCGCGCGAGCTCTTGCTACTGTGTGGTGCAAGTGCAACCAATCTGATCACCCAGTCGTCCCTTCCAATACCCGGTGCGGTGATGATGATGGCTCGGGGAAGAGGTGGTGCGATCGGCGGCGGCGGCGTCATCGCGTTGGTGCTCCTGGTCGGCCTCTTCGTGGCGACGAGTGCCCCGCCGGTCGCCGAGGCGGCGGCGTCGTACATGGTCGGCGACTACGGCGGGTGGAAGTTCAACGTCGACAGGTGGGCCAAGGGGAGGACCTTCCGCGCCGGCGACGTGCTCGGTACGTAGTACATATATATATCGACAAGCTGTTGTTCCTCCGCGCGTATATTCTCTGCCTGTGCCCCTCCCTTACGCGTGCGGCGTGCCGTGACGATCGGCGGGCGGCGGCATGCCGGCATTGTGCGCGCGCAGTGTTCAGCTACAACCGTGCGGTGCACGACGTGGCGGTGGTGAACGCGGCGGCGTACCGGAGCTGCGCGGTGCCCAACAAGGGCGCGAGGGTGCTGCGGAGCGGGCGCGACAAGGTGAGGCTCGGCAGAGGCACGCACTACTTCGCCTGCACCGTGCGGGGACACTGCCAAGCCGGCATGAAGCTCGCCGTCAGGGCCGTGTAGTAGTCCCGCCTGGCAACGGCGGCCACGCCCAACTTCCAGAGTCCAGATCCATCGATCCATGCCTCAGGTCGGCTGCGTGTGGGATCCTGAAAAATCTAGACCTCCTAGCTATTTTGCGTTGCTTAGTTAATCTAATGGCGAGCTATCTTGTCGTGTGTTCTGTGTACGTTTATGGCCCTTTTGTTGATGTTCTTGGGTTATGCTATGCACGAGTAGTACACATGTCCAAATGGGCTGGTCTGACAGTGGGCCTGTCATCCGGCACAGTCGTGACCCGGCATAAGCATGGCCTGACCCGACTAAAACGGTACTCGGATTGGCCTGCCCGATAGCTGTGCCGGGCTTGGGCCGGCCGTCTAGCCCACGATGCAGGCATGAATCTGGTCCGGTTAAAGGGTAGGCACGATAACGGCTCGATTGAGGAACTGATTTTATAACAACCAGTATATTTTTATCTACAATACTCATGATTCTGTTATTATGTGATGTTATTATGTGAGAGCATTCAGAATTGTGATATATGTTTATATATATATATATATATATATATATATATGAAATTATTTGTCTAATTATGTATCTAAAATTATAAATATAACTAGGTATGTGCCCGTGCGTTGCAACGGCACACAAAATATTCAAATTAAACACATGTGAAACTATTTTGGTACTTTTCTCACAAAGACAGAAATACCTAAAGTTGTGTAATCTGAGATGACAAGTAACATGACCCGTAAGAAAAGTTGAACAGAAATATGCCCCCTCCTCGCAAGCCAAGCACATACTTCCTTTCCTTCAACACAAGTAGAGTCCATCCCATCTAGATTTAGTCGAGCCTGATGACACCGTACAATTCCATCGGTGCTGCAGTGGCGTTCTGCGCAGCGAGCACGAACATGAAGAGTGAGATCGACCTGAATGCGTCTTATGATCATAGAACTTCGAACCACCTACAATAAAGTGTGAAAAATATAGAATAAATGAAACAAAAAGTGAGGTAAATGCATGTAGTTCTTTGTGTGAACACACATCTCCTTTGTTTTGTTTTCTTTCGTTTACTTGAAATATAACATGACTTTGTCCCCCCCCACTGTAGCTTAAAGGAGCTGCAGATAATAACTACTTGGTTTAATATGTTCTTGCTTTGTTAAGCTCTGTTCTTTGTTACGGTGTAGTGTGACATTTCGGCTATTTCAGGCTAGTAAAGCAATATTTATTGACATATATAATTCTCATTTTTAGACAAATATGCCAGCCTTGGCTCTTCAACCTATCAAAATGATGTTCGATGGAAAACTGAAAATAGAGCTTTTTCTGCTATAACTTTTTCCACCATGGACTATTACCAAAATCCTACCAGCACCAAAACTCCCTAGTAAACTACAAGGAATGATTGGAACAAAAGAATATCGTGATAAACAACTATTAGTAGGTTATGGCGCTGTTCTGAAAAAGATTAAGAACATACCTAAAAGAAGCTTTAGGAAAACTGAGTCCTAATGCATAGAATGAAAGATTGATTTATTAAGAAATGCCTAAAAAGACAAAATACGGAGAAAATAAACATAACATTTTACCTGCATCCTCTGGTCATTGTAGATGTAATGCAAGGTCAAAACGAACACCATAAACATGCATTTCTGTTACCCAGTATCTGCAACATCAAACTCAGTTATTAGTGTATAAACAATTGCACCATCTAATAGAATGACAACCGACAAAGGAAATTAGGAGCAATTTAATAGAAGTTATATACAAATTTGTACCTCAAGCAATCCTCTATAAATCCAGGGATTACAGGATGATTACAATTGAAGTTATTTCCACAACCAGAATAATTATAAAACTCTCAGTACACAGGTAAATGCCCTTCAAATAAATTGTTATATAGACATGAATGTATGAAATAGAATACATAACTATTTTTGTGGTCCATGAAAATCATAAAACCAACATACGTTGCTAAATGAAAAAAAACAAAGAGAAGAATGATCTTACAGAAGTCTTCTAAATGCAGAACGGGCACACTCCAAAAAACTTCTTCAATGTCAATTTAGTTGTTCCACCAAAAAATAGATTTAAGAGGGCAATTGCAACTTGTGTGGGTGGGAGGGTTAGGGGGATTTCTATTGCTACAGAGAGCAATGCCATTAGTGCTACTGCTATGAGGTTCATTTCTATACTTTAATTAAGTCCAATGCACTGCTATGATTTCTATTGGCAGTATTTCAGAAACCTAGCAAAACAGAAAAAACATATGACTATCGATCGTAATCCTACAACAATTGTTGGATAATGGTTTGCCAAAATCATTGACCGGCACTTCTATGATTTCTAAACCTAGCAAAACAGATAGAATGTGTTCATCCAAAAATCGTGTTCATAAGATATATACACAACCAGACAGAATGCAAAACGGAAAACAAGGCTATAGATGACTATCGACCGTAGCCAGGCAACCCTAAACCCTTATGATAATGAAAAGAAGATGCAGTTCTCTTATGATAATGAAAACCTCGCCGAAATTGACAATTACTGGATAATGATTTCCCAAAATCACTGGCTAAACAAAGCATGGGTACCGAAAATCTGTGGAGCTGATGCCAAATCCGTGGAGCCTTTGGTGGAGCCGATGCCGAATTCGTCCCAATCTGGCGGGATGCGGAACCGGCAGAACCGTGCACCATCCGCCTTTGTGGACGCCTACAATAGACACTTAAGTAGTAGTAGAGATAAAAGGTATAAAATAATCCCAAGTTCTTTTATGGGTAAAATAATTGAATAGAACACAAAGTACCAACATCAGAAGGTTTGATGGTAGAAGTTGAAAATGTCCACGAATAAACCATTAATGAAAAAGGAGCAAAGTGAGACTACATAAAAAGAACATGAAAGATTGCAGCGACAATAGTCGGATCAGAAATCACTAACTACTACTCTATCCAAAAACAGTCTAGATAAGTCCACATTAATCATGATGATGACATTAAATTGATAGATCATAAAATTCAGCCAGAGCCAGCTATTGCTACAAGAACGAACTGGAATCATTGTAACAAATAGAACTGGAATTAACGAAATGCTACTAAATAAAAAATAAAATAAACTGGAAAAGGCTGAGAAGGCTGAGAATAGCTCCTTCTGCGGTGGCTCTTGCCGCTGCGCGGCCCCCTCGCCATCCTCCTCCCGGAAATTGATGCCGAAGAGCTAATATGACAGTAGCCAAAATGGAGCTCAACAAACCACGGAAATTGGCTGGCTCGACCATTGCACTGGTTGGCCAAACCGGGACGACCTCTCCTTACAGCAAAAAACTTGAATGAGAGGCATTTCCTTTGTCCTTCCCCCACTCACTCTCCCAGCCAAGTAGTCCCCAAGTTGAAGGTAGAAGCAAAATATTGCGGGCAAATATTACACTCTCTACTTTTGCCACGACAACTAACAAATCTTGATCAAAGATTTCGAGCAGGATCTAGAATCATGAGCTCCTCCTCCGCCGCCTCCTCGATGAACTCGTTCCTGCACTCGTTAATATATAAGAAAATGTGTACAATGCAATGCAGGAAATATGTGAGTATATGGTACGTCCTGTTAATGAGACATGGCAAATAACATCTTTCAGTCTTGAGTTTTTTGACCAATGTATTTTTGGGAGATATGGTACGTCCTGTTAATGAGACAAGTTCAATTATAGCCCATATGGTTATGGTTCTGAAATTTCATGCAACTGCAAAGTATAATAAAAACAGGCCTAGTTCATCCCTGGCGGCTACATATGGGCTATAATCAAAAACATGCCTAGTTCATCCCTGGCAAAGTATAATAAAAATATCAGGATAGAGACTAACTGCAGAGATTGAAGGAGGACTTTCGGGATAGCCCATGGGCAGTGTGATCTCCAGTAAATGCATCTGTCCTGGTTCATCCCTGGCAGATACATAAGCCATAGTTTCAACATTCAAACAACAGAATAGAATTAAAGGGGTGCCTCCAAAGAAACGCTGCTACAATTGCGATTGTTGTTCATATGTATTACAATGTTTAGATAGGTTTCTGAAATAACCTTTTCGAACAACTATTAAACTGACAAAATTCAGTATGTAATGCGCCAGCGTTGCTCAACCACCTGAACGGCAATAGTTTTTTCTCCAAACAGTCGTATAATATAAACCTATAGAAAGAGGTTAGTGCCAACTGGCAGCAACATGAATCCTTACACGACGCGGAAGGTGAGACAGGACACTCCGTCTCCTGTGGCGCTCACCAGCTGCTTCCACCCGATCTCTTCGATCTGCACGCGCAAAAGTCCAGATAGAAAAACGTCATACCACCAACCCCACATATGGGAAAAAACGATTTCCTTGCGGCATATGTCAGTGCAGCATTTCGTCGAGCGGCTGGCGTACCTACGCAAACACGGAGCTGTAGAACGCGGGTGGCCGACGGGGAGGTGGCTCCGCTTCCGCCGGAGCATCCTGCCGAGTATCCGCGCAAGCCTCCTCGCCCGCCCGCGCTTGCGATCTCGCTGGCGCGCGGGCGAGCGTAGCAGGCACCGGCGAGTCCATTCCTAAGTTCCTAATCGGTGGCAAGGATGGGTGTTGTTTCACTCCAATGCGATACTGACGGTGGAAACTGTGTGCGGACCATCCGCGAGCTAGGTGACGACGATTAAAAAGGCCCAGATTTCCTTGGGCTCAAGACAATTCGAGCCAAACGGTCCATAGTGAACCCGTTCCTGCACTCGTCGCTGCAGAAGGCCTTCTTGCCCCTGCACCCCACCACAAGACGTTCCATCAAAAATCAAGAATCGAACAGCGTTGCAACATGTCTCACATGACACATCACACACATTTGATGGAATCCAGTAGAGCTCACTCACAGGTAGATGAAGATGTCCCGGTCCTCCAGCAGCCTCTTCATGCAGCAGCAGCAACGACCGGACACGACGACTCTGGCGGGTGCCGCCGGCGACGAAGACGAAGACGCGGGCTGCTGCCGGTCGCTCAATGCCAACGGCTCAATGCTGAAAACCACCTTCGTGCAGCCACCACCTACGTCTCCCCTGCGCACCTCCACCGTCTCGCCGGCGAGGATGTGCGTGGTCCTCGGGTTGGCCCCGCGCGAGATGACACAAGTTTACTCCTCGCAGTCGGCGTACTCGCTCGCCTGTTTGCCCAGGGTTCAGCGGCCCCCTCGCCGTCCTCCTCCCGACCGCCTTGCCTTTGTCACCCTTCTTCTTCTTCTTCTTGAGGGACTCGAGCGCCGCGAACACGTTGCCGGTGTAAAGCTTGACCTCCTCCGCCGCTCCGCCCCGCCTCCCGCCGCCCACCATACCCCCTGACCGCCGCGGTGGACCCCGGCGAGGCGACTCGAGCGGACCCCGAACCCAAATATGTCCTGCCCGGTCGATCTGCGGGGACGAATCGGCGCCGGGTGTCCTCGCCACCGGGGGATCGGACCTGGATTGGAATTCGGGTAGGGATGGAGGCGCGGTTGCTAGGGTTTTGAGTTGGGCGGAGACTGGAGGCGGAGGAGGGGACGCGTGCCGCAGCCTTCACCTGACGCGGGTCGAGGCCGAGGCTGAAGCCCCGTCCCAAGCAAGCTCATCTTGCCGAAGTAGCGTCGACAGCGGGATGACCGCGACCGCCGCGCGGGGAGGGGTCACAGAGCGAGATTGGTGGGGGTGGGGGGGGGGGGGGGGGGCAGCGGTTGGGCAGAACCGTGCACCGCGTGTACGTTAGTGTCTTAAGAAGTAGTATAGATTAATTGAATCTAAAATAAATCTAAATATTACCTTTAAATTCTGAATTTTGGAGTGTTTTTTTATTTATGGGTCCGGGTCCGACCCGGCATGATGAGCTCGTCGTGCCTCCGACCCGGCACAGCCCGTGTAAGAATAACCTTTTCGGGCCTGGGCCGCATCAGCTAGCCCGCGGGCTGGTCCGGCCCGACACAATACTGAACCGTGTCAGGCTTGGACTGGTGCCCTCGTGTCGTGCAAGCCCAACACGTCATGTTGGACATGTACGAGGAGTGTGGATCTGGCCCGGCACGTCCCGTTGGACATGTATGAGGAGTGTGGATTTCGTGGACCCAAGTTGGTTGTGAGCTGTTAGGATTCTACCGATATTTTTTTCTTGCCAATGAATTAACCTCACATGGTCGAGCCTTTTCCAACTCCGACTCGGGTTCAGGTTTCGCTTAACAGCAATTATAATAAAAGACTACAAACTGGCTAAATGTTGAGGTGGATGAAAGAGAAAAAAGTGACTCAGAGACTTATAGCCAACTTCGACATAAGAACTAAGAAGTTTTGTAAGAGCGACAAGTGGGGACTTGCATTATACTGAAGAGCTAACCACTATACGCATGAGCTAAATAGCAGACTACAAGGGTTCTTGCAGTCAGCAGTTGGCTCTATTATTGTACTTGCTTTTAGAGAGGGTCTACAACAGTACAAGACTGTCTTGACGTAAAGATCGGCCACGATGACAACAACTACAAAGTCTCTAACGGTCTTCTCTAGAAAAACAGTTCCGTCATTTTCACAAAGAGCCTCTATAGGAGTATCTCATTTAGTTGGAAATACAACTCCTTATATTTTCACAAGGGAAAGACTCGAGAAAGACGTAGAATCCTTTTTTAGGCTCCCGACTTCACCCGATTTTCGTGGTCCCTATTTTTATGGAGAAGCCGACATACGAGTCCCTATTTGATATATTTTATTTGAAAGAGCTGTTAGAGGAGCCTTTGAAAGGGCCCTACCAAAGAAAGCCTAAGAATGTTCTGTTCGCAAACGAATTGAGGTCACATGTGGGACTTGAAAGGAAAATAGGGTCAAACCTTTTCCTAGATGATTTTGGTGGTTGAATTGCCCAACACAAATAATTGGACTAACTAGTTTGCTCTAGAGTATATGTTCTACAGGTGCCAAAGGTTCAGCTCAAAACCAAAACAAAGATTAAAAAGGGTTCAAGAAGATAGGAGCAAAGGAAACCGAAGTGCTCCCTGGTCTGGCGCACCGGACTGTCCGATGTGACACCGGACAGTGTCCGGTGCACCAGGGAGGATCGACCTCAAACTCTTCACCTTCGGGTTTCCTAGGCGCACCTCCGCTATAATTCACCGGACTGTCCGGTGTGCCACCGGACTGTCCGGTGCACCAGCGGAGCAACGGCTACCTGCGCGCAACGGTCGACTCTGCAAAGTAAACAGTGCAATTCAGATGTCAGAGCAGATGGTCAGAGGGGCACCGGACTGTCCGGTGCCGCATGAGGACAAAGCCTCCAACGGTCGACCAGCTCCAAGCCCTAACGGGAGGATGACGTGGCGGCGTACCGGACACTGACCGGTGGCGCACCGGACTGTCCGGTGCGCCCATCGCCAGCAGACTTCACCAACGGCTATAATTTGGTTGGTGGCTATAAATACCACCCCAACCGGCCACTTCAAGGTGTGGGAGCCCAAGCAACATTCCAAGTCATCTAGTTGACATATACAAGCCCTCCCAACCACCTCTATTCATTGATCCATCCTATACACGAGATTTAGACCACTACAAACCACACAAGTGCCACAAAAGAGAAAGCAAGCAAAAGAAAGCCTCTTGTGAGAATTTAGCTCTAGTGCCTTGTGAGATTGATTGAGAGATAGCGTGTGCTACATCTTTGTGTTCATTTGCGCGTGGAGTTTTGACTCCCATTGAACTTCCTCCAAAGTTTTGGAGGCTTGTAAAAGCTAGCAAGAGACACCAAAGAGTGTGGTGGTCCTTGCGGGGTCTTAAGTGATCCTTGAGAAGAAGAAGAGCTCGCCGGTCTTTGGTGATCGGTGGAGAGAGGGAAAGGGTTGAAAAAGACCCGTCCTTAGTGGACTCCTCAACGGGGACTAGGCCTTCGAGGGCCGAACCTCGGTAAAACAAATCACTTGTGTCTCGTGTGCTTATTGCTTGTGATTTGTTTGCTCTTTCCCGTTCTAAGTTTTTCTTGCACTATTCTTTGCTAATACTATTTGGTGTTGCTTTAAATTAAATTCTCATTTAGTGAAGCAACACCTTGCAAGAAAAAACTTGTATTATTACTCTTCTTATTAGTAGTATTGATTTATCAATTCCACATTATTTGAAAGCAATACTCTTTACAAGCAAGGACTTAGTTTTTATACTCCGATAATTGTATATCTTGTTCTAACCACTAATCAAGGGATCTAGTTGGGGGGTAAAGTTTTAATTTTCATGTTTCGCCTATCCACCCCCCTCTAGGCGACTTTCAATTGGTATCAGAGCTGGGCACTTCATATTGAGTCTAACAACTCGAAGTGATGGCTCGAAGAAGATCCCAAAAGAACAAGAAGACAACTCCGAAGGAGAACAAGGAGGTAACTCTTGAGATATTACTTTCCGATTGTTCTAATTATGATTCATGGTCTACTAGAGTGATAAATGCTTTTTGGACCGTAGATCCTCAATTAGAACAAATTTTAGACAAGAGTATCATTCCTTCTAACTATGCTAGGGAAAATGCATCCGAAGAAGATTTAAGATGTATACGCTTAAACTATCTAGCTTATGACATCTTAAGTAAATCCCTTAGCAAAGAAGATTATCATGCCTTCATAATAAAATATGACAAACCTATTTGTGATGTGCATGATATTTGGACTAGAATTAAAAGTAAATTTGATGAGTCCAAACATGTTAGTTCATTTTATGCTTCTACTTCCTTTGGCCCTTGTGATACTAACCCTTGCAAGGAAGAAGAAGAAAATGACCGATGGAGACCAAACGATGAATCCACCTCTCCAAAAGGTTTGTCTTCCCATTTCGATTCCCACATATGTTGTGTGGCTAATGAAAATAATAGCGGAAGCACAAACGAGGATGAGGAGGAAGAAATAAGCTTTATGCAACTCTACGCTCGCCTAAGCCAAGAAGATAAGGTGGTCATGCTCAAACTTCTAGAAAGAGCGAGAGAGCAAAGCGAAGCTCGTCAAATGATAGAAAATGTTCTCTCCATGAAAATGCAATACTTTGACGAGTTGACTAAAGAACATGAGGAGCTAAAGTGCTCCCATGTTGATTTGGTTCAAAGGTATGAAACTATTTCAATTGAGCAAGATAACACTTTATATTGTATCGCTCAATTAGTAAATAGGAATGCCTTGCTTAAGGACCAAGTGGAAGAGCTAAAAATAGAAATCTAGCTTTTCAAGAAAATTATGATATGCTCCTATGTTCTCATGAAAATCTTACGGATGATCATATCATATTAAACATTGCTCATGAGGTTGTGATAGAAAACTTAAAATCCCAACAACCTCACTCATGCACATGTATTCAAATTGAAACTACATTACCATGTGCTGATGCTTGTTGTCCGTCAACAAGCAAATCTTCCTTTGAGCTAGAATTTGCAGGAACAAACGATGATACATATCAAAAGCTCAAAGAAGAAAATGAGAGGCTAAAAATGAGCTTGACACAACCAAAAGGGAAGTGCATTGCTCAACCTTCTCAAGGTAACCGTGATCACATGGTGAAGAAGCTTGAGACGGGAACAACCGTGGCATGCACTAAATCCCTTGAAGAAAATGTCAAGGACTTGAGGATTGCCAAGAGGAGGGAACAAAAGAAGAAAATCAATACCTCTTCCAAAAGCCTTAACCATGCCTCCATAAAAGGTAACATCCAAGGTAATAATCAAGTCACACTTCACACTAAGAGAAATAAGAAGTGTAGTGAATGCTTTGAAAAGGGGCACTCGATTAGGTCATGTCCCTATATTAAAAATGACTTGATTATTAACAAGGATGATAAACTTTGTTTTAAATGCTTCAATAAGGGACACCTGTTTAGATCTTGTCCCCATTTAAAACAAAAAGGCATAGTGTTAGAAAAGAAAATATTCACTAACCATGTAGCAAGAAAGAAACAAGGAAAGAAGAAATCTTCAAGAATTGAAGATCGCCTATGCTACATATGCCGAAAGAAGGGACATCAATGCAAGGATTGTCCCATTGGTAACAATCTCACTCCTAGCTTGTCAATTAATTCTCATATAACTAGGCAACCCAAAATTGCAACTTGTGCTAGAAAGGTAATGAGTTTACCTAGTGCTAGCACAAAGGATGTTTGGGTTCCTAGATCTTTGTTGACTAACCTTGATGGACCCATCAAGAGATGGGTACCAAAATATGCTTGACAAGCTTTGCAGGAGAAGGAGATGATATGAAGCCTTGGGGTGCTTGAGAGAGTCAATTCAATTCTTGTTAACTCAAGCTATCAATCTTCAATGATCTATATCCATGATTGACCCAAGGTTATTTTTCAAATTACTATGTCTTAAACTCATATC
Organism: Zea mays; assembly: GCF_902167145.1. Taxonomy (NCBI): domain Eukaryota; kingdom Viridiplantae; phylum Streptophyta; class Magnoliopsida; order Poales; family Poaceae; genus Zea; species Zea mays. The sequence continues at coordinate 212,974,734 of NC_050100.1, read as the reverse complement.
ATCTCGGGGAAAGTATTAATGTTGTAGGAAATAAAGAATTATCCTGTGTGGAAACAACAAGGCCTACAACGTGGAGGAAAGCCAACGGATGGTAACATCTATGTTTTTAAGTGCAAGTATCATATATTATCATGTGTCTTGTGCAGTCACATAGAAAAAGAAAGCACTTCAAATATTTTAAATTATGTTACCATTCTTTGAAGAAATTCCTCTCATATGGTAGATTGCATATTCATCATTTCTATACTTTGGCAATCTACATGCTTTTAGTAATTATAAGTACCTCATGGCATGCTTTTTTCTAATTATCCTATTATTGTCATGTTCTAGATATAGAGAGATATTCCATGTTCTTAAAAGAATAAGGCGTCAAGTAAGGAATTCAATTCCTTAGGACACCTATAAAGAGAATCTCTCTTTATCTAAAAATCATGGGACTAATGTTTTTGTCTAAGTAACCTAAGTAGTCTCACATGTAGAGAATAAGTTTCTCTTTGGAGATGCGCAATCTAACATGAAAAGAAAAGTCAATCCAATGGTTTATGTTGTTTTGCCTCTTGCTTAAGTTGGATATGATTCTTCTATATTTATCGCTCTCCATGTTATGAATTAGATTTATTCCCATAATCTTAAAGAATTATCTATGCTTGTTTTGTAAGAAAAATTAAGCATACATCGTGGAATAACCTAGTTCATAATATAAAGTTTCCATGCTTTAGTAATCTATTTTTCATTCCTTGTCAAAATGATTACACAAAGGGAAACTAGTGCTTGTGTTACTAATAACATATCTCTTGAGCTTACTTATGAAAATCTACAAGAGAGTAAGTGCAAGACGCAGGCCCCATGAGTTACTCTTCACCCAAAGAAAGAAAGGTAAAAGCAAAGGTATGGGAACTCATCCTTGTAATCAAATATAGTTCCCATCAATGGTTATTTACTCTAAGTTCCACCTTTGTGAAGAATGGATTCTTTATTGGACTTAAGTCGGCTAGATGTGCATTCAATATCATTCTCATAAATGCCTTGTCCATTAGAATCTAATTCATGCCTTTGCTATGTCTATTCTCATATTGATATGCTCTTAAGTCATGATAATAAATTCAATATGAAGAAGTAAAATTCCTATGATTGATCAATATATTTAAAAAAGGTGCTTATTCCTCTTTTCTAATAATGTGCACTAATTTTAAGGATTTTACTTCATGTCTGTGTGACTAGTGAATGATGAATTGTTTATATTCCTTATCTAAAAGAAATCATTCTTCATCATATACTCCCTTGTGCTATTAACATCTCTCTTGAGTATTTTCAATAAGTTTGGAAGGAAAAAGAGTCAACTATAAAGGGAGGACACTCAAATGAAAAAGGAAGAAACCAAGAGCAACAACACCTACTTGGATAATGAGATCTTCAAAACATTCAATGGTGTGGTTGTAAGCATTCTAAATCTTTTTCATTATGAGAATACGAGGCAAATTTTTTTTTGCAAATTTTGTAAACCTTGATCAAGATGAGTAATGCTTCTCCCTATTTGTCTTTAAAAATTGAGTACATCTATCCAATCCATTCAATTTCTTGATGCATATCTTTAGAGGGAGCCTATTTCTATATCGTGATTACATTGAGACTAACACCTTATCTTAGTAATCTCATATAGTCTCATGTATGAGAACAATTTTCTCATGAAGTATGCTACTTCATTTCAATCCATCTTGGTAAAGTAATGTCACCTTTATCAAGAATTGTAGCCTTCATTGTTAACTAGGTCAGTACCCGTGCGTTGCAACGGGAACATATAATACCATGATAACTTATATACAAAATGTGTCTTATATTGTTATAAGAAAATATTTCATAATCCATTTGTGATCCTAGCCATACATAAATTTTGTTATTTTAATTTAGTTGTTTCACTACTACATTGCAACCATCAGTATCATGCAGACTTCGATATATGTCATGATTTGCATGGTCTCATTATTGGAGAGCATGTGCCACACCTGCCGGTAGAAGTTCCGTCGTACATCGTTAGTCATCAGGCACGCACCACCATACACGCTTGCTTAAACAAAAAATGCAAGTGTGTGTTTGCGAAGAGAATTAAAGGCAGGCCGGCACAAAAGGTACCCCGACGATGGCGAGTGGTCATTGTTGTTGGTCCACCTCTGCTCACCTCCGGTGTCGAGATGACGCCACAATCCTTGATATAATAGTCGTCGAACGCGCGCGATATGGTGAGTACCGATCACTCTTGAATGGGCTGCCAAATGAAGTGCACCCCGGGCTCATCAGCGAGGTAGTACACCTGGTCGTTGCACCACCGGATGTGCTACTCCTCTACATACATCTTGTTCGAGGACACTCACACAACAAAAACAATGGTCATCATTCCAGCGCACAAGAATTCATGGCCGGTCAGTAGCGACTTACGTGGCAGGTTAGGCTTCAGGTGGATGATGAGCTAGACGGCGTGATGGCGTTTTCGTAGGTTGCGATGACCAGAACAACCCGAGAGTTGTCGACATTGGCGACGACCATGAGGTCCCCATGTTTGACGATGGACAGCGCGGTGCAGCCGCTCTGGACCACGTCCAAGCGGCGGCTGCGCCGGAGCTTGCCGTACACAGCGGCGCATGGGCCATGTAGGACTGCTTCCAGAGGTCGAACTGGCAGTCGCCAAGTTTCTTCTCGTCGTCGGTGAGCGACGCCAACGCGAACGCCTCGTGCTAGTGGTGTTTGTTCGGGGTTTCCAAGTAAGAAACATGGATTCACCTTTGGCATTGGTTTATGAAAATGATTTATAAGTTAGATCCATGGAAAAATATTACGGAGAATAAATGTTACACATGCAAAAAAAGTATTTAAGTTGAAAACATTATTCAAACAAAAGAAATTGCATGCAAGGCTCTTCTTTAAATACTACTCCCTTAATCCAAAAATATAATTTAATAATCTCAGTGATACTTATCTACTACTACACATTGTGCAAGGGTAGCAGGTGGGCTTCGGGAGAGATGTATTATATGTTTTTACTATAATAGATGTAGACATAAACACACATGTGGTGTAGTGGTAGCTACAAACACATTTATTTGAGAGGTCGCAGGTTCGAATCCCCTTGGAGCCTGATTTTTTAATTTAATTTTAGCTAGGCGTGGGATGCACGTGGGAATGGGAATAGGCTTTGTGGGAGGGAGAATGAGAAAGAATGAGAAAGACACGTGATAGCCGGGAATGGAAATGTGAATGTGTCACACCCGGTTTTAGAAGGCAAACCGAATGCGAACCATGTACGTGCCAGGATCAGTTATTCACGTACACAGCAGTTACATAACATGGACATCATCACACAGTGCTCAAAATAGTGTTAAGAAGAGAAATCGTCGATTACATCATACGTCTGAGACGTCCATATAGTCCTTACAATAAATCAAAGTGCGGAAAAGAAACGTAGATAACCGCGGCCTTCACAGGCAGCCGACTGGGGCTTGCCGCTAACCCACACCTAAAACTCGTCGTAGTCTTGAAACTCCTGGAAGTCTCCTTCCACAGCTTCATCTTCGCCTGAGCAGTGGTTGCAATGCTGACAACCTTGGGATGGGGGGGTTTGGTGTGTAGAGCAAGGGTGAGTACATATCAACATACTCAGCAAGTATCCTGCTTGGCTGTAGTTAACTAGCTTTATGTGGGGATAAGTCAAGAAGTTGCTTTTAGTTGGTCAGATTATTACTTACTAGTAGAAAGCCAAGTTTTAGCATTGACCCAAATTTACCCGATGTACCCTTTCCAAACGGAAAGAATACCACTTACCAGCACCATAGTCATAACCAGAATCATCGATCTCATAACCACCTGTACCAAAGTATCTCTGATCAAGTACCACTAATCACTGGAGCTCCCTTGGCCGCTCATAACCGTGAGCACGGCTGATATATCAGTTTTCAAACACTCTGCAGAGGTTGTGCACTTTACCCACAAGCCGTGATTCCCTTTCTGCCCGGAGAGAGCTACTCCCCATTGACCACTACCTAGGTGGCCTAGCAGGGCATCACTACGTAGCCTTTACAAAGATTCCCCGGGGCTGTAGCCACCCGTTAGGTTTCCTAAATGCACCGCACTCCTCCCCAAGGGGCGAACCCAAACTTGGCAGAGCGAGCCGCATACACCGAGCCCCATTGACGGCACGACGGCTAAGTGAACTACACCCCGGATCCTCTAATTATTCAGCTAAGGGCATCCCATTCCACCCTCATGGTTGCACTGTTTTCCCGGGCGGTCATCCATAGAACAGGTCCTTACGGAGAGGCACTCGAGAAACCGCTCGAGCCCCCTTGAAGACCACAAGTATAACATCATCATAAGAAAGGGGAAAACAGCGTATCATGGATAATCTCATCATGTTCATTGATTAGAGTTTGAGCAATAGCATAAAGCTAAACAATAATAATCCAACCCAGATAGGTAAACAAGGACATGGATAACAAAGCTAGTCAATCCTTAGGCATAAATGTGTAAAGCGGGAGGTGAATTAAAGAATGAATAGGACAGAGATAGGTCAAGGGACACTTGCCTCCACCAACCGACTGCTGCTCAGGGGCTTCTCCTGCGAGTTCCTCGGGCTCTTCGACCGAATTGTTCTCTATGCGATTGCAAGCATACATACATTCATCCATTCAAATTGGGAAACAAACAGTACATCATACAAGGGAACAAGTAAAGTGAATATGCATCAAGTATGACATTCGATATCGCATTCATTATGGTTAGAAAGAAACGGGAAAAAGTCTCGCGGGGGGGGGGGGTTAAAGCTTATGCACTAATGATTAGTTACAATTGGTTCTAACAAAAGAATTTAGTTATATGCACTAATGGAAACCTAGTCATTTTTAGTTGATCAACATTGGACTGGATAAACAATTAATTATATGAATTAACTAGTGTAACGGAATTCTAAATTAAGTTTCCTATTTCAATAATATGAACAATGATTAACCTGCCTAAAATAAAATAAATAACAGTAATGAAAGAAAATAAAGTAAAATAAAATAAAAAAATAAAAAAAGGGGGGGCGGTTGAACCGGCCTGGGGCAGGGGCGGGGGCGGCCAAGCCGGCGGCGGGCGGCCGAGCTGGCGGGGGCGGCCGAACCGGCGGGGGCGTAGGGGCGGCCGAGCCGGCCAGGGGGCGGCCGAGCTGGCGCGCAGGGGCGGCCGAGCCGGCCATGGGGCGGCCGAGCTGGGCGGCGGGCGGCCGGACCGGGGCGCAGGGGCGGCCGAGCGGCGGGGCCGAGCCGGGTAGGGGGAAGGGGAGGGGAGATGGGGGAGGGAGGAGAGGGGGAGGGGGACCTCACCGGGGACGGGGGCGGGCGGCCGAACCGGCGACGAGCAGGGGCGGCGGCTAGGGCAGGGGGCGGCGGCTGGGGTGGGGAAGAGAGAATGAGAGGGAGGGAGAGGGATTGGGGGAATTGGGGGGGGAAGGGAGGGGGCGGTTGGGCCAATGGGCCCAAAGGGGGCGCGCGGGGGGGCGGCTGGGCCGGCCGGGGCGGCCCACGGCGCGGGAGAGAGAAAAAAAGAGGAGAGAGAGAAAGAAAAGAAAAAGAAAGAAAAGGTTTTTCTCCTTTTCGAAATCCGATCTTTCTAGATGAATGCACTTACATCTCTAAGCAATCAAAGAATGCATAGTTCGGCATGGTGCATCAAACAACATAAAGTAATTTGGGGTTTTTTTCTTTACACGGGAATTCCAAGCCGAACCCCGCTATAACTTTGGAAAAGATCAAGGTTTAGCGAGGGAACGAGAAAAGAAAAGGGTAACGCCTGAATTTGGTGAGAGAAAAGAAGAAAAAAATTCTACCCCCAAATTCAGGGCGTTACAAACCTATCCCCCTTAAAAGAATCTCGCCCTCGAGATTCAGGGTTGGCTAGCAAAGAGCTCAGGGTATTTAGCCATCAGATCATCTTCACGCTCCCAGGTTGCTTCTTCCTCAGAGTGATGATTCCATTTGACCTTGCACATTCTGATGGTCTTCCTTCGGGTGACTCTGTCTGCAACCTCAAGGATCTGCACTGGCTTCTCAACGTAGGTCAAGTCCTCTTGGACTTCAAGACCTTCCACTGGCAACTGCTCTTCTGGCACATGCAAGCACTTCTTCAACTGAGACACATGAAAGACATCATGCACTGCGGACAGATTCTCTGGCAGACTGAGCTGATAGGCCACTTCTCCACGTCTTGCAAGAATCTGATACGGACCAATGTAGCGGGGTGCTAGCTTGCCTTTCACTCCGAACCTTCTGACTCCTCTGATCGGTGACACTTTCAGATAGACAAAGTCTCCGACTTCGAAACTCAGCTCTCTTCTTCTTGTGTCTGCATAGCTTCGCTGCCTCGATTGCGCTATCTTCAGATTCTCTCAGACCATCTTGATGTTCTCTTCGGCTTCAAGCAAAATGTCTGGCCCAAACACTTGCTTTTCTCCAGGCTGATCCCATTGCAACGGAGTTCTACAACTCCTTCCATAAAGCGCCTGAAATGGTGACATCTTCAAACTGGCCTGGTAACTGTTGTTATAGGAAAACTCTGCATAAGGCAATCGCTTGTCCCATCCGGACTGATCTTGCAACGCACAGGCTCTCAACATATCTTCAAGAATTTGATTGGTCCTTTTGGTCTGGCCATCTGTCTGCGGATGATAAGCTGAACTGAAATTCAGATGCGTGCCCAAAGCTTCATGCAACTGCTGCCAGAAATGAGAGGTGAACTGCGTTCCTCTATCTGACACTATCTTCTTTGGCACACCATGAAGACAAACGATCCGAGACATATACAATTCTGCCAGTACTGCACTGCTATAGTTGGTCTTGACAGGTATGAAGTGGGCTGACTTGGTCAAACGGTCCACTACTACCCAGATGGAATCGTAGCCGGCTTGAGTGCGAGGCAATCCGACTATGAAATCCATACTGATTTCATCCCATTTCCACTGAGGGATCTGCAACGGTTGCAACAATCCAGCAGGTCTCTGGTGCTCTTCCTTAATTCTTCGGCAACTATCGCACATAGTCACATGCTCTGCGATTTCCCTCTTCATTCCGTACCACCAGAATTTCTTCTTCAGATCCTGATACATCTTCTCACTGCCAGGGTGAATCGAATAGGCTGTCTCATGAGCTTCCTTAAGAATCAACTCCCGAATGGACTAGACATTGGGAACACACAAGCGGTCTTTGAACCATATCACGCCTTCTGCATCTTCTCGAAAATCTTTGCCTCTGCCATCTAGAATCAGTCGCCGGATCTCACTGATTTTCTCATCATTCTTCTGCGCTTCTTTGATTTCGCGCTCTAAGGTAGGTTCCAACTCAACTGTGACTCCTCGCGAATTGTTCAGAAATCCGAGACTCAACCTGTCAAACTCCTTGGCCAACTCATAAGGCATCGGACGAGCGACCATCAGATTGACTTGACTCTTTCTGCTCAAAGCATCTGCCACCACGTTTGCTTTGCCTGGATGGTAATGAATCTCCAACTCATAATCTTTGATCAACTCTAACCATCTTCGTTGCCTCATGTTCAACTCTGACTGGGTGAATATGTACTTCAGACTCTTGTGATCTGTGTAAACATCGCATTTCTGTCCATACAAGTAGTGCCTCCATGTCTTCAGTGCGTGAACCACTGCTGCCAACTCTAGATCATGGATTGGGTAATTCTTCTCATGAACCTTCAACTGTCGGGACGAGTAAGCCACAACTCCTCCCTCTTGCATCAACACACATCCCAAACCTGTGTAACAAGCATCACAATATACCGAGAAAGGCTTGTGCACATCAGGCAAGACTAAGACAGGCGCTGTAGTCAATTTCTCTTTCAGCGCTTCGAAAGCCTCTTGACATTTCTGGGTCCACTTGAACTCAACCTTGTTGCCTAGCAACGCTGTCATTGGTTTCGCAATCTTCGAAAATCCTTCCATGAATCGTCGATAATATCCGGCCATTCCAATGAAGCTCTTGATTCCTCGAGCATCTGTTGGCGCTTTCCAGTTCAAAATGTCTGCCACTTTCTTCGGATCCACAACCAATCCTTCTTTGTTGATTATGTGACCCAAGAACAGGACTTCACTGATCCAGAACTCACATTTGATCAACTTTGCATACAACTGGTGCTCTCGCAATCTCTGCAATACCATCCTCAAATGATCTGCGTGCTCTTCTTCGCTTTGAGAATAAACCAGAATGTCATCAATGAATACCACCACAAACTTATCAAGATAATCCATGAATACACTGTTCATCAAGTTCATGAAGAACGCTGGCGCATTGGTCAAACCAAAAGACATCACTGTGAACTCATACAACCCATACTTGGTAATGAATGCCGTCTTCGGAATGTCCGAAGGTCGGATCCTGAGCTGGTGATAACCTGACCTCAAATCAATCTTAGAGAACACACTGGCTCCTCTCAACTGGTCGAACAGATCTTCTATTCTGGGCAAGGGATACTTGTTCTTGATCGTGACTTCATTCAAAGCTCGGTAATCGATACACATCCTCTTGGTGCCATCTTTCTTCTCCACAAACAGGACAGGGGCGGCCCAAGGCGAAGTGCTTGGCCGAATGTAACCTTTCTCTGACAGCTCATCAATCTGCTTTTTAAGCTCAACCAACTCTGGTCCAGATATTCTGTAAGCTCTCTTAAAGATAGGGGCGGTTCCAGGAAGAAGCTCTATAGCAAACTCAACTTTCCGCTCTGGTGGCATACCCGGTAAGTCCTTTGGAAACACATCTGGGAACTCAGACACAACCCTGATACTCTCAATTGGGTCTGCTTCACTGCTATCAACAGCTATCTGATAACAACTTCCTTTCTTTGGCTCAGACGGGACTAACTCGGTCACCACTTCTTCTCCTGGTGGGGACACCAACTTGATGGTCCTTTTATCACAACTGATAACTGCCTGATACTTATCTAGCCAATTCATCCCTAGGATGACATCTATTCCCTGAGTACCCATTACTATAAGGTTGGCGGGAAACGCTATCCCCCTTATTTCCACACTTATATTCAAACAAATGCTATCGGCTCGAATTCTACCACCGGCTGAGTCAATTTGAATGGGGGTTGACATGGTAGTAATTGGAAGATTATGTGCTTCTACCCATGATGCAATAATGAAAGAATGTGTTGCTCCAGTATCAAATAACACTTCTGCAATATGGGAGTCGACTAGGAACATACCTACTATCATGCCGGGGGTCTCCTGAACTGCTTCAGCCTCCAAGTGGTTCAGTCTCCCATGATTATAGCGCGGCTGAGAGCGGTTGCCTGCTCTAGGCTGAGGCACATTCTGCTTCGCTGGGGCATTAGGGCCTGACTGCTGCTGGGCTGCCTTCTTCGGACATTGCATCACCCAGTGGCCTTGCTCTCCACAGTGGAAACATGCTCTGTTTCCAACCTGGGCTGGTGCTGCCTGACTGTTCTGCTGGTTTGCTGGGGCAGGAAGACGAGGTGCCTGCTGATTCTGCCTCTAAAACTGACCTCCTGACTGATTGCTCTGACGGTTCTGGTACTGGTGCTGAGGATACTGCCTTTGGAACTGCTGATGCTGCTAAGGTGGACGCTGGTTCTGCCTGAACTGCTGAGGTTGATTGCCTGAGAAACGAGGACGATTGCTGCTTCCAGGCTGGGGTCCACTGATCTTGCGCTTACGATCTTCCATCTCCTTACGCTTCCTCTCCGTCATGATTGCTCTGTCAATCAGGTGCTGGAATGTCGGGAAGGTGTGATTCATCAGTTGGTACTGCAGAGGGTCAACCAAGCCTCTCAGGAAACGGTACTGTCGCTTGGCGTCGGTGTTGACATCTTCAGGAGCATAGCGAGACAATTGCAGAAACTTGTCCCGGTACTCACTGACAGACGATGGCCCTTGCTTGAGGGCCAGGAACTCCTCCTTCTTCACTGTCATCAGACCTGCAGGAACATGGTACTGACGAAAGCTACCTCTGAACTCTTCCCAAGTGATGGCGTCAGGGTGGGCATGGGTGGCAAGGTAAGACTCCCACCATGATTGGGCTGCTCCTCTCAACTGACGGGGACCATACAGGACTTTCTCCCTGTCATCGCACTGAGCGGTATGCAACTCCCGCTCCACAGTGCGCAGCCAGTCTTCAGCATCCATGGGGTCAGAAGAGTGAGCAAACGTTGGTGGATGACCTCTCATGAATTCAGCACGCTTGTCTTTGGGCATCTGAGGCTGAGGTTGAGGTGGGGCCTGCTGCTGTTGCTGCTGCTGCTGCTGAATGGCGGCCAAAGTCTGACCGATGGCTTGAACTGCCTGAGTCTGCATCAGAAACATCTGCTCGATGGACATCGGGGGCGGGGGCGGCAGGTGCTGCTGCTGGGGCACCTCCTCCTGTTGAGCGGCTCGCTCCTGTTGAGCATGCCTTCCTCCTCTGCGCCTGTTCTCTGACATCTGCAGAATGCAACCACACATCAGAAGTGATCTGGCAAATCTTGCAGCATAAGAAAAGAGAACAGAATTCTTCAACAGCACTAAACAGATGAGCATCTTCACTGATCTCCAACACAGACCACACAGCTTCTCAGATAAAGAGGAGAGTGGAACAAAAGGTTTCCCAACTATATAACTAACTCC